>NW_024581136.1:16719425-16919158 GCF_017639235.1 Corvus kubaryi
GCCCGGGCGCGCAGCGGGGACCGCGCGGGGCCGCGCCGCGCCGGGCGGGGATGCGCAGCCCGCGGCGCCAGGATGCGGGAGGGGAGCGCGGGCGGCCGCGGCGCGGAGAACCGGACGGGCGCTGAGCCCCCGCTGCACCTGTTCCCCGTGCCCGTGCTCACCGGCATCACCGTCGCCTGCGTCCTGCTCTTCGTCATCGGGATCATCGGCAACCTCATGACCATGCTGGTGGTGTCGCGGTTCCGGGACATGAGGACAACCACCAACTTCTACCTGTCCAGCATGGCCTTCTCCGACCTGCTCATCTTCCTCTGCATGCCCCTGGACCTCTTCCGCCTCTGGCAGTACCGGCCCTGGAATTTCGGGGACCTCCTCTGCAAGCTCTTCCAGTTCATCAGCGAGAGCTGCACCTACTCCACCATCCTCAACATCACGGCGCTCAGCGTGGAGCGGTACGTCGCCATCTGTTTCCCCCTGCGAGCTAAAGTCATCATCACCAAGGGGAAGGTCAAGCTGGTCATCCTCTTCCTCTGGGCCATCTCCTTCATCAGTGCCGGCCCCATCTTCATCCTGGTGGGGGTCGAGCACGAGAACGGCACGAACCCCCTGAGCACCAATGAGTGCCGAGCCACAGAGTACGCCATCCGCTCGGGGCTGCTCACCATCATGGTCTGGACCTCCAGCATCTTCTTTTTCCTGCCCGTGTTTTGCCTGACCGTGCTGTACAGCCTCATCGGGAGGAAGCTCTGGAGGAGGAAGAGAAAGAACATCGGTCCAAACTCTGTCATCAGGGATAAGAATAACAAGCAAACTGTGAAAATGTTAGGTACGAGTCCTCTTGCTCTGTTTTTCCAAAAGGATGTGTGTGCTCGTGTGTGTGTGTGAGAGAGAAAAAGACTGGGAGCTCTCTGATAGTTTACTATAGTTGCTTCCAAAGAAAAGCATTTACGGAAAATGTTTCATGCAAAGGGGTAAACCTCAAGGTATCTGTAGAATAACTCTCCTCCTCCCTTAGATTTATTTCTAACTGGGGACTCCCAAACAGTTAAACAAACATTAATAAGAATCCCTGACAATGACAAATACTACAGTTATAATTAGCTTGTGCCCCGGAGATTTTTGAGCATTTTTGCTCTTTGGTTGTGGATAGCAATGTTATTTACAGAAGAACAGTTTATTTGATTTTTAAACAAAACTAAACCCTTCTCAAGCCATGAAGTCGAGCTGCAGACTACAGCCATGCAGGCAGGGCATGATGTGCACTTAAGATTCATAGGAAAAGAATATCAAGGTTTTAGCAAATTGGGGTTATTTCCTACCCTGGCTGTGTAAGCTTATGAAAATTAATCTGCATTTTTATACCAGCAAAACAGCAGGATATGCTGAACCAGGAGCACTGTGTCTCCTTTGAGGTCTGTGATGCTGTAAAATCTCACAGACTGTAAGAAAACAGGATCAGGATAACCGACACTGTCATTCCTAACTTTGTATATTGACACTGCTGAATGCTTGAAACAACGCTTGTGGTTGGCACATGGAAACTCAAGTCTTAACCTACTAAGCCAGTACATGTGGTGGCAGTTTGATACACAAACCCAAAAAGTTGTCCTGCAGTTTCGTGTCTGAAAACTGCAGAATCCTGCTGCTGCTGCTGCATACTTTTATCCAAGCCAAAAGTCCTCTGCAGTGGAAGTCATCCCGTGGATTTTGGGGGGATGAGATGCTCTGCAGGAAGAAGCTTTCACAGGCTCCTTTCAGCAGGGTTGAAGTGGTGGGCTAATGAGGCAGACAAGAGGTGGCAGCGAGTCCTAAGTACCTTAATTATCAAATAGGAGCCTATCTGATCTTTTTGTTCATGTCCTGATTTATTACTCTGCAACAGCAGGAAGAATAATAAAACCCACAGCATTCTTTATGCCCTTTCAGCTCCATTTTATGATCAATAGAATTCAGTCTGGTAAGCATGACCTTGGAAGTAATTAATTGTTTACATTTCCAGAGGTTCAAGATTATGAACTTCCACTGACTGTAAGTAAATTACCTATATTACTACCATGTTTGTATTTCCATATACTTAATCGTAAAGAATTTTGAAATAAAATGTATTTCTGCCCTGAAATATTGGCACAAGCATTGCAATATTTCAGGCACTATTTTTCCCTTTTACAAGGTCTGAGAACAGCCAGGCAGTGGCAAGACACTCCTTTGACAGAGAGCCAATATTCCTTAAATGATAACAGTCTGATGCCTGATGGAAAGATGGAAAGAAGTTAGTGAGGGTTCAGTGGCAGCAGATGCTCAATGCAGTCTTGCTGTCACTGGTGTTAATGTTCTGCTTAAAATTTAGAAGGCACTTTCTGAGGCTTTATCAGTTGCCTGAACATCAAGTAAATGGGATTAGCATCAGCAGTTCTTTTAACTGTAAAGACAGGTTATGCTTCTGGGTCCGAAATTAAACACCTAAATGTATAGCCTGACTTGCAAAGGAGCTGTCACACCCCATTCCTATTGAAATCTATGGGATTCTGCAAGCATGAAGATCAAACTGTCAAAAGCCTGACTAGGGATATTGCATGCCTACACGTGCTTAAAATTCTAGTCACAATAGACTGTGCTTAAAACTGTGTTCATTATGAACAATGGTAATATTCATTACATGGATTCAAATCCCCATGTGAGCTAGGAAATCATCTGAATTATGTAGTGAAGATAGTGAGGGAAAACTGGGAGTGGTTGGCTCAAGAAGATGCAGAGCTGGAAAACCTACTCTGAACCTCAAGCTCTGTGCCTTCCAGTCTGCCACAAGTCTTGCATAAGCATCCTTTTAAACTTGGGAATGCTGGTGCAGAATTTTTGGGAAAGATAACTAAAACCATTGCTCTTAGCAATTTGAATTTTATTGTCTTCTGAGACGTGATATGAGGATATGAGGACTGCTAAAACAAGAGAACACCAGGGCCAGGTGTCTGAGTAACCTGGTCTTGTGTAAGGTGTCTCTGCTCTTAGCAGGGGGCCTGGAAAAAGATCTTCTTTAAGTTCCCTTCCAACACAAACCATTCTGTGATTCCATGAACAGATTAACTGTAAAAATTGCTTAAGAATGTCAGAAACCCTTGCTCGAGTTTTCTGGTTTTGCTCTGCAGCATATTAATAGATACACTGAGAGCAATATGAAAAATAATAAAGGTCAAAGGCACGCAGGAAATGAACAGAAAGTTTCCCTTTCTCTCAGATGAAAATTCCAATGGGCCAGTGTTCTGAGATACACACATTTCTATTATTCTACAGACATGATGTTTACATGTAAATGCAACTGCAGTAGTAAAACATTATCACAGATATTCTGTATAACTACAATTATGCAGTTATATATTATACATTTAGTTCTACTCTTCTTGGGGGTAACTCATGTTCCAAAAAATGGACAAACTGGAGGGGTGCACCACTCTCCTCTTCTTACCTTGGCATATGTGCTCTACAAGTCCCCATTCTGTGTTTTATTTTGGGGCCTTTGCCTTAAACAATTTTGCTTTTTGTCTTAAATAATTTTGCTTCCCAGTGATTACATTCTTCATTATAAACCACAGTGCTGAGTCTATCACATATAATTTACTTTTTTTAAACACTGCAAATGATAGATGCTTATACTTTTTTTGTCACCATTTGGATTCTTTAATGCTCTGTTGATGCAAACATAATTTTATAGGTCAGAAGTTTGCTACATCAGATTAGTTGGGCAATATTCAGGCAGCCTGTTTAGATACGATCCAAGTGTATTAAGTATCACTTATTTATACTCTCAGAGAATGTATTGAGACACAACTGAAAGCTTAGGGGAGGCATTTTCACATTTTGTGATTAATTTGTTAAAGGAGCAGAGCTGCAAAACAGAATGTTAATCACCTGTATGTCGATACTCACACTTTAACACACTTTCTTCTGCTGTTTTTATTTTAGTCGTGGTGGTATTTGCGTTCATACTCTGCTGGTTGCCTTTTCACGTAGGACGGTACTTATTTTCCAAATCCTTCGAAGCTGGATCCTTGGAGATTGCAGTGATCAGCCAGTACTGCAACCTGGTGTCCTTTGTCCTCTTCTACCTTAGTGCAGCCATCAACCCCATCCTCTACAACATCATGTCGAGGAAGTACCGCGTGGCCGCCTGCCGCCTGTTCGGACTCAAAGCCCTGCCCAGGAAGAGCCTGTCCAGCAGCAAGCAGGGCAGCTCCCGCAGGTGGACAGAGCCCAGCGTCACCACATGACAGCAGGAGCCCAGAGCTGCGCTCGCTGAGTCTCCCAGAAAGCCATAACGGGAGGGGGAAGAGGGCAAGGAACGGGAATCACAACGCTGGAAGCGGTGCTTTGGTCATCACCCGGATGGGCTGAGAGGTGCGATGCAGGCAGTGAGAGATGGGAGGGGAACAATCTAAAGTTTGGGACTGTGAGAAGAGAGACAAGCGGTCACAGAATTTGGCAGTGCTCCAGGTGTTATTTTTGTGCTCCTTTTGCCTGTATGATTTTGTAACGCTGACTTTAGCCCCGATTTAGGCTGTGCCGCTCTGACCAGGCAAACGTGGCCCACTTCACTCGAGAGTTTGTACGACTTCAGCAGCGGCCAATTCGAGCTGAATTTTTCCAGAGTTAGCTTTAGTTTTGCTAAGAATTTTGCTAGCATCTAACCAGACCCTAGAGAGAGAAAATGGAATTGCCTTTTTGGAGTAGTAAACAGGAAATTTGATACACTTTTCATAATACCAATTTTTAAGTAAGCTCACGTTTTTCTCTGAATGAGGAAAATGATTTCTTAAAAAAAGAGAAAAAGAGATATAAAATGGATAATTTTTAAACATGCTAAAAATAAATAACCTTCATGTCACATCCAAGTAGAAAGGAAACAAAAAAAAATGCTTTCACAGAAGTGGCTTAGAATGTGACTGTACTGAAATATTTTTTTGAAATATATATATCAGTGGGACAAGGACAGTGCTGACTTCAGGCCTGCAGTGATGCTATAAAAATGTGGAATGCAATCACCCACCAAAGTCTCTTTTTTTTTACTAGCTAAATCATCTGTACTTGTTCTGTTCAGCTTGACTGTGAATGACTTGATGTGTTTGAACTTGGAAGCTTTTGATTGTTTCAATACTTGTAACGAGTCTGTGGCTACCTGTCCCTAACTGCACCCCACCGCACCCCAAAACTTGCTGAGGATGGGCATCCTGCCTGTAAACCCCCCATGTTTCTGTTAAAAGTCTGTTCCCAGTGCCACATCCCCCTGCAAAGCCTGGTGTGCTGTTGTGCTCATTTGCTGCAGTATTGAATTGAGAACATTTTGCATTTTTTAACCACCGTGACCTGAGAAAGTAATAGAAAAATCTGCATTAAAAGACACAGGCAGACACATTCTCATGCTTGATTCATAAACCCCTTAAATTAGATTTTTATACCTCAAGTGTGCCATTTCAAAGCAAACCAGAAAACGTTCCATTCTCTGTGCTAATGAATATGGCTTTTACTGTCTCACCAACCTGTGGGTTTTGTGGCCCACAGAGCTGACAGAGCTTTGGAGCATGCATGTGTGATAGCAGCTTTCTGTTCACTTGGTTCTAGTGTTCATCCCCAGCTGGTCCACAGCCCTTTCTCCCTGCTGAATTTTAATTCTCCCTAATGAATTTTGTGTTAGCAGAACTCGCCGGCCTTCAACCCCCCGCTCACACCGATGGGCCACTATCCCCCTGCTACACCTTCAGCTGCTCAGGTTGAACTCACAAGAGAAATTGGCTTCTTCTGTATATTCAGTGTCTTTTCTCTCACCTTTGCTGGTTGCTGCTCCTTGGTGGCACCTGAGCCTGTCCCCTCTCCACTCCAGGAGAGCAGGATTTATGTGCAAACACCCACTCTGAGGTACTGCAGGATCATCTCCTGCTTCACCTCTACCCACATCCACCTCGCCGTTCTCTCACCCACTGACTGACAAGCAGGTCTGGTGGCACAAGTCATGCAACTCAGGGAAACAAGACATTTGGGAACCATGGAAAGAGGGTGAGATGTGAGCTCACTAACAACCTGTCTGTGTAAACGAGCTGATCACACACACCCGGCGTCACATCAGTGTTTCAAATCTCAGCTGTGTCTGTGCTATTAAATGTGAACAGAAAAAGAAATAAAGTGATGAGACCCTTTATAACCCAGTGGCTCTGTGGTGCTGGATGGGATTCACGCAATCGGATTTAAATTTTTTTTTTTTTCATATTTGTATTTTAATTTTTTTCCCCAAACCTGGATAACTAACTTGATTAGGCTATTTTGTTTAACCAGAGTAACTGCAACATTAAAGCCCTGTGTAGACACATGTAATTTGTGCATACAAACTACAAACATACTAATAATTTCATCTAGCCTAAACATTCCATCAGGAGAAAATGTAAATTTTAGCTCTACCAACACTGTAAAATTTCCACAACTTTGTGTATAGAATGAAATTTAAAACATTTGATCTGGGGTCATAAAAGTCAGAAAGAAAGGGACTGGTTGCTTCTTGGGAGGGAGGACAGGACTTTTTCCTTCTCAGTGAGGAAATGGACTTGTATTTGCAAAATACACACATTTTTATTAAAGGAGAGTAGCCACCTTCATATGACTCTTGCACAAGCAGGAGAATATTCACATCTAGCAGAGAACACAAGCATTTAACACACTGTAGCTGTCACTACACCAGCCTTTAGTTCTGCTTCCCTCAGTACCAAAACTTTTCTCTATGGATTCTCTAAACCCAGTGGGGCCACACCAGCACGTGCTGACTGCAGATGGTGAACAGGAACTGCTGCTTCAAACTGGTTCATAATGAACTGCTTTTATAAGGAAAGCAGGAAATAAAAACACCTCAAAACCTGGATAGCCCTCGCTTTTGCATCATAATTTCAACTTCTGTCTGATAGCTCCAAAAAGATACACACATCCCCACCTGCACTGATGGATGAATCCAGCACTGCTTGTCTTGGGCGTTAGTCAGAGAATCACAGAACATAAAAGGGACCTTAAAGACCATCTAGTCCCCAACCCTCTGCTGTGGGCAGGATGCCACCCACTAGATCAGATGGCTCAGGGCCCCATCCAACCAGACCGTGGCCAAGTTGTAAAAAAATCACTGGAAAAAAGAAGTGTAAGCAAGGTTTGAAGAGCATTTTTTACCTAAGAATGGTGAAGTCAGTCCAAGGTAGACATCATCCATCTGTCTTGGGTGGTAACAAGGGGCAAGGCTCCTCCTGCCTTGTCTCTGGCAGGATGTACAGGGGCAGAGGATGCTGCAGGTGCAGAGGGCAGTGACAAACAGCCTGTGCTGGCAAAGTGATGCTGGCACGGTCTCATTGCCTGCCTCACCCACCGGAGCCGCTCCACGTTCTCAGCCTGGACTGTCCTGGCAAACACTTCCCAGCAGAGACAAAGCCTTTACCCTGTGCTTCCTGGGGCATTTCTGCAGCACATCATGTTCCTGGCAGCTTCTCCCCAAAGCCATCCCATTTTGGGTCTGGACATGGCTTTTGAGATCCATTTTTCATGGGGGGAAGACAAGAGCCCTTGCAGGCACTGGGCTGTTCATTGGCATGGCAGACAGGGCAGCTCTGCAGGAAGAGTTTTTTCAGGCTGTTGAACCTTCCAATTTCTGGAAACTCTACCCTGTGGGAACAAACCTAGCCAGTTCTGACTGAAAAAAACCAGTGTAGACACTTGAAAAGTCAAAATTTTGCTGTGTTCTTACTGACTTGAATGGGAGCAGCCCATAGAGAAAATAACTGAAAGTTCATTCGTTAAACAGTCCCAGTTCTAAAAGCTTTTCTACCTCTACATTTTGTATCACAGCTTCACAAATAAACAAGAACAATTTGGCTGCATTTTCTTTCTTGGCAATGTGTTAAATTGGTGATGAAATAGGTCAAAAGGACTTTACCAGAAAGCTTCACTCATTTTAGAAAAGTACCTTTGATGGAGGCATGCACAGGCAGAAAATCATGTCCTATTGTATTTCTTGCCAAAAATAAAATACACTGGAAAACCAGCACTTCCTTGTCAAAAGTGGAATTGATAGATATTCAGCAGTTATGTAAGCTTGCATCAAATTACATTTGCATAAGCCCTATTAAAATCAGCAGTTTTTAGATACCTAAACACCGAGGAGAACCCCCTCTCTGTCATGGATCTACTGGTTCTAGGATGCTGCTGCTCTGAGCCCAGTGGATGTTTCTGGCCGGGCTTCCATAGAACCTGGATCTTTTGCAAAAATCCCATGGCCTTGAAGAGATAAATTATATCTTGAGAAATAAATTCAAATTTGGAACAAAAAAATGTATTTAATTCATCTCCCAGTGATGCGCCTGCTGTTACTTCCCCACACCCTGAACTGCCCTCCTCACCCCCCAGATGAAAGCACCGTAACTACATTTTACCCTCACAACTCCCAATATAAAGTATCAGCCCTGTTTTACAAAAATTAATTTTAAATGCATTTTAACCCCTTGCTCAAACCCTACTGTCCCAGAGTGATGGGGTGTGGATCCACTTGTACCCTCTGGGTGTCCTTCCCAGGTTCTGGGCTGGGTCTGGCAGCTCCCAGCATCAGTTTTCTGTTCCTGAGCTGTGCTGCCAGAGTGCTCAGCACAGCAACCCACAAAAAACTTCATTTGGGAAGCAAGCAACCTCTGGCTGACACTGCAGAGACGCTGTGTACTCCACTTCCACAGCCCCGGCTCTGCATCCCTGCTGTCCATGGTGAACCTACCCCTGCACTGGGGTTTGTATCTGCACAGGAATCCTTGCACCAGGTCCCGGGCCTGCATACACACAGGAGCTCCCCAGAAAATCCTCAGGATGAGCCAGCAGATGCAGTTGCAGGAGCTGGATGCCCCGGGCCCCCTGGCAGTTTGCACTGTCTGACACTATTTGGTGTCAGGCACAGGTAGCTGGAGACACACCCTGCCCAGCGTGATGCCAGCAGTACCTGGGGAGCTGGAAGCTCATATGGTGTTAGTGGGAAACCTCTGCTCGCTTGGGCAAGTCCATTATTCACTTAGGGCAGTGATACACACCCCCCTTCAGCCATCTCCTTCCCCCACACATCCCCACCTGATGGATCACCTGGAATCCTTCCCAGCTCCGCATAAACTTCACCCCTCTGTGTGAGGAGCAAAACAATTTCCTCACACAGACATGCTTGCCAATGGCTTTTCCCTCTGAAATGAGTTCTGCTGAGAGACAGGTAAAACCCACAGGGGTTTGGCTGCATGTCCCACGTCCCTGGCCAAACTTTTGCCCCAAGCAGTTGTTAAATGATGGGGTCCAGCTGTGCCAGCCCTGTCGCATCATGAAACCACAACCCTGTCTGCTGCTGTTTAGGGAAAAACCAGAAAAGCAAATGTTAGATCAGGATTTGCCTCTTATCTCTAAATTGTGATTATGCAAGTACAGCAGAGAAAAGGAGAATTTAATCTGTCTTGCATTAACACAGGCTAAGAGGTTTCTGCAGTCACTTGCCATCAAGCCTCAGTCCAGCTGTGATTCCAGCACAGTACAGCACTTCAGCATTATCCAGTGTAACTAACACACTTCCTCAGTGCTTTTTCCAGCAAAAAGGTCTCCATGCCCTTCCAAGTCCAGCGCTTGTGAGTTATGGCCCTTCCCCATCTCAGCTGTGGATGGGTGCATGCCATGACTTTTCCCCTAAGACCAAAATTCAGAGCCTCTCATTAACCCAATAACCTGGATCAAAACGAAAAGCACCGGGGCTTCACCTTGGGGCTGACCTGGTGATGCTGAAGGCTCATTTCTCTGAGCCCTGCAAACACACTGACCCGGTTCTGCTCAGTGAGAGGAGGTGGCTCTGCAGCACAGTTTTGGAGGGCAAACACCTCCAAACCCATGATGCACACTGATGAGCAGTGTCACCTGGATCCCAGCCCTGACACATTGCCAAGCCCTCACACTGCTGGCCATGGGTGGGACAAGGAGAAAACACCATGTGAGCAGTGTAGAGCCCCACAGGTGTTGTGCAGCATCCCAGCAAACCACCCAAAGTGATGGGAGCAACCCCCAGGAGGAGGGGAGGGCTTGACCCCTAGATCAGCATCCAAACCCCCCAGTGCCCGGCTGCCAATCTCAGCTCTCATTTCTGTGCACAAATACATCCTTCAGAGAGCTACAGACTGCTCCTCCAGTTGTACTTGGAGATAAACAACTTTGTGTTTTGCCAAATAAAGGCATTCTATGGCTTTCCACACCTGCTTTGATTCTTTCACTGGGAGGAAAATAATGGTTTGGTGATGTGTGCGAGTCCATAAGGCAAAATTGCTCTCAGAAGTAAAGTACCCCACTCTCACCTTCAGAGCTTGCTCTGAGGGCTCAGGAGATGTTTTCCCAGCACTTGTCCCCATGTTTAATGCTTCTGGATCAAAAGATCCTTTGCTTTTTTCTCATGTTCTGATTGATTTTCACATGACTGCAGCACTGTCCACGAGAAAGAAAAGGCACGGCTATTTCCAAGCTTCTGTCCACATTGTTCTTCCCTTCACAGCCTCCTTCCACTAATGACCTGGTGCTGCGAATCATGGCTCATTAGGGTGGGCAGGCAGGGAATCTGACACCACGAGCCTGCTCTGGAATGAGCCACAGCACGAAGAGCTCTGAGGAGCAGGGGTTTAAAGAGCTTTAACATGGCAATAGACAGCAAAACCTCATACTGCAAATTCTCACCAACGTGAAGCCAAGATTCATGGTCACACTGAGGCACAGATCCTGCCCAGTCGATAGCACCTTGGTATTTTTATCAAGCAGTGACAATGAGACTGATTTTTCTAAAATTTGCTGTGCTATGCTGGGGGCATCAGCACGGGGCTGTGAAAGGTGCAATTGCCTGAGCTAGTTTTGATTGAATGTGGAGTTTTGAACCAACTCAACTCTTTTAAGTTTGTGAGGAGGGGAGTGGGCAGCCAGCCCAAGCGTTTCTGTGTGTATCAGCTGGTATCCTGGCTCTGGGAGAAAAGTGCTGTTGTGGGACTCATCCCTTGGATGCCTCGGGCACTGCCTGAGGATCTCTGGTCTAATGCCGGTATGCAGAATCATGGAATGGTTTGGGTTGGAAGGGACCTTAAAGACCATCTAGTGCCAACAGCCTGACATGGGCAGGGACACCTCCCACTAGACCAGGTTGGTCAGAACCCAACCCAGTCTGGCCTTGACCACTTCCAGGGATGGGGCACCCACAACTTCTCTGGGCAAACTGTGCCAGGGTCTCACCACCCTCACAGGGAAGACCCCTCAGACCAGCTGTGGTGTCAAAACCCATAAGAGGTTTGTATTTACCTGATTCCTTTCAGTCTTTGCTGTGGGCTCGTGACTGATTTCCCACACTGCAGTGGAATCTGGATTCTGCCACACAGCCAGAGCAGTGCCCCTGCCAAAGGCTGTGATCTGTATCCAAAGCCCAGATCTGTATCCAACGCCCCTTCCTGTGAGACAGGCTGATGTGGGCCAGAGGAAGGGGCTTGCACCATCACTGTCCAGACAGGGCTCACTCAGAGAATAACCAGAGGTTTGTAAAGCTATGATGCTTTTGGTTTCAGAACACTGAAGTCAATCACCAACACTTTGAACAAGGATGGGACAGAGCCATAAAGAGCACAAGGAACTCTGAACCCCCACACTGGAGAGAAGGCAGAACAGGAGCAGCAGCAGCTTCAGCGCTGTGACCCAGAGCAATCAGCAACCAAGAGCTACATCCAACACTATACAAACTCCACACAGCAGCATCCAGGGGATATTTGGCCCTGCTGAGTTCAAAGACCTGATTTTCTCAGCAAACCCTGATGTGCTGCAGCCATGGCTGGGCAGGGAACAAGTGCATCCTGCCCAGAGTGCAGCCAGGGAACACCAACACCATCAGTGCTGCACAGCCTCTGAGCCCAGGACACCACCACCAGCTCACAAGCTTTTCATGGAAAGAAAGGGCATTTGAGCTGTAAATTAACAAAGACAATATTTATATTGGATTAGGGTGAATTTCTCAACTCTGTTCACAAGTTAAGCCTCACAAGACCTCTGCATCCCTACTGTTTGCTCCATTTTATTTGTAGAGAGTAATAGCTTCCATGTGACAGAAAGTGAGAGATGGGCTAATAAAATTACTAAGAAATGACATCCACTGAGCACACTGACCCAAGCAGTTATTTACTAACCATGTCAGTAGACCTAAAAATAGCTTTGATTGCATGCAAGACCATCTATGCCACCAATTAGTGCAGTAAATGTAACTACTCAAACTAATAACAGCACATTCACTTAGGTAACAGCAGATCCCAGGCCAATCCACTCTGTTTGAAAGTGCCTTGTGAAACTTTTTATTTCACTGGAATCTGGGCGTTGAGAGTGCAATTGTCAAGAGCAGAAATAGATGTACTTGTCCAGAATTTATAAATGTAGTACCAATAAAACAGCCCTTTCAGGGGATCTCTCAGCTGGCTTTTCTGCTCAGCCATAAAAACAATGAAACAAAATGTCCATCTCTCTACTTAATCCTGGTTCTCATTCTGAGAAAAAGAAAGGTAACATTTGCATCTTTACTCCAGGCCAGGTTAAGGAGAGAGAATATAATTCTACACCATTTCAATAAATGGCAATACATCACGAACTCTGCACTAATTCTAGAAGAAGATCTGCAGAGGAAATATAATTTATACTTCATATTACCACACAAATTTCTTTTTGTCTCTAACACCTTTGTTTGCAGACAGGTCTAACAGAACCATCCTGTTGATGTAGATGTCATTAATGTTGGAGAAGAATCTCCCCATGTCCACCGGCCATAAATTTATAGAATGGAATCACAGAATGGTTTGGGTTAGAAGGGACTTTAATGAACATCTGCTTCCAGCCCAACTATTTAATTTTCAGGGGGATTTTAAATACCTCAGCTATGCTTCAAGATGGGAGGGACAGGTAGGAGACCCACCAACACTGGAGCTAAGACCCACCTCCCTTCAGCAAGTGCTTTTCTTTTTATAGCAGGCTGGATTTGAGCATCTCCTGAAATTCAAAGACACAGGTGAGCCTGTGGAAAAGCTGCACAGGAGCTGAACAACACGGGCTGATGACACTCCAGATCCTGTTTGCTTCCCGACTCGTCCCGGCAGCGCGTGGCTCCACTCGTGCCGCACGTGGCTTTGACCCCCTGGTTTCTCGGAGAGACCTCCCTTCCAGTGGGGCTCAGCTCTCCTGCACCACACCAAACATGCTCTGAGCTGGCAAGAGCAATTGAAATGAGGAGCAAAACAAATCCCAGGCGTTGGTTTTTGAGCAGCTCTGTGATTACCACGAGGAGAGAATCGCTGCTGCCATAGAAATTGCAGCGCCAGCCTGGGGACCACGCGCTGCTGGGGCACACCTGGCACTGCTCACACCGTGACATGTGCCAGGGCCACAGCCCACTGCTGCACCACCCCTAAGGCCACAGAAATATCCAAAATACAAGCCTCTGCTCTCTCCCAGAACTTTTCAAAGCTGATACTTCTTCTCCTGCCAGCAGGCAAAGAGCTGCTGGTAAATACAGGATCACCCAAGCCCGGTTACAACTTGCTCTGCGCTTCCTTGCAAAACAAAACCCACAGTAAATCTAGTGCTACTTACCCAGCTCTGCATAGTCTGTGTGTGGAAAGGCACCCAGCACCTCTGCACAAACCCGTGGGTGATGGCAGCACAGGGTAACATTCAGAACTCCAACAGCAAATGTTTAAATCCTCCTCCACTCCCATGGGCTCTCACTGCCCTCCAGCATCTCTGCAGACACCCCTGGAAATAAACCAGGGACCACTGAAAAGATCTCCTCAGATGCCAAAGTGCTGATTACTATTCTATAGACATATTTAAAATACTTTGTTAAAGAGATTGTTTTGGCAAGCACTGCTTAAATAAAAAGCCGAGCAAGCAAATGAAAAAAATCATTGTATTTCCCTAGGAAAACCCCACTCATGTTGTAAACTGCAGTAATTAAAAAAAGCAAACAAATGAATTGCTGTATTTATGCAGTGACTTGAAGAAAAACATTAAAAAAATTAACATGAATGTGTTTGACAAGAAACACATAATAGATTAATTCATCGTGATGAAGAACTGAATTCATTGCACATAATAAGTTAAAAGCTCTATTATTTCAAGTGTTTAATTACTAAGAGAAAACCAACCTAGGTATATTTTTATAAATATAAATCCTTAATTTTTCATGCAAGCTATTTAAAATAAGTGATTAGAACACCTGACTTTCAGATTATTACTATAAATTTACTCTTCACAAAAACCACTTCAATTACAAACCAGAAACATCCTGAGGTAAACGGAGGACTCCCACCCCTGCTCCAGGCTGCACAACAGCACTGACCTGCCAGAAGGGGCCACATAGACCCAAAGGGCTGTGTTCAATTAAAATAAAGAATTAAAACAGAAAGAATTAAAACATTTATTGGGCATAAATATATTACATATACACTACAGATACAGTTAAGTCTTACATACATAGTGTAGTATTTGCAAAATCTATACATTAAAATTGATATGGCAGTTTTAATATAATGCATATGAAATAGTCTAAAATTTACAATACAAGAAAACTTCTGATTATTTTTTTTAAAGTTGAAAAGCTTGGAATGTATGTTCCCATAGTGAGGTAAAAACATTTTATTTTTCTTTTTCAATTTAAAGAACTGTGCAAGGATAAGGTTCATACACATTCAATTAGGGCACTTCTCAATCGTGACACTGAATACTGAGCTACTGGAGCCAACAAACAGGATTAGAAAACACTTCAAGTTCATAAAGAAAAAGGCAGAACAATATAAAAACATCTCTCTCCTTCCTGAAGGGTATTAAACATTTAGTGTTTCATTCTACCTCTGTTGTTGGTGGTGATTCCTGTGAGAGCAGAGCGCCCTGGGGTTGGATCCAACACCTGCCACTGCTGGATCAGGGGCACGAGGAGGTTTGGGAAGGGCCAAGGCATCAGCAGTGGTGGGTCAGGGACAACGTCCCTCAGAGCAGAAGGGTTTGACATCAGTGATCTTTGTCATCGACACACGAGTGACAATCAGATCACTACGGCAGGACACACAGACTAAAAATGTCAAATTCACTGGGCCCGTCCCAGCTCCTCCAGCACAATCTCCCAAAACCTCAGGCTTGGACTGGGTGCTCTGGTTAGTGTGGTTACATAGGGACCAAACAAATCAGCAGTGACAGAGATGCTTTGAGTGTAACTGATTGCTCTCCCCTCCACTGCTGCCCACTGCTTTTAGTATCACTCGTATTTCAAACTTTCAAAATTGCTAATCTAGAGCATGTTGGGTTTTTTTCCTTTCTTTATTAAAGCAGGTTTTGTTTTTTTGTTTTTTTTAAAAAAAAGCTGTCAAGCTTGGATTTCATAGCAGCAGTGCTCAAACAATATACCAAAAATAAAAAAAGGGAATCTATTCAAATTTCTGGGTTTTTTCCAAACTAGCGGTCTTTTCATCATTTTAAAAAATACACTCTTCTCCCCTCCAATGAAAACAGCTGTATACTCTTTGCTCACAAAATACAGATGCAAGGTCACAGAGTTTCATATCACAAATAAATTTAAATAAGATGTAAATAAATTTGACAAGCCATGACTTTGGCAAGAAACAAAAAAATATATATATTTAGCTCAATGCCATTAGTTTGCAAGGCTAAATCAAACTAATTATAGTCAATAACAAAATACAGAACATTTCTAATATTTGCTACATCTAGAGAGGCACACAGAATAATTCATTGATCTTAGCACTTTCTTTCCAGAGATGATTTTGTTTTTGGATACATGTAAACGTTTGAATCACTGATAATGGGTTTTTTTGGCATTTAATGTACTAGATGCTCCCATCTTCAAAAACACAAGAAAATGCAAGAAGATTAATAATACTAGGAATGCTGCCAGGTAAAAAGTTGACCTAAAGTACAACAGTATAAAACAGACAAAATGTAACATGCTATGGGGAGGGTGGAGAGGGGGATTAGATTAGTACATAAGTACACTTTTTATTTTTTATTTTTTTTACAATAAATAAAAAGATTGCACTGTAATTGGTATTTAAAGTACTGTATGCAGTATATAGTATAAATAAACCTAAAAACAAAAATAATGTTGTTTTTTTCCCCATTACTTTGGTTAAGGGAATATTATGCTAGTACAGGACACTGAATCTTAGACGATGGAGACAGAGCACAAAAAAGCTAGGACAAAAGCAAAACCAAGTAGCAAAAATATACAAAAACAAGAGGCAGGGAAATACACTGTGTCTGTTGCACCCTTTTGGAATCTATTTGCACCTCCAGCTCATTTATGTCCCTGAGGTACTTGCACAATGTTGACTTAATATAAATAACCCCATGACTCGAGAGTTAAAAATCTAGTGTCTCGATGGATTAAAATGTGTCTGGGAAGGGGCAGGCAGGAGGGGGACACTGCCACCAGAGCAGGGACCATTCCTCTGCAGGACTCTCACCTCAGTTTTGCCAGGTACCAAGTTATTTCAATCAGCCCCGTGGTAAGAACAGCATAGACACCCATTTAAGGTATTTAAAACGAACAGATGTGATTTCTGATACCTCCAAGAAAGTTCCATAAAATGGATACCCCTCCAAAAAATAATAATAATATTAATCATAAAAAAAGATCAACTGACAGTAAAGTTTGCTTCCATTGAGTATAAATCTCACCTAATTCAGTAGAGGCAGTTAAGCTGTCACCAGCTCGAATCATATAAATCAGGCTGAACATAATAGAATAATATCTAGCATCAGATTAGGAATAGTTATATACAGTGACAAACAGACAAGTTAAAGCAGCTTTTAAATAGCTGAACATGGGAATAACTAACTATTGCACAATGCCCTCTTACTTAAAATTACTGCTAGGAATCAAAATGGTAAAAAAAAAAAAATCTATAATGCTTCATAATTTATACGCAGTTTGGTTATTTGATTTCTTATACAGGCAGTTTTTATAGTGTTTGTAACGGTAAAAATAACAGATAACTAAAAAGGTTTTTCAACTGCAGGATGCTGTTCCAATTTAAATGCACTAAACAGTTAAACTAAGAACTTAGGTTTTATCTTGAAAAATTGGGGCAAATGTAGTGAATAATTCGTAGGCAACATTGCTAATACTGTTCAAGGAAAAACTGGTACTTGACTAACACTGTATTCTAGTCTTACCACTATACACACTTGTGACTAATGTTTAGAAGGAAAAAGAAGAGACAAAAAAAGTGACTCATGATTAAAATTTCCTAAATAGTAAGATAAGAGACTGCACTAACTTCAGTGAAAAAACCCAAAGCAACATTGAAAAGGCAAATTGGTGACAATTTTGAAATCGTGAAGGAAAAACAAAAAAATCGTGCTTTTGGTATCTGGTTTGTTTGTTTCTCCAGTTTGACCACTTCCTAGTTCTGAATTTCAAAAAGGTGCATCAAAACACTGATTTATCTTTCTTCAAGCTAGAACTGTAAAAACAAGAGAAGTATATAAAACGCATGGTAGAACAAAGGATTTCCCAAAAAAAAAAAAAAAAAAAAAAAAAAAAGGAGGAATATCTGAATAAATGTGTGGATTATAATGCGTAGCATTAGTTAAATCTGTATCTCAAACTCCCGTTGAATTGTCTACTTCATAAAGAAGTACTGCAATATACAGGCGAAGATGATGGACAGGCTGGCGAAGCCGAGCACGATGAGGGCCGCAAACTGTTCGTCCGTGGGCACCATGGCCTTGGCCTTGGCGTCATCGGCGCCGCCCGGCTCGCCCGCCAGCACCAGGGCACTGCGCTGCAACGCGAAGGCCACCGAGGGGCTGAAGGGCCCGCTGAGCTCCTGTGAGGTATCCAAGCACCGGCGGCAGGCGCACACCCGGAACCGATAGTCTGTGTTCACCTGAAGGCCTGAGATGTGGAATGTGGTCTCTTCTCCCTTGTACACCTGCAAGAACAAGCCAGGGAGCCTGGTGAGACACAACCTCCTCCTGCTTGCAGGGCGGCAAACAGCGCAACAAGGCGGGGTTTTGCAAGGATTTCAGCCTGGAAGCTCAGGGCGAGTCTCTACGGAAATGCTTCTCCAAAGGAAGGAACTCACTGGGTCAATGCAGGTTTTGTAAGAACAGGCGTGTGGAGGATGTCTCGACACAGTGCACACAGGGACAGACAAACACATCAGACAATGCAGCAATGGTAACACACACTCATCGTTTGTGGGCATGAAAAAAGTCACAAATGTATTTCTGCACTCTGAAAATGTGACTGTATGCCTAAAACATGTCTAAGACATAATCACCCTGTCTAACCCCAAAAGGAAGAAAACCTGTGAACAAGGTTATTGAGAGTCATTCAATGTGCAGTTGTAAAATTGCTCATAAATGTCATTTTAATGTATTTTCCCCTCACATTTCTCTCAAGAAACAGGAATCTTACCAGAAATTACACTTGCAGAATGGTGGAAATAATAAAATATTATTAAGATGTGAAAAATCTCCTCTTGACTGCGCTGTATTTGGTTGTTTACCAACACATCACATATTTATGTTAATCAAAGGCAGGTACCACATGACTCAGAGCACAAGTCATGGCATTAGAAAGGAGAGAGAAAACTGAGTACCTGAGACAACTTTGTGACTTAAATGGAAAAAAAACCACTGGAAACATTCACCAACTCTGAAAACAAATAACTTATATAATGGATGGTTGTTGAAACTGGTATTTTATGAAATGAAAAAAGTGTCAGAGTGCCTGCGTCTGCTGGGAAAAAAACATCCTGAACCCTCAGATACTTCTTCCTCTGTTTACTTAGCATTTCCCTTCTCCTCAGTGTGGGAGCAGAAGGCTGAGAGCATCTCTGCCCTCCCAGAGGCAAGAACTCATCTCAGAAAAGAGGAGCAAGTGGCAAATTAGTCCCAAGCCCAGAGAGGAGTTCCTGTGTGTCACCCTGGAGTAAGAAATGAGGAGGAAAGAGAAGAGACCTGCTCAGCTAAAGACCACTTAAAGAGCTCAGCTTTCCTGCTCTGCTTGCCCCTGAGATTCATCCCTTGGTTAAACAGTCGCCTGCTGATTTTTTGAGGTGGCCTGGGACAAAAATATTAAGGTGGTTCTTTAGTTTTCTCCCTTCCTTTTTCAGCTTTCACACCTTTTCCAAATACAGTTTGAATGATGGTGAGTCTGGGTTTCCAGACTAAGCATAAGGCCTCTAACTGGCTCATGTTTCTTTGACCCGAGGCACAGATCAAGAAACAACATTTAAATTAACGCTGCCTTGCTCAAGTATTGCTCAGCATTTGCAGGAAGTTCCCTCTAGGTCCAGTGACAGGAATACAACAAATTCATCCCACAAACCCCTGTGACTGGCCACAGCCTTGCACCACTGCCCTTCTTCTCATCTGTTTCTCTTCCCAATGCCAACGAGCAGTGAGTCATTGGGTTACAGTAATTGCAGGGAAAACAAACCTGGAAGTGCTGTAGCAGCCCACAGAAGTGATGTGAGGGTTGAAATATCCATTTGCAAAGCACTCCTCACCCCAAGAACACCTCTGCCACTCTGTTCTGCAATGGCAATTCCATTTCTAATACCCACCTGTTGTGGGCAACTGTGCTGTTCCACAGGACTGAGTCAGGATTCTTCCACATGGAGGATGTGCCTAACTCCCATTCCTTTAGATTCTGAGTCAGGGCAACTCAAAGCCCTCACAAAACAACTGTCAGCAAGGTTTGCTTTCTGGTGCTGCTGTAATTATTAATTTCATTTCAAGACATATAGCCAGAAAACCTCTATATGCCTTTGCCACCAATATGATCAGTTCTGAACCAAAATAAAAAATTCAATAAAATCCAAATAATGTCATTTAATAAAAATTTACAATCTAAACTTCATAAATTACATTTAACAGATACTAGGGATGGGATATATATAACCTGTCTTTGCACTGAAAAAAATCCTGTCCAGTTAATTGGGTTTTTTACTTGTTCTGTTCTGTCAGGGTGGTGAATACCAGTGTAACTGGAGGCCAAGTTTGGCTAAATCAAAGACCCTATATCTTCATTATAGTCCAGCAAGTATAGATGGCCAAGTTCACTCAAGCCAGCTACTCAACAGCACTTCTCAGAAGAAGGCCAGACGGCCAAGTGAGAGGAGAGTGTATCTTTAAGGGAAGTTTGAAAAATTATTGGAAGTAGATAGAATATGTGAATTAATACCCATCAATGACAAAGACAAGACACTTCCTGCACTAGTGCTAAGACAGTGATGGAAGTTGTCCTGCTTTCAGTGGTTTGATGAGTATGTACCAGCAGTGGTACATACTATGTACCACCATGTCTCTTCTCAGCAACAATTGTTAAATTGTCACCCACTCCTGACAGCAGCCTCTGTACCCTCTGCCAGGGGCTGCAGCAGCACCTCAGAGCTGTGGCAGGATGTCCCCAGCACAAATACATTTGGTTGTGAACACCCTGTTAAGAGACTTAACATACACAACAGAAAAAACCCTTGACAACTATGAATAAGGTCTTTAAATCTGCCAAACAAATATGAAATCAAATATAACTCCATAAAGCAGCATAGTATTTTATATGTAGCACATTATGCTTTGGTGGCTAACAAGCCAAAGTGAAGTGCCTATCCAATTTATCACTTTCAGTTCCTAAAACCAGATTTTTGGTTTGGACACTTGAGAATATAACAAAAATGTGATGAGCTTTTTGCCTGGCTCCCTCAATGAAAATAACATCACAAGTAATAAACTGCTGCTGAAGACTCCTATGGTATTTGATCCTACTGATTGAACTAGATAGACAGAGAATTCCTGCAGGCAACAATTTCTCAATTTCACTGATCTCATTAAATAATCCCGACCCTCTCCCCTCCTTTCCAAATAATAACAATAACAGCTATAATTGCCCTTTAAGCAACTCACTGGAAAGTGCAGGGTAACCTCACCTGGTTGTGGCACCCCAATGCAATGGCCAATGTCTTTAATAATTAATAAAAGCCTATTTTGTATGGTGATAGAAAGATAAAGAATCATAGAATAGTTTGGGTTGTAAAGGACCTTAAAGATCACCTAATTCCAACCCCCTGCCATGGGCAGGGACACCTTCCACCAGACCAGGTTCCTCCAAGCCCTGTCCAAGCTGGCTTTGAAAACTCCCGGGGATGGGTTTCAATCTATGTCAAAAGCATGCCCATTTCAGAAGTTTAATTTCTTCTAAGTCACTTGACAGATTTATTTTTAAGAAACTGGATTATCATTTCATCCAAACTCAACATCAGCTTCACTCACTCCACTGCTGAGGTGCTCATAAACCCCCCAGAGTTGTGTGACAACCTTGTCTGAACAGAGAAACAACCATCCCTTAGAGCACCTGCCTTGAGGTTGTTTGCACTGAAAAACCCCAACCAAAGGAAATTATTTGCTCCATCTCATGACACAAAATTGGCACCAGGAGGCACAGGAAATACTCAATGCAAGTGGCACTACATGCCAGCAGGTACTGTGTAGTTCTGCTGCATCTTGGCATACAACTAGCACAAGTGCCTTTGACTTGTTACTGAAAATAGAGAAGGAAACCCAATTTTTGGCTGATTAGAGCTTTACAGAAATTATCAGTTCACTAAAGCATTTCAGAGATTGTGTGTCTACAGAATTTAAACCAAAGAAAAAACAATAATTAAAGTGAGAGCTTTAGTTAGGCCAGCTGGGGTCTCCCAGGCATCCAGCTCTCAGTGCACACCTGGGAACTGCTGGGGGATTTTCACACACCCAGTGTATCCTACCCATACTTTTTCTTCTTTTGGAAAGCATTTGGAGACTTTTTTTTCCCAGAAGAGATGTGGCAGAAGCTGATGAAACGCTGCTGCCTCCAAATTCTCAGAAATTTCAAAGGCAGTACATTTTGCTTCAGTGGCAAACAATTTAAGGATAAAGAAGCTTTAAAAAGCTCAGTTCTCATTTCCCATGGTCAGCTCTTAGGAAGAGCTGGTTCCTGGGTGATGCCACCCCCAGAGCTGCTCAAGTGGGAAACCAAACCTTAGGCTGCTGGGCATTACAGCTGTTATCCCAAACTGCAGCTCCTGCAAGTGCTGCACAGCCCAGCCCACTCACCTAAATCCACATTAAAACTATGCAAGCACAGAGACATTTTAATCCACTTTGGAGCTAAATTCTGAGTAAGCTTTGCTAGATAAAAGTGCAAGAAACAGAAAAACAAATCCAGGCCACTGATTCCTGTAATCTCCTGTGGCTTACATCCTGATTCATAAACAAGGAAGATTTGATTTCCTAAAAAGAATTGTCCCATGCCATTGCTTTTTTTAAAATTATCTGTAAAGATAAAGCACAAAAATACACAAAAAGGAACACACTGTGTGAGAAACAAGGAAAGGAGTAGTTAGCATTTTTTAAAATACACTTTCCAGAGAGCTAAAATGTTATCTGTTTAGCTCCAGCAAATCCAGCTCCTCAGACAATTCTCAGCAGAGAAATATTTACAAAATATTCTCCCAGAGGAGGGCAGGGATGGCTATAGTCCCAGCCTGAAAAAAAAGGCTTTTGAGTACTTTGGTATCACCTCTGATAGATCAAATGGTGGAAAATCAGCAGCTTTGGGGCTGCAAACACTCGTGTACAGGGGAGGGAGACAGCTCAGATGTGACAGTCTAAAGAGAAACAACAGCTTCACCCAAAAGCATGTCGGTGGCTGATGCTGCATTCCATGAATAGCCTGAAAATCTACAGTGTATTTCATCTGTGCAACCCTTCAAAACAACTTGCAAAACGTTTCTAATAATACACCCCCTTAGATACATATGCAAAAGATGTATGTCACTTGCAGGGATCAAAACATATTTAAAAATAAATTTAGGACTTGCACTTCAAAGGTAATTAACATATCCCTAACATTAATGAACATATTAATGACAGTACTTCTCAGTTAAATAGTTGCAGGTGATCACAGACATGTCAAAGCAGAGGTGAAATGTATTAGCCAGACTACCACTGAAAGGTGTTCCTGTATTTTATCTTCTCTGCACATTACAGGGGCTCAGAGCACACAGCCACTGCAGCTCGTGGACAGGGATGTGCCCCAGGGCTGAGGCACCACCCACATTCCTGACGAAGATAAAACACCCTGATGGGCAAAGGTGATTTCTGTGAAACAGTGCAAGTCCCCCTCTTTCCCTCGGCTGGTTATCAGCCAGCACATTTACACAAGTCCCAGCGCCACTTGGAGCATCCCAGCCAGGAACTTCTTCCAGGGTAACAACTGTAACAACTCACAAAACTCCCTCCTCAGGGTCATGCCCATGAGAAATGAAGACCTGCAACATAAGAAGGTCCTAAAAGTATTTTTTACTTCCTTTGCTGTTTTTTTTTTCACACCACAAGTTCTGAACTGTGCAGATTAAGGCATCACTTATCTCCCAGGAACATGAAGGTGTGCCCAGTTCTCCCCAAGGACACCAGAACACTTTAAACACTGGGGCTATGTTTACTGAAGCTGTAGCAGGAGGTGACACACCAAAGCTACTTTGTACACCAGGCAACAGCAAAATGGGTCCACTTATCCACTTGCCACTGACGTGAGGCCAACACAGTACGCAGGGGTTTCATTACCTACACCAGCACCAAAAATGTTTCCTCACAAAAACAATAGTTAGGTTTCTGAATCTTTATCACCCCCATGAATTGTCTTGGCATTTTTTGTGTTATTTTTTGGTAATTCCTTAGTTCACAGTAACACTCAAAAACAGACTGAAGAGGAACAAAGACACAGTTGCAAAGAAAGTACTACCTTATACAAATTTTTAAGAGTTTAATTAGCATAATGTAAGAGTTTACTAGCATAGAGTAAGAGTTTAATTAACATAGCATATCTCATTCCCTATTTTGGATTTATTTGGACTCTGCATGACCACGAAAGAAAGCACAGGAAAAAGAGAGCACACAGGTGAAGTGCACTGCAAATCACACAGTCAGAGGTGTGACAGATGACATAAAAGATCTAACTGTGAATGAGCTGCTCTGTTTTGGGTGCTCTGGGAAGTGTCCACTTGTGATGTCTGATCAAGACATACAAGGCAAGAAGGATCAGCTGTACTTCACTGCCTTTGTTTCCACAGTGACAGAAAGGATACACAGCAATTACACGTGCATCAAAACCTCAGAAAGGAATGAGACAGATGAACAAACCACTTAATGTGGTATTTGACTGAAAACCCTGATGGACAGTCTTGGAATTGGCTTAGAGAGAAAGATTCATCTTCTGACTTCATCTCATCTTCAGATAATGGTTAAGAACAGCCAGCATGGGTTGGCCAGAATTGTAACTTTTTAAAGGTTAGTACAGTTAAAAATAGTGATTAACCACAGAAAGAGCACAAACCACTCCAATAAAATAATGATGCTCTACATACTCCCTTAGGGGAGAAAACAGCCCATTACAGCCCTTAATTTTGACTCAGCCTTTACCAAAGTGCACCTGACACATCACCATAGGGTGTAATTCAATACAGTAGAAAGAAGCAGCACAGTGGATTTTCAAAACCATTTCCATTATGCCATCAATTTAACAATATTAAATCCAGACCATTTCCCTACCTGCTTGTATTCAGATTCTCTTCCAACCAGTACCTGCAGAACATAACCAACAGGATCTCCCTTCATGGGTGGGACCGTTTCCCAGGTAACTTCACAGGAGTTTCCTCCCAGCTGTGTCACTCGAGGGGCTACAATAAAAGGAAATGTGTTCATGTTTAAGATAAAGACTGCACTGAAATCTTCTTTTATGAGCACTGTAATATATACCAGACAGGGTAGAGCACCTCTTGCCTGTCAGCTCTGTGAGCTGCTAGAAAGGAGGAGTTGATTTAGAGAAAACTTTCAAAACTTAATTGCACTGATCTTTTCAAAGCAGAAGCCAAGGCACAAATTACACAGGCATTCATAAAAGCAACAATTCTGTGTAGTCCTGAGCAAACATCTGTGGCAGTGGAGACGCCTGCACATCCCTCCTATGCTACACACCATTGAAAGGGAGGAAAAACATCGAACTTTTCATTTAGGAAAAATAGGAGAAGGGATGTGAGAAGAGAAACTAAAGAATCTGCTGTATTAGAGATGCAGCCCAGGCTGGGAAGCAAAAGGACAAGAGTAATTTTCAAGACTTGGACTTGTATCTAACTCTGAGCCTGACATCCACTTGATCAGACCTGCTATTTCTAGCCAGACTTAAGACTAGTGCTCTCACTAGAGCTCCAGAGAAATCCAATTTGTCAGCTGTTACAAGGCTGCTGTCCTTGGCAGAGGCTCCCTCACCAGCTGAAAGCCAAGGGATGCTGTGCCTTGACCCACGGCAAGCTCAGAGGTGAGCCTGCCAAAGCACAGACAGGGGCAGCACATGCAAAACGAAGCCTCTGCCACTGGAAGGCATGCAAAGAACTGCAACAGCATCCAGGGTCCACCAACCTCTTGATCAGGCAGAGCCAGCAAGAACAATACAAAAAAAAAAAAAGAAAAAAAAAAGAATAAAACTGGGAGAAACAAGAGCCCTGAACACTTGTATCAGGTGGTGAACACGTGCACGTGCAAGGACACGAGCTTGTTAAAGCCAATCTGATCCCCAACCCTACAAAAACAGACAACAGGAGGGTCTGCCACAGAAACAAACGCTGCTGCATACATTACATGAATTTTAGCCTGATTTGTTACTTCCCAAGAGGAAGGTATGAATCATGAAGGCCCAAAGGTAATCAATATCCATTTACTTCTCTCTGCACATCTGCTAGTGTTGAGAGACTGATAATAGACGCCTTCATCTTAGCTGACAACAACAATCTCAATTATTTTTCCTTCTCCTTCCATCCTCACTTCAATACATGTAGATTTTTGTCTGACACTTACAAAACACTGCCATTACCAACAAAGCTATTCTAGGGTTGGCATCGTTAAGAGACTAATTAGGAGACCTTACAGGAGAATAAACACTTTCTTCTGAGAGATGAGAAGCTGAATCAAGTTTATCACATAAATTCCTTTGTACTGCTCCGAGCACAGAAGAGCAGCTGATCTAGCAGGGAAGGACACCCCCAACAGTGTTCTCCCTTCTCTAAGTATTTTTTTACAAAAGGTGACAAAATCACCAAAGCCAGATTTTAAACATAGAGAAGCAAAAGAAACCTCTCTGACAAACTGAGAGTTGCTGTTTCTCTCAGTAAATGATAGGGCTTGACAGGGAAGACTTCAGCACCCAGGAAAAAAGGTGCATTTGATTTCAGCTCAGCTGATCTGATAGCTCATACAGCAAACCCACTGCCTTTGTAACAGGCCAAAGAAGGCCTAATTAGACCTAGAACAAAAGCCCTAATTACACCAAGTTTTATCATGAAACACCTTTCACTGTAGTTTTTACTGTTTCTACTTTTGCTCTTTCCTTCCTTCCTCCTCCTCCGGATCATAATTACTTAGGACAAAATTTACACTCAGTAAAAGACATTTCATTATAAAAACTTCATTTAATTAGGCCTTTAGTTCTTCTAGTGGAACACATGCTGAGTTCTAAGTCTAATGCTCTGTATGTGAAATATCATGATTAATTTTATACATTAAAGGAAAAAATAAACCCTGAAGGTCTATGTTGGGGACATCACCTACACAACAAAAAATGTTTAAACTTTACTAAAGCCTAAGTTAGAAGGTACACACATATACTACAGCTGTTAGACCTCTTGTATAAATGCTGTAGTAGTCCAGAGCAATCCCCTGGTAAACACTATTGATAGCAGCAGCATTTTAGCAGACTTTTATTACAACAGTGGCTGACATAACATTTATGTTGCTTGTGTGATTTTTTTTTTTTGGGGTGGTAATTTAGCTTAAGTAACTTCACAACTCAGAGAAACCTCCAGCCAGCACAAACTGGTTCTTCACACAAGTTATTACATACTTATGGTAACCCTTACAATCTCCCCCCATACTTACCAATTACATAAATATTTACATCTTACTTACATGTAAAAAAACCTACTACATACCTTTGATTGCAGGTGGGACTGACTTAGTTGTGCAGAAGGTACAGATTTCTGAGAAAGGTCCCTCCCCAGCATCATTGACTGCCTGTATTCTGAACGAGTAACAGGTGGATTCCGTCAGCCTCTGTATCTTGTACGTGTGACTTGGTCCCCTATAAATTGGGATAAACCTGAAACCATAAAAATGAGAGTATGTAGTTACACTGGAGAGGCACTGACATTTCTGGATATTGCATTTATCAGCTCCAAGTATCCATCTTGTGAAAATTGGCACCATGTGCCCTGCAGGGCTGCTAAAAGCACGTATAAAAATGTCATGTTTATAACACACTAATGATGATGAGGAGGTTGGGGAAAGCAGCAGTTCATTGTCCCTTTTGAAACTACTATTACCTTGCAAAATGATTACATGAATTATCAGGAAGAACATCTGTCAGTGGGATCCCTGCTGCCATGGAATCAAAACAGATTCAACCTGTGTCCTGCTGCATTACACCATGTGTGCTGCTGGTTTAAAAGTATGATGAAAACACAATTAATATGTTGACTCTTTAATAGATTTGGCCTTTATTTGCACATTAAGACACAAAGACTGTGTCTTGCAGTCATCTGTGTCATCTTCCAAAACACTTCCATGGACAAGACTAAACAAGAGCACACACAAACTTGTCCAGCATAATGCTGAACAAAACCAATGTCACTCAAAAAAAATAAAGTATACAGTTGCTAAAGAGAATCTAACTTGTATTTTCTATTGCTCTGCTCAGATAAATGCTTTTCACTAGCAGTTGTATGTCAGCCTGCAGTTTCTAGCTAAGCCCCTGACCCCCAGGAGCTGAGCACAGTGGGGATGAAAGCAAATAAAGAGGAACCACCCAGATTGTGCATCCCTCCACTCAGCCTCCACCAGGGAACACCACCTTGCACGCAATAGTCCTGGCCTTGGAGAACAGAAAATTTGCTGTGTAGGATCACATACTTTTTTATGATTATTTAGTACCCTTATTCAAGTATCTTAACCATTTCAGAAGGTTTTAAATCACCAGGGAGCCAAGAGATATTTTTACTTGACCTCCCAATCTAGGTGCTAGCTTTATCCTTTGGCTTTGCATGAGATACACAGTACAAGCAATTTGAGCAATTCAAAGAAACTGGGTCTGCCAATTAGCTCTCTGGGACAGAAATCAATTTGTATTACGTTATGACTGCAATCCACGTAAGTACAAACAGAGATCAAGAACCATCTGTAATAAAAGGAAATATTCAGGTAATTCAAACTGCTGGAAATGTACTCTGAGGACTAATGTGACTTACTACCCCCACTGAGTTTTAGTGAGACCCACACCTTGGTAGGAAACCAAAGATCTGCGCCCACAAGTCTTTAAGAGGATAGTTTAGAGACAATTTCCAAAGAATAATTGTTTCCTTAACCTTATGCTTACCCAGTTTAAGAACTCCCTGCTACCCCACATTTCGGAGGCTCGCATAAGCAGCCACAGCATGTTTCAAAAGACTGACACAAACCCATTCTCATGGAATAAAACTGCTTGAGATTCACTGGGTGATGAGCAAGGAACACATACTTAGGACAGCAATAAGACTCGAGACAAGACAACTCTCCCTCTGCCCTTCTTGCTGCTCAATCAGGCAGCTGGCTCAGAAACCACTGCAGTATTCACGGGAGTGTGGAGACTTGTCTCTGACCCTGTTCCAAGGGCAACAGAGAGCAAAAAACATCCAATGACCTCTTCGCAATCATCTGTGGAGTTAGGTAAGGAAGGGAAGATAAACGTGCCTTCCCAGCTAACAGAGAAGCAAACCCTTACCCCAGGCTGGGCTTAAGGTACATTTCCCAGACATTCATACAGTCAATACCAATGACTCAAATGAGGTTTTCATCTTTTGGATATGACTAAGGTCACTAACACTTCCTAATACTGAGGAAGTGATCTGGAAAAACATTTGAGCTCCTTCTGTCATTTGGGAACTGGACTAATACTCCCAGTTCAGTTAATACCAACACTCCCATCCAGTTCCCATCTCCACTCATTTCTACTTCTCTATCTCAAAAATCATCTGTAAGGAAAGCAGGAACTGTTACAGAGAAGCTTGCACCACAGGACTGTAATGGAAGCACACTTTAACTTCTGAGATTCGACCATCTTTGAAGAAAGAGGGCTTCCAGTTTTGGAAGAATAAATGCTGATGACCCAACCCATCAAATTTCAGTTGCTGTTGGGCTTTATTGCGACACTAATGCTTTGTAATTGTGTTTGAATATGCAGATCATGATGTAAGGCACATAATGAAGATTAAAGACTAACTTCAAAATACTTGTGATTTTTGGATAAGGTAGTATTTTCCTCATGTGTAAAGAAGGCACTTCAAAATCCTCCAGGATTATTTCTCTTATTTTAGAAAATACTGTAGTTAATTGTTGTAGATGGCTATAGGTATGGAGCAGGCTTTTTTTCACTCTCCTGGGCTTTCTGCTGAAGGACCACAATGAACTTAAGGTTGAGTCAATCAGTGTAACTGCTGTTATTGTACTGTGAGGTCTGCATACATTAAAAATTATCTAAAGCAAGATAACTTGTTCATATTATTGCAATTTCATTTAAAAAATCTAAATCTAATTTATAAAGCACATTGGAACATGAGCTCTATATACCCTTGGCCTTCTTGGCAAGCCTTTTATTGTTCACTGTGCTTCATCCAGGCCTCATTCCAGACATTGCCTCAAGAACAAGTCAGCTCTGAGCTTATTTGCAAGGACTTAATCTCTTATCCACTGAAAAGTTGACTTAATCTGCGTGTGGAAACCTTCCAGGTCCTCTATCTCCCTCTCACCTTCTTCAAAACAAGACATTTTCAATTCTCAGAGGTTTGCCCAGTTGAATTCAAAAGACAATAGGCTACATACCTCAGCTGGCACCCTGCCTTTGAAAACACTCAGCCTCTGTGGTTACTGGCATTCTCAATACAGCTGTATTTCTTTTTTTTTAAGTTTGCACCATGCGCAATTAAACCTCGATTATTCAAATTTTCCATGCAACAGTGCTGCTTCTCCTCTCCACTAAATTAACTGCAGATACCAAAAAGAAAGCAACTTTCTCCAGGGATGGAGACACCTCCCAGAGGTTACTTCTCCCTCATCTCACTCGAGCGATCCCAATTCTCCCTTCCCAAATGTTCTCACATCAGTCACGCATTATTCATTTACCTGCACACAGCAGAGGAGAGAGAACATCATGTCCCACCGTGATTGTTAGGGAGACACCACCGCTGTTAGTTTTTCATCAATACCCCTTTATTCCTGGTGAAGATCTTCTTGGAAGTATTTTGCACATTGCAGCTATTTTGTTTCCTCCACTTCAGTCACTTCCAGTCGAGCAGAAGAATACGAATGTACTCGCCCTGCCTCTGCTCATTAATTCCCAGCACATTTTGAGCAGCAGGTTCCCTTTCAAACTCCTGGGTTTTGTTTATATTTTGGTAACCCGTTGGTTCTTACAAGAATTTAATTTGAAAGAAATTCTACCCTAGAGCACTAAAGATGGCAATCTTGGGGGGAGGCACAAAGGCTGGAAGAGCCACCTGAGTGACTCTGTTACTGCCTCTCAAAATAAGTGGTCAGATGGCAGGATTTCAGCTGGAGAGAAATCATTAATGCAGCACCAGTCCGACCCGGCGACCTGAGGCTTCACATCAGCACACACAGGCACCTGCCTAATTAGAAACTAAAGTACAAGAATTTCACAAACCAACAGCTCTTTTAATATTATTAATGCTACATCAAGTTATCTACACATTTACTGCCCCCACCTACTTTCTTAGACTATTCCTCTAATTTGGTTTCAGAACATTATCAAACACACGCTGATTTATGTGATTTTCTCTCTCCACCAGCAGCTCCCTGGACTGTGGGCGGCAACACGGAAAGGGAAGCTTTGAACCAAAACCATCTAATTCAGAGATGCAGGAGTAAAGCCAACACACGAATTCTTTTAATCTCTGCTGTGTTTTAAAACATTCTACTCAAAGAGAAAACTTTCACATCTGCAGCATCCCCCATCCCCACATCAGTCACTGTTCCTATAACCAGCACCAGGCTGACCCAATCTTTCCAGCTTTGGGACACTTTTCCAAGCCATTCTTTGGGATCTCCTTTTGCAGGCAGGTGCTGAGAGAAAACAAATGGATAACATGAGTTCCCCAAAAGTTCTGTGCTCCCACTACTTCTCCCAACTCTGTCTTTCAGTCCTAAATAAGGTGTGGACCAAACAGATGGGATGCACCAGCCCCTTTGATCTGAAGATCTGTTTTCTGGAAGATTCCCTTTAGAAACTTTTATCTATAATACATATCATATGTATTATAATGTATGCTCACCACTGTCAGTGTGATTTTTGTCTCTATGAATAGTAACAACAGGACCCAGTGAAGGGGACAACATTTCCTTCCTTACACTTAGAAAAGCAAAACTAAGTGGAGAACAGAAAAAGAAATGATAACAGTCAGATGGGAAGAGTTTGGTTTTCTTTCCTGAATTATCTAGCACATCTGCAATCTAGACAAAGGGTACTTGCTGCCAAAAATCGATTTTTAGCTTGTTTCTACTAGATTATCTTTCACCTGCTGCTGAATTTGAGTTTGTAACCCATATCTACAACAGATAGTCACTTGTCAGACGTCTGGAATTACTGAGAGCTGAAGTATTTCAGCCTACAGAAGCTCTTCCACAGCAAGAAAAATTGCTTTTTTTGGAAGGAGCATCTGGGCACATTCAGGAGGAATGGAAGGCAGAGCAGCAAAGTGCCTGACAGATGATTCCTGTGTGCAGCCACATCTGGAGGCAAGGAACAGGCAGGGAGGACAATACTGAGCACAGCTTAAATGGGAAGTAACAGCATTTGAATGGAAGATCTGGGAGAAATTGGGGAGAGCACCCAATGGACTCTCCAAATTATACAGTCAGGAAGAATTAGATAACGAGGCAGCTGCAACACCAAGAGCAGATATAAGTAAGAGTGGACTTAAAGCCAAAAGAGAACTAAAACAGTTCAGAGCAGCAAACCAATATTCTCACAGCTTCAAACGTGTTTATCTTCCTTGTGCAGCATTAGAGCCCCTTTCCCAGTATGGCAGCAACTAACAGTGTTTATGGGCCTTCAAATGATGCTCACTGAGCACACTGTGTCCAAGCTGCTGCTGTGACAGCCCCAGGAACCTGGGCAGAGCTGGAGAAGGAAGCCAAGCTCAGTCTCTACTTCAACAACCTCAGCAAAGCGAAGCTGAAACCTTAAAATGTGCTCTTGGAAAACTGGGCAACGTGGTCCTGCTGCACTAAGCTGAGCCTCCATTACTACTTCAGAGATTAAATATTAGAGTCATTGCTCTAATCAAGGCATTATTTTTCTTAAAAGGTTGTTACAGATGTGCAGAAAATAGTTTTTATTACAGTGACAGTCTTGGGTCTAGATGCTGCTCTTATTTATGATCTGCTGTCTGGAATATTTCAGTTACCCATGAAGTCTGAAGTACCTGCAGATGTGCATAGATCAAAATAAAGGAGAAAATTTTATTTGTTACCAAAGCAGGGATTTTTTGAATATATTTATGGAGTAGCATCTTACTCTGTGTCTTCCCAGCTTCCTAACAGCTGAAACACCTCACCTCACACATTTAATGTGGTTTTCTCACACTTCACTTTGTCTCAAATAATGACACACATACAGTTAACTTGCACCTACCACAAATGTGGGTTTACTCCTATTTCCATGAAGAAAGCTGAAATGCATTAACAAGTTAACTTTTTTACACTTGGGAACAGTTCTCCCTCTTCTTTTTCATTTGCAAAGCCCCAAGTGTCTGATCAGAATGCTCCTAACATAAATATCACTATAACTAATAGCAGTATTCACCTACAAAATGCAGTAATATGAACACAGGCTACCTGGAAAACTTTTCTGAACATTAACTTTTTATCTAGCCAGGCTTGCAGTGGAAACTGTAGCATGCCATCTGTCTTGGTGCTCATGCTTAATTCCCTTTTATCACTGTTTTACCCAATATGAAAATGATTCTGTTCCTGCAGGTTTTTGCAAGGATACGTTAATTTACCTGATTTTGTATTTAATAGAATTTCACAAGCCAGTAGGACTGACAAATAACAGTAATTGCTGTTAAAATGGGTGCAAATTGTCTTGATCAAATCAGGAGTGTAAACAATTTTTTAATCAGACTACTTGAAACTTGCAGTAACCAGGGAATGATTATGCAAAAGTCATCAGGCAAGGGCAGCACATTCAGCAACTGACCCCTCTGTGCTTCTATTCTGCCTTCCTTCAAGTTAAAGCAGAGCAAGCACCCATGTTGAGGTTCATGTGTTCAACCACCCCCTGCTAGCTCCAGCTGAACAGAAGTGTGGGAGAACTGCCAATAATCCTTACAAGAAATTTTTAAAGGATATGTTTAGGATGTTTCTTAGTCAATCTTACCAATGACTCTCCCTTTAAATGAAATTATATATGGATATATTTATTGTGATTCTGTACACACACAAAAATCACACTATTTAGCTCAACTGCAACATACAGTGATCTAAAAGAAACACATGCAACTGATAAATAACCCACTACTAATTTACTTGCTAATTATCCCTTTCAGACTGGATATTGTGAGCACTTTAAGACACTAAGAGGTGTAATTAGCTGTAGGAACAACTAAAGATTAATTACCAGTAGAACAGGAAAAAAAATAAAAACCATTAGTTAGGTTCGTTTGCTCTAGAGAGGAAAAATCCATAGTATTCTGGAAAGTAGTGCAATTTGATTAACATAAATTTCTTAACATTACCACAATTGGAAAATGAAGTCACAACTGATAGTTTATTTAAAATGAAAAGGAATTTCATAGTCCTCTTTACATAAAGGTCACTTACTCTCAACTAGCATTTCTATGTACTGAGCTTTCCAGAAACAGATTTTTCTTCATTTCCACTCAGTGCTACCCCATAATTGAAAGGACAAGTGATGCTAATTTCATCTTCCTAAAATGTCACACCCTGAAGAGCTAATGGGAGCTAACACAGGTACATCTCTGATGTGCACACCTCTTCAAGCCCTTACACTAATCAGTCCCAGAAGATTTCCAAGTATTTTGCTTCACAGGTCTTGCAATCAATGGAACATTTAGTGTCCAACAACTGGCCTGTTACACCTCATTACAGAAAGGAAAAGTTAAAAACAATCCTTAATGACCAGGACACACTGGAGAGCACTGGCTGACTATCATTACATAAAACCAGAGCTTGAGTCTTTACCAAAAAGCACTTAAAGCTGTTGGGTCAGGATGGAACTTACTGATTATTTCCTTATCTTAAAAGAGCTTGCTCATCTTTATATTTCTGCTTGTGAAAATGCTTCAACAGCATTTTAAAGGTAACTTCTATTTTAAACCAAAGAAGGGACAATGGTAATACTGAATTGAGGGATTTCAATACAAAAGACTGGGTTCCTAGAGGGGTGGTCAGTCCCAGGCCTGTCAGTGATTCAGATATCTGGACAATGCCCTCAACAACACCCTTTAACTTGGTCAGCTCTGAACTAGCCAGGCAGTCACACTGGATGACTGCAGGTTCCTTCCAGCTAAAATACTCTGTTGTATTTCACTATTCCCTTAGATGTGCACAGCTTACTGCCATTAGCCTGTGCAATTGAAGAGGCCAGTGATGCTCAAAGAGCTGTATTCCAGCATTTTCCACAAGCACACACAGGGGTGAGCAACCCCTCGGTCCCAACAGGGTCTATTTAATGGGAATGATCTCAGAGAGGACTCCCACCTCTGTAACCACCTGCTGCTCCTACAGCTCCTGCGTGGGCTGTCCTTCCCTGCTCATCAGGGATGACAGCCCTCTGGGATGTACAGCACTGTACCTTGCAGGTGCATCTCACTGTGACCAGAGCACACAATGGAGAGCAAAAAGGGACCGTCAGACAGGGAACAAATAAACAGATCTTACTGCCAGGACCTGCCAGCTCCAGCTGCTCTCAAACACAGCAGTGCACCCATCCCGCTCCTCCGCTGTGCCCACACCAGGATGGATTCACCAGCCCCAGCTCTGGCTCCTTTCAGGAATTATCTGAGCTAGCTGCTCCAAACCCAACCACCAAAGGGAGCCACTTCGTGCAAGTTCAAGCAGGAGGAGACAGCACAATGTAGGAGAGCAGTTTCTCTGCATCTCTGGGATTTCACGTGGACTATAAGCCAAATTCAAAGCTAAGAAGATCCAGCAGAGTATCAAGTTCAAATTGCTCCTAATTAAAAGCTCGTACGAGACCATTTGCAGTAGGAAAATCTTGTGAAAAAGCCAAGGATCATGCTAAAGCTTTGTGCCAAAGCAAAGGAGAAAAAAGCTTTCCTTGCCTGCTGCAAGGTAACATTTTATTCTTACAAGGAAACTTACTATTTTCTCCAGTATAAAGACAGGTTAAAAACAATTTACAGTTCTTCACCATCCGACCTGCAGTGCTACATGAAAGCAAAGCAAAGCAGCCTGCGGGATGTGTCTTCAGAGCTGACTGAATCCCAGGGTGCTGCAGGTGATGGGCTCCTGCCAAGCATCACTGCACTCTGAGGGAACTGTTTTTACCAGTCAGACTTTCAAACGGGTATTTATATTCATTGGACACCGCTCAGGATTAATACAGGGGAGCGTGTACCCTCTCTGCATCAGTACAGTTGAGATATTGGGAAGTATTAAGGCATTATTCATGGTGGATTTATTACTTAAAATTAGAGCTTCTGGGCCAGATCTTCAGCTGGCATAAACTCAGCATAGCTCTATTTAAATTAAAGGAATTGTGCTAATTTGCATCAAATTATGATCTGTGCTGAAGGTCTCTAAGGATTATCTACTCGATAAGTCACTTACTTTAGCTAAATGAAGTAGTTGAGGGTTTTTCTTAGTAAATTATGAGCCATGTATGATATTTATTCATTGAAGAGCTCAGACTGTTAGGCAATGCTTGCATATTGTCTTTCTTTCCTTCCCTTTTTTAATTGAATATATCTCATCACAACTTTGGAGCTACACTAGCAAATCTTCCCACACAAAGTTCACATGGGAAGATAGTTTTTGCTCAGCACTGACTGTTAAATTTAAACACAGACTTTCTTGTTTCTTGCACACCTTATTTCAAAATTATTGTGGAGCTACCAAGCTGATGCCAAGTTCATATTTTCCAATGCTGTAAAACACTACAGCTATAAAATCATGACCACCATGTTGCCCAAAAAACTTTGTTCTGCTCAGGTTTTGCCTTTCCTAGACCTCTGATTTGTAACCCTTGGCTTTATTAATACACACAGCAAGCTGGGTGCAGTATCTTTGTTTCATATTTTCCAAAAGGTAAAGCACTGTGGCCATGAAACTCGATATTAAATTTACTGGCAGAGAGGCAAGGGTTTTGCTGAAATTTCACCGGCACAGGATTGATTTCTGTTAGACCTGGCAGTGTTCAGTTAATGGCTGGACTCAATGATTTAGAGGTTTTTTCCAACCTTAATGATTCTGTATCATTTACAGCTTTGCTGCATAACTTGCTCAGACTACAGGCACAGAATGCCTACCAAAATAGTATTTTTAACATATTTGTAGGCACAAAGCAATCAGGAGAACACCACTTTTTTTTCATTCCCAACTGCGTTATGATGAACCAGGATTCTTTTTCATTAGCACAAGGAAGATTAATCTCTCTTACCTTTTATTTCTGTCCTCTATCTGCAAGATATAGACCATGTCATCAGTAGAGTGAAGCTTGGAGCTGCTGTCTCCCCACTTCAGCTTCAGGCTCTGAGGCCCTGCTGCAGCACACTCCAGCCGTGGAGGTAAGGGTGGTAATGGCCTGGTTTTTGCTTTAATGAAGTGGCTAAAAGGTCCAGCTCCAATTTCATTGACAGCCTGGATCCTGATCCTAAAATGAACAGCAAAGAGATGAATGTTAAATAAAGTGCTTTCAGGAGGTTCTTGATATAAACACATCTCAAGGGACAAGAGAGCCTTCTGGGGCTGACTGCTCCATCCCAACCCCAGCTCCCAGTGCTTTTTGTGCCAAACTGGAAGGTTCTGTCAACACAGCAAGGATGATCCTGCTTAGATTGTAAGAGCTGCAGTGAAGATGTTAGAAATGCAGCAAGGCAGAGGGGAAGGTTGGGGTAAGCAACCTCAGGACCTGGTGACAGCCCCTTCAGCCACAGGGACAAGGGACACCAGCACAGGAAAAGCACAGCCTGGAAAATGTGAAGTGCCATGAGTAAACAACAAGCAAAAGTGTGTAGTGGTTGTCTAACAAGGATCATGGACTACTTTAGGTGAAATCATTCAGGGAAAGCACTGGTGTCACTGCCATGAAACCCATCCCCCTGCTGGCAAACACCCTGAAGGTCCAAGAGCAGTGTTGCCGCAGTGTCTCACAAAGTACACTATTTAAGCACAGGAAACTCTGCTGGGAGGAACTAACGGAGAAGGTTAAATCCTCAAACCTCCTACACTCTGACACAAACTGCAGAAATGCAGAACTGTCAGTGAACTATCTATTAGATCAAATAAAAGTTGGACCCAAGTCGCTCTCACAAGATGCACAAAAGCCCTCGAGCCATTTGAATCACACTGAGGACACCAAGAAGTAAAGCAGATCACCTGCCTGGTCACTGCAGCTAGAAATTGGAAATGTTCTTAAGACTGAGCCAGTCTTTCAAATTCTATTTCTTTCTTGAGCAAATGACTCCTGCCTTCTGCTTTGTTCATTTTCTCTTACCTGCCTGCACCTTAGTTTAATAATTAGAACACTGAGAATCTGAGATGAGTGAGGAGTAGCAGTTTCTGACTATAGTAACATCAACTACACCATAACAAAAATGGGAAATCTGCATTTCCAAACAGTTTTGAGGACTGTGTAAATAAAAACATTGGTACAAATGAGCCTGAAAGGTTTCAAAAGTTTGTTAAATCAATGACAAAATATGAAAAACCAGGATGGAGAAAACTAATTAAGCTTTTTTTTGAGATAGTTCAGCCTAGTTTAGTTAGCTGGAGAGATGCCATTTACTTTGGAAATCCTGTGTACAGCAGCCTTGTATTTTCTCATGGGTAAAGACTCTTTACAAGAGCTGAAAACTTGCTGTTCAAAGCAAAGTAATTTTTCATATGCTGTTTGTTTGAACTTGCATCACTTTATGTTCTTCAGTCAAAATAAGTATCTCTGCCAAGCAAGGACAGTTCTTATAAAGAGTTAACAAAGCCTCTCCTGTCCTCAAGCACTGTAACTTCAGCTGGTTTCCAAATGGCAGCCACCACACCTGAAAACAAGCAGTGAGTGAAATGAATCTCTCTCCAATATCAGATTTTTTAATTTTTTAAGGAGAAGCTGATAGATGTGATTTTTAGATATTTGCATGAACATACACCTTCATTTACTTGTCTTGCTTTTTCCAGGTATTTGCACAATGTAAAAATGTGTCTCTTCACTCATTTTTTTCTTGCTTTCCTCTGCTACACAGAGTTCTTGCTCCCCCCCCCATTCTGACACACAAATATGCACACACACCCCCCCTTCTGACTCTGGAGCACAGTAAGACTGATGGAAACTCTTAGGCCTTAAAATAGAGACAGGCATCTTTACAAATGAACTATGACACTAGGAAAGCAGGAATTGATTTATTTGACTCTAACATGGCTGATGTGGCCACTCTTTTCTGCTGATTGCACCACCATAAAGCTCTGTAAATTGCCACTGTCATTCCCAGGGCCTGAGCTTCATCAGACACACATAAACAACTCATTTTGTGTTTCCTGTGCACATGGCAGTGCAACTCAAACCCAGGTGTCACCTCCCTCTGAAGCCCAGTAATGTCTGCTCAATGGATATCAGGCCTTGGGAAGTCCAAAGGGAAAGGGAGAAGGAAGAAGAGAAACAGAAAAGGGAGAAGGGACCATGTGGAGAAGGGAGGAGAGCAGATGGTTGTGGGAGAGCCCCTTGTACTGCACCATCTCTGCTCCAGCTCAGGTGCTTTTGTGTGTCCCTGCCCCAGCCTGTGACACTGAGCTTTTCCAGCTGGGTAGCACAGCCAGGGTGGGCAAGAGAACAACCCCAATGAAGTGGAGACCAATTACTGTTTACAGAACTGGTACTGGGAAAAACCAACTCTTTATTTTCATGTAAAAGTAAAGTATAGACAAGTAAAAATATTTGCAGTAAAAGCACTTCCTGAATTCCTTTCAACTTTTCCACTAATGGTTTCTAAGTGAAAATACCCCAAATGTCCTCTTGGAAAGAAAGATGGTTTAACAATCTGACAATCACAATTTGACAACAAATTTTTTGAAAATATAAAGACTGTATTTAGGAATGGTACCTAATTCTGCAGACCCTGGACCAATAATATTTGTATTCATTCTCACATTTTCCCACTACAACTTTTAAACATTTAGAAAGAAAAACCATAAATCAGACTAGTCAAATTTAGAAACCATGAAATGATCTTTAACAGACCATTCTCTCTTATAAGATTCTTGACCCAGGGAAATAAACACACTAAACAGGATGCTATTTTCAGATTGGTCACAAAATCCTTTGTATAGTATTCCAACAAACTGAAAAATCAACTTTTGAATTAATTTTAGAGTCTGACATGAGAAGACTTAGATTCCCTAGTTCCCATAAGAGGAATGCCACCAGTTGCAATACACGTGCCTGTGGAAACCTGTGGGAGTTAAAATGACAAGGACTTCCAAAGGGGAGGGGAAGCAGCATCCTCCCCCAGCAGCAGCAGCCTGGACATGATGAACACCAATCACACACTGCCCCACAAATCCCCACTCATGACTCACAGAAGAAGATTTAGTTTTACACTACAAATCATATTTTGTTTTATAGCCCACTTAAACCTTGCTAATTTGAGCACCCACATGCATTTTTCTCTCCATCTTGGATGATCTTTTACTTGATACGGTTTAAAAAATCAAAATATTTAGAATTTTTATTCCTAAACCAAATTAAGTGCTTCTATTAAAATTTAGTAATGCTACTATATATTTCTGTACACTGTGTAACTTCAGAGGAGAAGAAGCATTCTTAAAAATTGGAAGTTGTTTTGCAGTGAAGTATCTCAACAGCAGAGCACAATTACCTATGGAATGTGTTAAGTGAAGCTTGGGAACAGAGTGTAATAGAAAATTGGTGTTTCTGTGACTGTTGAATACTTATTTATTGTGGAATATTTATTAACTCACTCCTAGTTACATCAGTTCACAGAAAACCAGGCCAAGTATATTACCCTATAATCTGAGTTTCCAGAGCTTCGTGGCTGTGTCAATAAAGCAGAGAGACTGCAGAACTCAGACATATTTCTGCAGCTGCTCACCAGCCAGGATGTTTACACAGTGCTGTGGGGAGGCATCTGCTTTCTGCAGAGCAGAGCTGGGATGTGTCTGAGCTGGAATCCTCTTGACTCAGCCCAGTGATGGCCACTCACAGTGTGACAGAGGCATGTTCCAGTTCCTCCTGTCTTAAATGCATTTTGGGATGTTAATCCTCCTCATGGCATGCTGGTTGGATTTGCTGCTGAGACACAAAGCATCCAGCTCATCAGCTCTGAGCCCATCTCTGCAGAGAGCCTGGAGTTTCTCTGTGTGTTCTTGGGCTGCTCCTGTATGGCCATTCCCACACAGAAGCTGGAAGCAAAGCAATGCCAGACCCAAGATAACAGCTCCAACAGGGTGCACACACATGGAGAGGGTGTCAGAATCACCCTCTATGCAGAACAATTTAAATTTCTGATTTTGGACTTGCTGGATTCATAATAACCAAGATTTGCCTTCAATTTTGGTTTCCCACAAGCAAAAACATTGACAGTGGAATTCCAACTCAACTGAAACATATAAATCCTTTGCTGATTTACTCCAAATTCTGCTGAAACTTTGGCAAGGGAGTTCAGAGCCTCAAACCCAGTAGCACTTGGCTTGTTTAGTCTAGGAAAAATATGTTCACTGCTTTTACACACAGCAGGGAATAAACTCTTGAGAGGGAGAAGAGTAGGTTGTATTAAACAAAATGGACATGAAAAGAAGACTCATCAGTGAAGAAACAGGAGAGAACGGGATCAGCGATGTTCTGAAACATTCTTCTGATTCAGCCAGGGAGGGCAGAAAACATTTAGCACATAGCCTGATAATCCTGTGCCTTAAGGATTTATCAGGGCAGACACTCCCTGATCAAAGACAGGTGTCAAGATATGCCTGAAGAAGTATCAGTTTAAAAGTTAATGATCAAACCACTTTGACAAATCTATTTTTGATTAGCAAAATAATACTTCAAACTATTGATGAGGAGCATTTGCAATCCAACTGCAGTCACTTGTCTTCCCTGACAGGAATGAGATTTAAGATATAGGGTTTCTCTCATTTTATGCAAGAAAAGAGCTTTCCTACATTATTACTTCTGATCAGTCATGCACTTGTCTGTGCTCTTCAGTGGGGTTTTTTTGGTAGGAACTTAGTCTTATAACAATATTTAGCACAGTTAATGCTTGTGGCTTTAGTTATTTCATTTGGACCAGAGACAGGCATAATCCCTGACTAAAACTTTGTGATTTAATATGGTGCTTTTTACAAAATAACGAAACAAGAATGCAAAAAAAAAATATCATCCCAATCTCCATTTCTAGGCCTTGAAGATGACATTTTCCTAAAGGAAGCTGTAGACAACCAAGAACCACATAAAAAAGAGACTGAAGAAGTAAGACTTTGGTGAAGAATTTAAATGGCACATTCTGTCTTGAGTGAGCTGCTCAAAGTTCCCATTTCAGCTTTTTTAGCTCTGGGTTGAACAAACATTTGAGGAGAAACCAGGGAACACGAGACTGCCCAAAGACAATGCATTTCCACAGCTGGGTGACCAATCCACAGACAAACTCTTCAACTTTATATGAATGATCTGTGAGCAAGCAATGTGTGCTCCTCACTTTAAATAACTTCTAGTGTATGTGTGTCCTTGCTACAACAGGTTCTCTTTTCTTGGGTACAGGATAAAATTTTAACTTATCACATACAAGACCTGTAGGATTGTGACCTTGAATACAAAGCAAAAAAAAAGAAAAATGTTACAGCAAGTCTGTGCCATATCTAATTTTAAAACTGTGATCAGATTTCAGTCTTTATTAGAACAGTACTTAAAATAGAATTGCTTTTGTCACATATTGTGTTGTATTGCTGTTCACTGCCTGCACGGAACCATTTTTCTTTCTTAATTAGCAATTAGGGAGAAAGCATATAAGCCTGAACATTAAACTAATAAAATTTTGGCAATGCCACTTAGCAATTTAGACTCTGAAGCAATATAAATTGGTTTAAAATTCAGATCATCTTTTCATTAATCTCCATATATCAGAGACAAAAAATAGCTGTAGCTACACAAAAAAAAGCTCATTGTGTGAAAATTGCTAACCCTACACAGGGATCAATAATTTAGTAATTTAATCCCTTGGAATAGTACTTCCAAGTAGCTGAAAAAACATGAGCTGTAACACTGTTTTTAATTATTTATTATTTATTTTTAAATTTATTATGAGCACTGTAACCATAGCTTAGCAGAGCAACTCAAAAAAGGGGGAAAGGTCAGAGATAACGCAAGGAGAGGAGAAAAGAGGAAAAAAGGTGGGAGAAAACAGTACTTGAACATGAACTACCACAATTCATTCCATCAAGGAATGACTGCAGATTCCTGTGCTCCCTAGGCTGGTTCTTTGGGTTGTTGGTTTGCATTTCATTGCAGTCAAACTGAGCTGTGTGCTGTCTGCCCCGTCCCCAAAGCCGCACTCACCGGTACGAGGTTTCGGGCAGCAAACCCTCGATGATGTGACTCGTCACGTTCCCCACGGGAATGCTGACGTCCCCCAGGTCGATGTTGTAGGATGTGATCTCAGCCCCATTACTGCTTGGCTCTTCCCAGCTCAGTACAAGACACACAGAGGGTGAGGGCTGGCAGGCACCCACGTGCTCATCCTCCAGCACGGACAGGATGGAGACGGCATCAGGCACGGACGCGGGGATTCTGCAGGTCACCAGCTCGCTGTAGGGTCCAGCTCCAGCCTGGTTAATGGCCTGGGTGTGAAAACAAAAAATATTTACCTATGTTCTCCTTCACGTGTGTGTCAGGTTCATAATGATGGACTGTGCAGCCTGGAAGAGCCGCATGAATTCTTCAGAGGATATGCACTGCTGGCTTCCTCTCTAAAGCATGACTCATACCTCTGCTCTCCTAGGGAGTTAGTATCTTCCTTTGTCACTCAGAAATGTCTCTGAAAAACTGGAGAATATTTCTCTTTTCCCTAACAGATATTTAATAACCTTTCTATCAGTGGCAAACTTTGATTAGTAAGGGAAGATGGCACAGTCATGCTGCCAGCGACAGGTGACATAATGTTGGCTCAGCAAACTGGCTACCCAAATTACTGAGCTACCCAGTACAAAGTGCCCAGTATACTGCAGGGTGCCCCATCAGATGCTTTATGCAAGCAAAATATCCCTAAAGATAGGGGATATTTGGCTTGTTAAAAACTACCCTGGTTCCTAATTTGGAAAATGGATAACTAATTTCATGCTAAAAAGCTTCTGATATAAGAATATAAGAACTCTTCAGGGCATTAAGCCGATGACTCACATTCCCCCAGAACCACAGAATCAAAGTTGGAAAACTCGTAACCCATTACCACACCACAAAGCTCAGTACCTCCCACAGAAGAGGAGAGCAACAATTTATCAAGCTTCCAATCCTAACTGGTAGATCCTGAATCCCAGCAGAAACCACGTTTGAAAACCTGGCCCATTTCTGCTCAATAATTAGGGGCTGTTGTCTTTGCAAGCCCAGCACGGCACAGTTGTACAGGCCTGGGGTTTTATCAGCTGATACTCAGCCAGTGGCAAAAGCTGTACCCACTGCACTGGAATTGCCTAGGGAATGACTGATGTCACCTCCTCAGGATTATTATACACTCAATCACAGAACCATGCAGGCTGGAAGGGGATTCATCTAGCCTGACCTGACACTCCAACCAGGGTCAGACAATGCAGACCAGGTTGCTCAAGCTTTTTTTCCAGTTGGGTCCTGAAAAATTCCAGGTATGTAAATCGCACAGCCCCTCGGACCACTGTTAGATCTTTAACTGCCTGCACAGCCATTGATCATATTTTTCTTTTTATCTCATCTGATCATCCCTATTTCAACCTGGAGCCTGGAGCAACCCTGGATGCAGTATTCCAGGTTCTCAGGAATGGCATGTAATGGGCAATACCACCTTCCCTGGACCTGCTGGCTGGGCTCCTCCTGACACAGCCCCGCATCTTGCCAGCACACAAAGTATGGGGAGAGCTTATAGAACATGGTACAGGACAAACTACAAGAGTCCAGAAAGTACAGGCCTCCAGAAACAGCTTTGATACTGCCCAGCACCCTCCAGATTTCCTTTACACTCAGAAAAGTTAGCCCAGAGTCTCCCATCAGATTACAATTAATTCAAAAATCCATGTTGCCAGCAGGACTCTGACGGCAACGATAGGACACACCAAACAATTGTTTGATTTCTAATCTATGCTTAACTGCAGTGAATAACTAATTTCTGCTCTGCATAATACAACCACAAAGCCATGTTCTGTTTTTCCAGGAGGTGTTTTGTTCAATTGAAGAAAGAGATAATAAAGTTAGATTTGTCAGCCTTTAAAAAGCCCTTCAAAACAAATCCTGCTCTGGGGAAATCTTCTATTTAGTGCAGCGCTCCTGGAGCTGTTAGAAGTGAGCCTTGTTTTGTGCTCTACCAATGATATGATTTGTCTTGCCTCTAAACCACTGTTTGGCAATTTGTACCTTGCTTCAAGCAATTTACTGTCAGTGGTGTTTTTTAACTGCTTTATTGGACAATCTCATCACTGTAACTGATGGGGCTTTGCTGCCTAGCTGCTTTCCCCTGCCACCCCCAAATGACAGAATATTTCCCTTTGCAGAAGCCACTGTTGTTTTCAGGAATATTCATTACAAGAAAAAAGTTGAGCAATAGTGAAGACACTTGTCTGCCCTGCAGTTAGATATGCCTGATTCCTCAGATCCTTCTTTTATTGAGTTACTGTAGATTTAGATAGCAATACTGCGCGTTTATTAGGAGGCTGAATAAATGTGGTTTGGGGAATCTTTGTTTTTAAAAAGGAAAAGACTCTTCTGTTAAAGCTGGTAACAGATAAAATAAACTAAAATTTCTGATGCTATTTCACTTTCTTTCTTTGTCTGTTTTATCTACTTTGTGGGGAGTTTTTTGTGTAATTGTTTGAAGATTCCAGTATCTCTTGTAAGAAATTCTTTTTCATATAACACAGAGGATCAGATCAAGAAGATGAAGCTCTCTAGAAAGTAATACCTGAGTCACTCACAGGCTTCAATAAAATGTCTCATTGCTGTTGTGCCTTTCCTGTAACTGCTGCCTATGGATTAAATTATACTGGCTGCGTTAAAAACGGAGTGGATTTGTGCAACATTTTTGTGGCAGGCAGTTTGAAATAAGCACCCACTGGAAATCAAAGATGGCATACAGCTGGCTGTTTCCATTTTTAACATGAAATTTTCCTTGGGCTCCCCGCAGCAGCGGTCTCACAGTCTCCTCTCTTGCCAGCAGATGCTGAATGCTCTCCCTCTTGCAGAACAAGAGGCACTTTCTGGCTCACATCTCCCAGCCACTCACACATTCCCTCTTCTCCTTCCCCCACAGTGCTAGAGCAAGGTACAGACCAGCTCTGGCCAAGACACAAAATACATTTGAGTGCACTTGGAGCTGCTGGGGCCTGAGCTCTTGGGCTGCTGGCCAGCTCCTCAAAACCTTCTTCCCAAAAAATAAAAAAAAAGTCAATATCCTGTTAAAAAAAAAAATATAAGAAGGAAACACTCGACAGAAGCATGTTGTCCTTGATCAAAGAAATTACCCTGGGTGGTCCACATGTTACCAGCTGGGTGGGTATTTGGGTTGGATTAGTGGTGGTATTCTGTCTTCACATACAAATATATCTTGTGGAAGAGTATCTTGGGTAAAATATTTTTACTTCACTCCCAGTTGCTTTACCTTCCATTTATTTATCAGTAGATGAAGGATGAAATGTCCTGTATTTTTACTTTCATACAGATATACAAAATATACTTTAACAGCTACTTTTTACTGAAAATAGGAGAGAAAGAGATCAAAGAAAAATAAATCATATAGAGACTCTATATGAGATCAAATCTCACAAATCTAGGAGACAAAATGCCAGAGATGAGAACTCACTTTCTGGCAGGTACTATCTCCTATACAGACAGGAACCTACTCAGCTGCTTTGCCTTACTTGATAAATTAAACAGATGCTGGAATTCATTATTCAAGCCAGGGAAATCTTCAATATCCAGTTGGGAGGTAGATATTATTTAATCACCTTACCACGAAAAAAATGAATGCTTTTTTAAAAATTTTTTAAACCATTACCATTCTGTTTTGGTGTCAGAGGGGAAGGTGGCTGTTACAAGCATTAGCCACAGAAAGTAACAAAACACGAAAGCAATTTTTAAGTAACACATCAGTCTGCATTGCTTAAAATACATGTGCATTCCTCCTGCCTTGGAGAGCACATAACTTCAGAGGGGATAATGATAAAAATAAGAACAGGAGTGGAAGGGAACTCTGTTTGGATCTCAGGGGGCAGTGCACGCAGCCCTGCCGTACCTGTAGCCTGCAGCAGTAATGCGCCGCTGCCGCCAAGTCACCCATTTCAAAGCAGGTTTCTGTGCCACTATATGCAAGCTGTAGAGAGTCCTCCTCTTCTCCCCACTCTAATCTGTATTCAGAGATGTCAGCACCAGAACATTCAGGACTCTGCAATACAAATATTTATGTGGTTCAGTTCAGAAATGAGCACTTCAGATTGCTGTGTTTCACCAGGGAAGGAATAAAGTACATGGGAAAAAAACCCCAACAACCACCCTTATTTCTAAATTAATACACCATTACTGCTGCAAATGGAAATGTACTGAGTTAATGTTCCCTAAGAGGTTACTGAAACAGGACAATTCTCCACAAAAATTACCTGATTGAAATTCAGAGAAAAGAGTGAGCGTACGCAGCTACTCTGCTTTCCATCAGGACACTCAGGAATAAATTGTCTCTCCACTGGCTTGGCAGAAGCTCAACCATGGAGAACATAAAAAAGACATCAGTCTAGTGCAGCTAGATCAAAACACAGCTCCGGAAGCACTGGCCTTTCGAGCCTGAAGCAGTCACTCGTATTAAGAAAAGAACCACCTCAAGGGAGGAGCTGGCCTGAGGTTCTCTGTGGAAGTCACCATCAGTCCCGGAATGGGACCTGGGAGTGTGGATCCTGGCACATTCACATCCACAGTGAGATTCCCATGGGATCACAAAATCATCACATGGTTTGGGTTGAAAGGGACCTTCGAAATCACCTCATTCCACCCCCTGCCATGGGCAGGGACACCTTCATCAGACCAGGCTGCTCTAAGCCCTGTCCAACCTGGCCTTGAACACTTCCATGGATGGGGCAGCCACACCTTCTCTGGGCAACCTGTTTTGGTGTCTCACCACCTTCACAATACAGAATTTCTGCCCAATATCTAATCTAAACCTGTCCTCTTCCACATATTCCCAGCAATCCCTTTATTTAAGGGAACACAAAATGAATGCCAGAATGTGCTGGAGGATGAGCCAATACAGGCAAAACAGCACGGTTCCCAACCCAAAATATTCAGTGTTTTTAGCAGAACTACCTAGAGCTGTACTGTGTGGCCTGAAGCAGCTCAGGGAAGCTCTGCCTGCAGAAGTGTGGCCCACAGGGACTTGGTGATTATGACAGGCAAGGTGTAATTTCCAGTGCAAGGATCCAGAGCCCTGCTGCACACCACAGCGACCACCCTGCACAGGGCACAGGGGCTTCTCTGGCTGCCTCAGAGCTTCCAGCTGTTTGAGTAGGAACATTCAGAGTTCCTAAGGCAGATTTTAGAACAATGTGTAAAAAAAAAAAAAAAAAAAGCATCACAGTAGGCACCACAGCATGCTCTCTAGCCAGATTCCACAGTGCTTCACTGTTTTTCCTTCTTATTCATATCAGCCAAAAAATGACACTCTTTAAGAAAACATAACCACTGCAAACCACAGCTTCATTTTTAGCTAGAATAAACAAATATAAATCCTCCAAATAAATAGAGAGCCTACCAGAACCACTGCTGCATCCCTTCATGGCTGGGGAGAGAAAATCCCTGACCATTAAAAGGTAGCATCTGAAAGTTCAGTGCAATTTCTAGTTGCAAAAATGACTAATACCCCCAAACTGTACCAAGTACACGTGTCTGTTATAAAATTAAATGCAGGTTACGTTTGTATCTAGATATGTTGTTAGCACAATCCATTTATTTGAGTATCTTGTGAATGCCAGTGACTTCTCAACAGGGGCATTGTTTTGGGGAGGAGCCCAATAGAAGCAGGGCAGGAATGGCTGCTAGATTCTCATTTTAAGTCTGTGGCAGAACTACAGCCCCACTGAACCACACCACAGTGTTATTTATGGCAACATCCTTTCTTTTCTGCCTTAATTACACAACATTTTTTTTTTTAATGGCACCAATCATCCCCACAGCACTTCAGCTAGCACTTATCTTGAGCCCAATGCCCAAGATGCCAGAGAACAGAGGAGGAATGCACACAAACTGAAATAAAAGTATGTATCTGGGGAAGAGACAAACAATTTTTGAGGGGGAAAAAGCCCTGCATTGTAAGCACTTATGGGGAGTTAATTTCATATCAGAGACTCCAGTTCCAGCCAAAATCAAATATTTGTCTTCATAATTCCAATTCAGAACATGCTGATGTGCTCAAAGCTTGCAGAGCACTCCTATCATCTGATGTCAGTGCAGGAGGTCTTGTGTCTGAATCCTAGTCTGGAAGACTCATGACCAACTTTATGCAATTCTTCAGAGCAAAGTAGAGAAGATGATTTTTCTACAACACAGTAGTTTCTACGAAGAGCTTCCTTGCATTAAAAGATAGTTCCAGACCAGTAAACAGCTCTCAAGCTCGCTTTTCAGTTCTGTGGTGACCATACTGGTTTGGATAAGCAAGGTGGAATTAAACACCTTGGGCACCTGACTCACCTCCCAGCTCACCAGGACTCGTGTGTCTGACAGGAAGGACAGGGAAGGTGCTCTGCACTGGCCTGGTGGCCCTGCTGCTGTGGTGACCTCTGTCGCCTCCGAATACGGCCCGTACTAGAGGGGAACAAGGTGGTTATTATTATTATTATTATTATTATTATACAGGTGTACATCCATCTCAAAGCCCTCAAGGGCTTTTCAAGAACAGCACATGAACTTTTTTCAGCGCACTGAACTTTCTCCAAGACAGGTTGGGCTTCCAACACCCAGCACCAAACACCAGAGCTCAGGATGAGACCACACAAACGACTGCGAGCTGAAGTGTGAGGTGAGCTCAGGAACAAGCTGAGAGCATGTACATCCTTTGTGCATCCTCCTGTGTGGCAGCAAGAGCCCACAAAAGCAGAAACCACCTCCAATTTGCCCAAAAGTGAGAATGAGCACTCAGTAACAGAGGAACAGTTTGTGTCCCTCTGCCTTACCTTAGCACAGCGTGTTCACATGTCATAATCGGCTTCTCATGGATATAAAGAGGAGCACAGCAAGAGCACAGTGCATACTGGAGTCCATATCCAGCTTCTTTTGCATAAAATGCCTGCCCAAGTTCATTGCAGAAGGACAGGACATGCTGGAGCCCCAGTCTGGTACAAGGTGCAGGGACATGCTGCACACACGCCGTGGACGCTCTGCTCCACGGGCAGCTCAGCTCAGACAACTCCTGAGCCCGTGGTAGGAGAATAATTTAAATGCATATTAGCAAAAAAAAAAAAAAAGCCAATTTTCAGGAGTCTGGGAACCTGGCTTCAGCCAGCAGTGCGAGGACAGGAGATAGCACTGAAACAGCCTTTCTGAGGCCTCCTGAGTGGAAGAGTGAAGTTTGCTCAGTACATCCCCAAGTTAATTAGAAATCGTTCTCCAGAACAAAGGAACTTCACTTGGAAGCAATTAAGAGGAGTAACACTGATACTTACTTATTTTGTAATGCAGTATTAGTGAGCCTGAAAAAAATGAGCCACTACAAAAGGCCAAACAACACAGAAATGATGAACCCCAGAAAACTTCTCTGCAGACGTGTCAGTATCTGCCATCAAAGAAAGGCCAACACTGATTGCTTTGTCTTACAAAGAATGCACGTGTCAAAAAATCTCATTTATTGACTTCTGCTGTTTTCAAGGAAGAATCTGGCAAAGGATACCCTCCCCTGTTCTGCACCTGGTAGAAAAACCCAGCCAAACCAGAACCAGTCCCCTCATTTAACAAAGGGTGGACTGGAACCAGAAATGCTTTGAAACTGTTCTGCCAAAAAAAAAAAAGGAAGCAAGGCATCATATATTCAAAGCTACCAGGCAGGCAACGTCTTTCATTCCAGCAAGCAAATTTAATCTTTCCATGTGCATTTAATTACTTTTTCACAAAAACAAAACAGTGAGTATTTTTATGACAAAAGAGATTAACAGTCTTGCATATTTTTCTAATACCCAGGTAAAGTTTTAACAGAACTTCTCCCTGTAAGCAAATAACTTTAGACCTTTGTGTTATGTTTGTCATCAAGATTTCCTGGGAAGCAACGCATCAATGCATGCAGCTTTGTTGGGACTTTATATAACACCACTGAAATGACACAAAGGGAAGCATAACCAACCCAAACCTCAGAGAAAAAGATCTTTCAGCAGATCTCCATGGACATCAAACAGAATTTCTGATGTATTTGGGAAGGTACTTCTTCCAAGGAAATAATTTAACAAAAAAGTCTCACAGACTCTATAAAGCATGTATTTTTTTGAAATTAAAACAAGAAAATCATCAGGAATGTGTTTCCCTCAAAACCTAACACCTGGGTGAAATTGCAGTTCTTGTTTTTATACACTTTAGATTTAAAACAAAAAGAAGGAAATGCCGCAGAGTGAAGATAAACAGAATCCTCCTTGCAAGCAGCTATGACTTTAAGCAGGGATTTTGCACATCTTGGAGCAGCTGATTCTGGCCAGTCAAATCGCACCAGTACCTAAAACCCCCTTTTAAAAGAGACCCAGGTCTAAAACTGCAGCTCTTCCTCCAAATTTCCTTTAAAGCATTTATCACCTGGTTTTTCTTTTGCCCATCTGCCCCTGCCCCTCCTGCTCAGCAGCACTGACAGCTCAGCCCCAGCCCCAGCGGTGCCAGGGCAGCGCACGTACCCCGCCGTCGTTCAGCGCCCGCACTCGGAACCTGTACGTGGCCCCGGGGAGGAGGCTGCTGACAGTGCACTCCAGATCAGGCCCATGGTACACCTCAGAAACAACTTCTTCAGGGGCTGTCATCTCCACACTGTACTCAGAGACAGGACAGCCGCTTTCTGACGGAGGGACATCTAAAAGAAATCATGCAATTTGTTAATAACATTATGGAGTGTGCCAGGAAGAGCCATTTTTAACTTCATATACCACAGAAATGTATATAATGTGTGTGTTTGTACAGATACACACACACAGATGTATCTCTTTCGTTGTGGGCACCTTTTTTTTGCCCATGAAAACAATGTACTTGATAATACTTGCATGTTATGTTACAAGCCAGTACCACAGAATCTAACTGCCTGGGGGGATCAGAAAAACAGTGGCCAGCAAAATGCTTCCAGGAAGCATATGGGTGAATTTTTATACTGGTGTTGGAATGTATTTGACAGTTAGAAATTTCACTTATCCAGAATTTGGCTTAACAAATGATGCCACAAAAACACTTGGATGCTGCAAGATTAACATTGTAAAGAAAACACTGTGGGAAAGTGGCACGTGCCTCATATTCTGAAAAATATGCATTTTTTGACAATTTAGTGCCATGACTGTAGTCCAACATCTTTGCAAAATAACAGGGGTCCAATAGATTATGTGTGTTATACTGTGGATCAGGATTTAAATGCCACCCAAAACCCTCAATATGTTCTAATTCAAATTTTTGAAAAGTTATGTATTAGAAGTAGCAAAACGCTTCTGCCAAGCCAATATTGCAAAGGAATAAAAAAAAAAGAATTTGAAACACACTGTGTTTTTGAAATAAGAAGATGGACATTCTAATAAAGCTGATAGCCCCGAGAAGGGCAGGTCCTCACTAAAAAAAATGGGAGCACAGTTAAAGGACAGCTGAGTTCAGAAATCCAAGACTGAGCCCCCGCAGTCGATGGGAAGCTGCACTTCAGACTTGCTCAGACTCCAGTGGACTTTGCTGTGCACTTCCCAGTGCACAGGACACAAGCAGCAGAAACAAAGGCTGAGGCAAGATGAGCAGCTGACCACCAGGAGCAAAGCATTAGAGCAGCAGGATTGCTGGCTTACCCCACTGCAGCTGCACTTCCCTGTGCCTCGGCTTGCCCAGAACTCTGGGCGGGCGGCAGTGCCCCGGCGCGACGCTCAGCGTACGGACAGGTAAACTCTCAGAGCACTGGGAGAGAACAGAGCCCAGTTACCCCACTGGCACAGTCACCACCTTCAAAGCAAGCCATGGCTACAGGGAAATTGTTTTCTACACCCACCACTTCAGGGAAATTTATATAAACAACAAAGGAGAGGAGATGCTGTCAAGCATTTGTTACTTACAAATACAAACAATAGAGCTCCTTCGTTAGCATTCTCAAAACTGGGCTCTCTATTTTAGTTTTCCTTGGTTTTAAAATTATGTCAAGGCCTAAAGTATTCAATCTTAAATGAGAAAAAAAATCAAAGCAGGAGGAATAAGAATATAGGTACTGAAGTCAATTTAACTCAAAGAAGGGAATTACAGGAATCAGGGGCTGAAAAAAGGAACCCAAACACTTAAACAATTCAGCCATATGAAAGGTAATTGTTAGAACAAACTACCTCTTTCTGCATCTCCAGTCAATACAGGGTCAAGCACATTAGAGTCTGGCCTTTTTCAAGCAAGTGGCCACACCAGATGAACACTATGGTCTTTTCTAATGTAAATATAAACAACTACAGATTGGTTTTGAGGAAACCAAATCTCACTAAATTGCAGCTTGCTGAAAAGAAAATTAGGTACACATAGAAATCTAAAATTCAGCAGCGTAAGATTAACTGCAATCAGTGTAGTTTTACTGTGCTGCAGGGAAAACATTCCCCTTCTTTAGAAAGCAGAAGTATTTTACAAAAAATAGCAGATAAATATCTGAAAAACATAAAACCAACAGCCCTTATTATTAGATAATACCCACCTGACTGTGTCCACCAGTGCTGATACAGCATGCCCGGAGTTTATACAAAGTGCCTGGTTTCAAGTGAGTACAGGTGTATTCTGTAGCTGAGCCACTATAGGCCACTTCCCACTGATTTGCTAAAAGTAAGATATACCCAAGTTTAGAGAAGTGGAAATTAACACATTTAAGAGTGTCTAGAAGAAAGGAAAATCCTCAATGTGGTTGTCCACAAGTGATGTATTTCAGGAAAATCATTAGTATTACTACCACTATGAATATTATTTCCCACTTGAAGAAAACACACAGAAAGATATGCAAATACATATACTTACAAATATAAATAAATAATTCTTATATATAACGTATAAATGTGCAAATATGTGCACACAAATATAAATTAAAATATTTCTAGATTTACCCATAAAATACTATCGTTATTAGTGAAAAGAGGATACCTAAAGAATCCACTACAAAACCTTCCCAAAATCCAACCCAAACTCACCCAGGAACTCTACAAAATATAAATCTGTTTCAATCACTTTATTAGGGGATCAATGATAATAACAATAATAGCCTAAAGAGTCAGGACTTCCTTATAGTAACCACATTGGATTGAAATGGAGACAACTTTTCCCAAGTTTACCTTCTGGACTTCCTTGCGAAATCTCCAGCAGGTACTTTAGGATTTCTGAACCACCATTATCCTGTGGAGGATCTGAAAAAATAGGACAAGAATAGGAGTGAAAGACAACAAAACAATTACCAAACTTGTTTCTGATTTCTGATGCAGCACAAACTCCTCCACATTAATTACACCAAGTTATATGCAGCAGAAGTGGGTGACAGAAGTTAGTTTTCAGCAGGAATCAGAATAAGGCTGCTGGATATTGATGATCCAAACAAAACATATGGAAAAAACACTGAAAGAGAAGCTGCATGGAGGTTTGTCCCACTGATAAAGGAAGCAGCTGGAATAAAACTTCAATGGGACATGAAATGGAGAGTGAAAAGCCTGAAGATGCACCTGAGTGCAAGCTTATCAAAAACAAAACAACATTTTTGCTTCTGAACACACAAGAGCTTCTACACACCTTTTATAGTACTGAAAAAAATTAAGCTTTCAAGCTCTCCAAACACATTCAACTTTAGACTGAGAAGCAGCATGAACAATCTAAGTTCTAACACGTATTTACACGGTTTTATCTGACTTTCTTACGAGCCCAAAAAGCTCTGCTACAGCAATCTGAACTGGCTTACCCCACTTCACACTAAAGCCATGAGATGTTACTGGCCCCTTGATCACAGGTCTGGTTGGAGGTCCTGGCCTGTCTGGGCTGGTTGTGCAGACCAACACTTCGCTGGGAGAACTCTTCCCTTCCACGTTGGAAGCAAACAGCTGAAACAGAACACAGTGACTTTGCCCTTGTTCATTGCAACTGCTTTTCTGGCAGTTCTGCATCAGACTACTTCTAGTAATTGCACAAATGCCACCAAACTGGAAAGTATGCCACATCCCAAAGTGTGTGGGGTTCTAATAACAGATATTAAGATTGTCATGGTGTTTCTTTACAAACCACAGTGATTTCTTCCCCTCTCTCCATCAGCAAGACATCATGACATGTTTAAGATAAAAACAGGGCTGGCTTTTCCTTTAAAGAAAAAGTCACTTTTTAAAATAACTGTGTTAACTTGCAGTATTTTTCTCTTAAAAGAAAAAAAAAAGAACTATAACAATAACTTTGCTATTTTTATTTTGGAGGTATTTCAAATTGCTATTTACAACTAAGTAATTCAGAGTATCAGTAATCACACAACTAAAAGTCAGAACAAAGTTGTGCCTGTAGCCAGTGACACCAGGCTACAAATTTGCTCCGATATCAACGCAGTTTTGAAAAATCCATGTTTATTTTGAAAGCAGGACTGCAAAGGAGCACTAAGGGTTCTCTTCTCTCACCAGCCACAGCAGCCTTTACAACACTAAGCTAAAAGGCATCATCTGGGAGTGACAACAAAAAACTTCCCAATTCTTTGGGTAGTTCTTCATGCAACTTCACAGGGTTTTCTGTCCCAGAGAGCAGGAAAAAATTGTTCCCTGTGAGGGTGGTGAGGCCCTGGCACAGGCTGTTCAGAGCAGCTGTGAATGCCCCATGGACAGAAGTGTTCAAGGCTAGGTTGGATGGGGCTTGGAGCACCCTGGGATAGTGGAAGGTGTCCCTGCCCACAGCAGGAGGGTTAGAATCAGGTGATCTTCCAACCCAAACCATTCTATGACTCTATGATTTAAAGGAATCTTTGGGTAAAGTTTTCTTTTTGTTGCTCCTGAATATACTAAGACATAGAGAAACCAGCTGTTGGCTGCACACACAGCCTCTGGCCATCTCCAGAGGGACACCACAGCCCAGGTGGCACATCTTGTGGAGCCACTGCAGTGGACAGTTGGGGATGGATGGATGGATAGCTGATCCTGGATAAACCCCACTGCCTTCTCCTCGACAGCAGCACCCAGCACTGCGTTGTGATCAGAGACCTCAGCATCAGAGAGGAAAATGACTGAACTTCATGTCTGCAGTAAGACTCCAGAGCATCTCTTGGGGGCTCTGTGTTTATGAGCATCCACAGAGTAGAAGACACCAACACTTGCTAAAAATCAGCTCCAGAACCAGCCACATGGACATATGAGACAGAAATGCTTCAATTTCTGTCTGCCAGGGGAAGACAGGCCCCTGTGCTGGGGAGGACAGCTGTGCTGGCTGGGCACCTCACAGTGTTTGCTGCATTCTGTAGAAGTGAGGTGGGATTTGCCACCAGGGACCAGGTTTTTGGGAACAATGCAGCCAGCTACTGTCACCTCACACCCTGAGGTACACTTTTACAACATCCTCCTAACATGATACTGAGAACTGTGATTGCTCCCCAAAGTCTGAGTAACAGCATCTCCTGTGTGATAAAAGTGAAAATACAGCTAACAGTTTAATGTATTAAGTCACAGTATAAAGCAAATCTGTATTTGATGACTCAGTTTTGGAGAGAGCACTAAAGGATACCTGTAGTACCTGGAAAAAACCCAACACAGAAAACACTACACAATGACAAGAGGAAAAAGATTTTACCCTGAATTTATACTGTGTGCTTCTTCTGAGATTCTTCACAGTACAGGCTTGCTCCTCTCCAGTGTACTTTGGGTGAAACACGCTATCCTAAAAAAACACAAAAGCAAACAAATTCCCGTAACTGAGGAGTCTGAGAAGAGGTTTCCTGTGTTACAGTCTGTACCTACAACACATCATAGCAAAGGGGTTTTATAGCTGAGTGCTTTAAAAAAAAGAACAAGAAAAAAAACAAACATATAATATATATATAATAATATTAATTATTATTACTACTACCACTTTTAAGCTGCAAGGCCATAATGCTTTTCCTCCAGAAGAAGAATGTTGCAGCTGCCCTGAATAGTATAATTTTGCTGCAAAATAAGCACAAAAACAATCGTGGCAGGTTAACCTGCTACAGAAATGGAAGTAACAGATAACAGAACACAAGCCCACCAAGGAGCAGCCAGGAGGACAGAGCAGACTGACCTGGCAAAGGACAAGCTGCCTTCTATCTCACAGAATCCGGGGTGGTTTTGTAAATAATCACAGATGACACCAGAGATTTTTAGCTAAGGATTCCTAATACTGCTGCGCAGCAGAGCAAATCACACAGCTCCTCCCTACCAAGTACCCAGTACTCCTGGAAGGCCCTCCAAAGCAGCAGTCCGTGCTCTTCTCAGTGATCTCCAATTAATAAATCAAAACTCAGCCTAAATAGTGCACTTTATAGCAGCACAGCACTTACATTATCTTCTTCCTGAATTTCCAGGGTGTAGGAAATCACCTCCTCTGGTGTGCACCCTTCCACTTTATTCCACTGCAATGAGATCCACGTAACGCCAGCTCGAACAAGCCGTGGTGCAGAAGGGGTCTGAGGAATATTGCCTGCAGTGTAGCAAACCACCTCCTGGCTGTACCCACTGCTCAGAGACACAGCAGAGAGAGAGGAACATTAAAAACAAACAAACAAACCAACCAACCTCCAACCCCCCCAACCAAAGAAACAAAACAAACAAAAAACAACAGCAAAAAAACCCACCACAAAAACACAAAGCTAAAGAAACCTAAATCTTAATGTATTAGAGAAATATTTCACATTTTCAAAAAATTTGGACAATGTTCAAATTGCTCAGGTGGAAAAGATGAACACCCAGTTAGGAAGTGCCAGAACTAAGAATAGAAAAAAATGCAGGATAGCGTGTCCTCACAGTCATTTTTACAGATCTCACCACAGTAACACTGGAAAAAAAGATTTGATTGCCTAAAAGTATTAACTTGTTATTAACTGTGAAGTGGAAGAAAATCTCATTTAACAAAGGGGAACTAAAACATAGGAAATAAAGCCTCAAGTGTTGACCTTCTGGATGTTGAACCTGAAATGTGCAGAATACAGCTTCTATAAACTCATATCAAAGCTCTCAATGGAAGGTGAGATTCTTACAATTTTCAAATCTGTTTCCAAAGTACAAAACATATTTTGTGCCTTAAAGTCACACCATGAACTTAATTTAACACACAGGAAGAGCCACATCTCCTTAATCCGAATATTCTTTCTCAAAAATAACCTATTTGTTGAAATACACTTATATTTAAATACACCATCTATAACTAAAACCAAAACAACACAAAATCATCATACATGGCAAGTCCACAAGCATTACAACAAACCAAAACCATCTCATGACATGAAGTGTTAGATGACATTATCATGCCATAATTTTGAGTGCTGTCTATAAAAATAAGGCATGTGCTGCTGGTGCTTATCTGACAGATTAGCACAGAGCAGCTGACCATAAATAGTTTTTAGTTCACTACTTCCTCAACAGCCTGAGGGGAGAGAAAAAAGGGAGAAAGAGAACAAAAATAAAAGGGGAGGGGAGGCAGGGAGGAGTGTTGAAACACGCCCTAAGATATTTTAAAAATCTGGAATCTGGCAAAGAAAAGAGATGCCAGAACTGGGAACTCTGCAGAAACCCAATTCCCTTCCAGCTACACTCAGCAGCTCCAGCTCAGCCCCCCTCTCTCTCCACATCGAGCATCATTTCAAAGGGGAGGGAATCACTCTTGCAAGAAGTTGGGAAAAGGGACTCTGTGCACACATGAGTGGTCTCAGTCCATCTCAGGAAAACACAGGGATGTGAATAAAGAAGCTTTATAAAGCTATCAATTGCTGAGAGGCTTGTGTTTTAGAAGAGAGAACAATACAGGAGTCTCCTGCCACAAAACACATTGTTACATATCACTAGTGTTTCTTTTGTGTCCTTGTAATAATTATTAGATCCTGTTTAGCTAAGAAGGACAATAAAGGAGTACACAAGGGCACTGGATGTTTGGCTTCTTCACAGCTAAACCCTTCCTGGCCTGCTCTGCTTGCCTGAGCACAGGAGCACACACAGCCCCTGCAGCACAATGTCTCTCTGGCCACGCTCTGCTCCTCAGCTGCAGAACATTTCATCCCAGTGTTCCCTAGCAGCTCCCACAGGACTGAATTAAGTCTGATTTCTCATCATCTTCATTTGAGTGCATCAGTTCACATGCAAGGAAAAGCAGAAGCCAAACCCCATCTTTCAGTGCCTTGAAAGTGCCTGACCTCTCTCTCCCTTCTTTCCCATCCCATCAGCCAGCCCTGCCAGTCTCAAAGAAGGAAGGGACTGTACTGCTGAAAAGAGACAGAAGGGCTTTGCTTTAAACCAGAAAAATAAATATATCAAGATTCCTTTCAAAATCTGTAACTCAACTTCCCCTTGCTTGTTTTTCTTGGTTCACAGAGGTCCCTAGTGGGAATTTTACATAACAGATGTATTCTTTTTGTATTAGGAATAGACCACAAAACACCATTTAACACCTCAAAAGGAGTCTATCTGCTTAGGCTGATCTCATCATGCTGAAGGTACACAGCAATTCCCTGGGAGGTGAAGGATATCCCCAGGGAAAGTGTGACTTACCTTGAAGCATTAATAACAGAGCAAATGTCAGATATTTAACTCGAAACCATGAAGAGAAAAGAAACAAAAATCCCTCAGAAATTCCTCTTTATGCTGTCATTGATCAGTAAACTCTTCAACTACCACTTTTTCTCAAGAAATGTGCATCCTGAGGAACTCACCTAGTACCGATGTCGTTCTGGGCCGCCAGCCGGAAGGTGTAACCCAAAGCTGGGCACAGCTTGGTCAGCTTGCAATGCTTCTGGCTCCCAAAGTAACATTCTCTGAAACCACTGTTCCTCTTTCCCTAGAAAGAGATAAACCTGTAATGGGATTGCTATGAAACAAAACCACGCCATGCTCATTTTAAAAGGCGCTGCTAAACGGTATCAGAATTAGATGTTTTCATAGGGGCACCGTGCAAAGGAAGCTGTGCAAGCACTGACAGCACTGCTGTGCTCTGAAAATCACACAGATCAGCACAGTCAGTCTGCTGTCAGATCCCTCCTCATCTTCTTGTATTTGTGAGACATATCTACAGCTCCAGCTTGAAACACAATTTATCCCACTCATGAATAAAAAAGTGGGAAAATTATGACTGAAATGAATCTCTGAATCTACTCGGTCACAGGAGCACAGAAAAGGCACAGCCAACGTTTCTTTGCACACATCCATCCCTCGCTGGGATTGTTTCAGGAATTCTCTATCCCACAAGAGGGCTCTCGCTCCCCACGGTCCAGCACGGCCAGAGCCAGCGGGACAAGCTGGGTGCGACCCGCCCCGTGCTCTCCAGGGCAAAATTTACTCATCCCAGAGGAATAGTCAGCATGCCAGGTTCTGCACGCACCCCACTGCCCAGAGCACACAGCTTGTGGGGAGCAAGCAGGATTTGCTGGGGAGTTTGCAACTCTGTTAAGGAAGTTGTTTGCCAGAGGGATGGTTTATGGGAGCTTCACATCAACATGACCTGGAGCAATGGTGCACCCCGGCAAAGACAACACGAGGCAGCAGCCCAGAAGGTATCGAGACACTTCTCCAGCCCCCAAGTATTTCCTCAGGTACCGGTTTGTACCTCAGCACCACTGAGGACAAGGACACTCAGAAGTTCTCTCCCCTACCCCACCACATTTAAAACAAAATTAAACCCTTGTCAATCCACCCCAGCTTGGTACACCCTGGGGGAGAAATAAAGCCAAGCTGTTTGCAGGACAGAGACCCTAAAGTAACAGGGAATATCCGGACTCATTCTATGCCACACATGCAGAACAGTCAGTTTGAAATCTTCCAGGAGAAAGGACATGGATTGCTCAGCCCCTCATAAATAATATCTACCAGAACTGAAGCAGTTGAAAGGAGTTTTAATTGCAATACTCAAATACAAAATTAATGGACAATTACATTATGGAGTACCCAAAAGCAGCACACCAGAATGGCAGCCTGACAAAGCACATCCATGGGCTCCAACGTGTGCAGGAGACAGGGTTATGCCCATCTCTGCAACTTCTTCTGACCAAAAAGCTCCGCTCAGCCATTTACTAGTTTTGGCACGTGTCTGTACAATTTTTAATTTTTATTTTACTATTTACACAAGGCATCCCTCCCTGAGGCCAACAGCCTCACCTGCTGTGCCTCCTTGGGCTCACTCTGCCCTCCCACACACTGCTCCTCCTCCGTGCTCAGAACATCACCACTAAAGACCTCAAAAATGCCTCAGTGGGACATGCATTTCTCACGGGCCCATTCTCCAGCCCCTGCCAACTTCTACATCTCCCTCGGATTGTGACACAGAAGGAAAAACTCCCTGAAATGTTTGTAGTGAATCTCCAGAATGTGTTTATCAGGCTAGAAGCAACCACCCAGATCTCCAGCACAGCACAACAATGCAGAGGCACTGAAGGGACATTTAGCACGCTGGCAAACAGCCAGAACTTTTCTTTATACAGCAGGAGCCTACACTTGCTCTAGAACTTCTTCACACACAATCTCCTTCAACTTCACCCACCTGTTCCAGCTGTAGCATTACTGCACAGCTCAAGTAAATTAAGGAGTAGAACTGGAAAAGAATCATGAAACCCAAAGCAAAAAACATTTTGTAAAGGAGAAAACCTTTTCAGATCTAAAATCCCTAGCTATACAGTGCTTTGATAGAATTTATTTCGGTCAAAAATAACAGGTGAGCACATTTCTCAGCTCAGCAGTAATATATTTAAAATGCAGATGATACAAAACCTAATTAGAAATCTTATGTTTCAGTAAAATATCCATTCATCAGTGCAGCACTACTAAAAATAGATTTTTTTTTCCCCTATGCAAACTCTTATAGGTTGAGTTGCATTAAAGGAGTTTTTCTCCAACTTTTTAATGACTTTACTACTTATAAATAACTGAAAACATTTAATTTCTTTTGGATTTCTGCTTAAGAATGCCTTTTAAAAAATGATTTTCCTATGCTTTTTTTCCAAGAGAACGAAGTGACCAATTGCTAAGCATGTGGTCAAATAAAACAATGCTGGCTAAAAAGGAAAACCATGAAAAATCTCACCTATAGCACAGTGCCTGAACAAAGAGCAATGGGCCAAGCAAACTCTCATCTGTCAGACTGGTTGGTTAAAACTTTGGCAAAATTGCCAAACATTTAAGGTATCCTTAACTTTATAACAGCACAAACCCTGGTATTGTCTATTTCTCTTCTAGAACTGGTATTGTACATTCCCCAGACTCACTCAGAGACCAACTGGTATTCAGATTACTCAGACTGGCTGGTATTTTGGATTCTATTGGCACTAATTGGAGAGGCTGGCCGATATTTCTAATTATCCTGGCATTAATAGCCTGGAAATAGCCTCTCCACTCCTTCTCTCCCAAGATTTATGAAAGCACTAATGCTGGCATAATTATAGACAGGAACAACTGGCAGGCTGGTACTGGCTGCCACCCAAGAGTCTTACAGCTTTCCCAGAATCCTTCTCCTATTCTTTGTACACTCGGCATCCAAGTTTTTAATCCTTCAAATAATGTTTCGTAAGTTGCTTAAAATACACTGTATCATCTCTGCAAGTATTTCTAATCCCCAGATTTCAGAGGGAGAGCGCTGTCAGACTTCCCCAGCCCGTGTTCCCTTTTCTTCTCCAGGACAGCCCACCCTGGGATGGACCATCAGCGCCTGTCTGAGGAAACAAGGACAATTCAGCTCCACAATACTCCAACACAGTGTTAAACACACTTAAGAGCTCTGCCTGCTATTTCAGCAATATTTCAAGCTGCACACTCACTTAACACAGGGTGCTTGATTGTCTCTGGAGAGTGTATTTATTGAAGAAGGGATCTGAGGTTTGAAATGGGTTTTGTTGACTGAGTTCCCTGCAGCAGACCCAATAAATAAACACAAAAGGAGGAAGGGGCCACTGCAGGCACAGCAGTGCAGGAACGGAGCACAGTCCTGCACAAGACCTCACTGCACGTGACTGAAGCCAAGCTCAGCACCACATCTGTGACCAGGATGCAGGACTGACATCTGCTGTGGCCACACCAGCACTGGCTTCTGTGTTTGGGTCACGTTGGCAATAAAAAGGAATGGACTGAAATTCAATCTGACACAGAGCTGTGGAGCAAACTGTCAACAGTGTAACACACCCGAAGATCTCTCTACAAAGCTTTTACTGGGCCAGTTATGCAAGTAAATGAATTTTCCCTATAGACACTTAGGAAGACAGCAAAGGATCTACAAAACATCCCTAAATTATACACAAACCCCAATTTTACCCAAGACTCTCCTCTTGCTTGTCACACAAGAGTGGCACAGCCACAGAACAGACTTGGAGGGCAGGTAAGTGAACAAACACAAACATGGAGCTCCCTGTATCCAGTTCTGGTGGAGCACCACTGAGATGCCTGGCTCAGATTATCAGCTGGTATAAACAAGCACATCTCTGCTACCTCGAGGAATTTAAAACTTTTGGCAGAACAAAATTATCCCTATTTATCTCTGTGTAAACTTCCCTATTAACTATCCATCATCAAATCATTAAATAGTGTGGCATTGTGTTGGTCTTTCTCTTCAGTACATTAAAATGAGCTGCTTACTGGGTAAGAATTAAAGCTGCCTTAAGTTATACACAAACCAGGGACATACACTGTGTGAGAGGGATGTCCTTGTCTCTGGCTCAGGAGTATTCCTGCCCTTTCCCATAGAGAATTAATAGGATAGTCTTGCTATCCATATACACAAGAGAAACATTTATTTACTATCACTTAATCACACAACAAGCATTTCACATCTAATTAGTAACAAAGGCCTGGTTCTTACAGCAGTGCCAGCAGCATTTTTCAGTGCAGTTACAGTTTACTGATTTTGATGAATGCTGGCATCAGGGAAAGCATCACCTCCTTTACAGTCATGTTTTCTTTTTGGTATATTTTTAATGCTATTTTTTCCCTGATTAGCCTTTTGCTTACCCTGAATAATCAGTCCTGGCACCAAGTCATCAATTGATTAGTTCAGGTTTGTAAGTTCAAAGTTCGTAGCAAAAGAGCCAGAAGATGAAGTTTTCTGTAATTACTGATTTTATTGCCAGACAACTAATGCCAATCCCAGCACCTGTGGTGCAAGCGTGTTCCAATCCCAATGAAATCCAGAATACCTGAGACAGGGGTTGACCCTAACTCCTTTGGAGTCAGTGGAAGTTTTCCCAGGGTACACCCAGTGTATCTGAGTGATAATTTGTTGGACTGATCTTTTACTCTCCTATTACAGAATGAAGTGTCCTACATAGTTCTTAGGGCATTTTAAGAGAACAGTTTATTAGGAAGGTATTACAACTCTAATTCAAAGGCTAGGATCAGTAAAGGGAAAGCATTTGTGTTTTTTAACTAAACATGCAGCACCAGTCACATTACAAACCATTTATTCCAAACTGGGATTGAAAAATGTAGGCTAGCTGGAATAGCTTTATATATTGACAATCTTTCAGAGTCTGCAGGTCAGGAGAAACCCCAAACCTCAGAACTAAACTGAAGCAGCAGCTGGGTAGGGCTGGCCCAGTAACACAGTAAGCAGTGTAACCTCCTAGAATTTCCCACCTCACCTAATCCTGGGGCTGTAAACACAGCGCTTCTGCTGCCACTTTACAGCCACAGTTTGTTTTCTGCACATACAGGTGATGCCACCTACACTCCTGGTGGCATTTTGGATGCTACAAACTGTGCCTCTGCCTTGAAGAAACAGGAGGAACCAGGTGAGATACTGCTGAGCATCTGACATGCTCTGAGAATCTGAACTGCCCCAGAGACAGACAACCCATGACCCCCCAGCCCTGAGCACCAAGGGAGCCCCTCCCTTGGAGGGGTAACTCTGCTCGAGCTGGAGGAACACACTGGTGTGACTGGGACACAACTGGCAGTGTTTACCTGGATGCCTCCACCACTCTCCACATCTCCCATGCCCGATGCCAGCTTTGTTTCCAGAGTCTGAGCTGCAGCCTTTGCACAACAGCCTTCCAAGGACCTGTGTGCCATGAGTGTGGCGAGGGCTTTCCACACCATTCTTTCCTAGAAAGGGACTCAACTTCCTAGCCAGGCTGCCACTTTTGGGTGTTTTTCCACCTTTATCATCAGACAGATTTCTTGCTCTCTGCTCTTGCAAAGCCCTGTCTGCTTTGCAGCCACGATTTAATTTCCTTGTGATCTCTGATTTTCCCGTGTTTATATTTTATCCTGTGCCTCGCAGCTAATGAATGCTGCTCTAGCTGAGATCTGGCACCACGTTCCCTGTTGCCTGGCAAGCCTTCTCCTGTGCCTTGATGTATGTATTCCTTGATTTCAGCAGGACACAGTGTGGCATTGTGGAGAAGGCAGTGCTTTTGCTTACGTGGAGTTTACACAACCAAGCGCGAGCCTACGGGGCACTGCAAGTGAATTCTCTCTTGTACCTGGGTGCCATAATTCCAGCATCTAACTGCACTTCATGCCAGAGGCACAACCTGCCATGGCACAGGGAAAAGTGAGTGCAGCAGCCTGCCAGCCCACCACTACGTGTGACAAGGCTCCTGCAAACCCAGGCACAGCCAGGCTGCATCTTCGGACTTTTCCTTTCTCAAGCTTTAATAGCAGGTTTTAATTTCAGCGGCTTAAAGTTGCATTTCTGTCTCTTATCAGAGGAAAAAAAAATTTAGAGAAGCTACACCTGTGGCATTAACTGTCTCAGAACTTGACAGCTACATTTCAGCCAGGAGTCTTGTCAGACCACTGGAGATGTACCAAATTAATTTGTGCAGGGCCATTATTCTTTCATCTGTGCTGGCTAGCTATCCATTATAATCTCAGATTTCAGGGTTGTTACTGAGAAAACAAGATAATTAAAATAGGTAGACTAAGGGAATCGGGATGCCTTCATTTTTTCCCATTGGAAGCTGAACTACCCTAAACCAAACTGCTTTTGCTCTGTGAAAAACAGGAGTCATAACCATTCTCTCTGAAGACAAAACTCTTATTAAAGAGTTTAAAGGACAAAAGCATTTTAGAATTGCCTTATATATATCTCCAAAATTATGTCTAAGCTCCATGCAGACAAAATTAACATTACAAGTATTTGCACTGTATTAATTATCTCCTGATGGTCCTTCTTCTGACAAGACCTCTGTTGCTTTGCAGGCTGGACTCATCCAGGTTTCCACTGCTCTGTGCTGCTCTGTTCCCTCAGCTCCAAGTTACTGGAAGCCTTGGAAGAGATCACAAGTGCACAGTCAAGGTGCCACAGAAGGTCTACAGGATCATCCTGGCCCGTCCTTTTGGAGAAATCTCTCTTTAGTCTCCTTTCCCAGACTTCACACTCCCCCTTTTTCCCTTTTTCAGTGACAACCTTTGGCTTTCCATTATGTGCAGAGGGGCAGCAAGTCATTCTGAAGTTATTGTTTAACTTTAGTTCAGGTTCTGAGGGTTTCTCACCACGCAGACCCCACTAGCTGTGACAGTGCATACAATAAATGTCTGCACAGTGAGCGGCTCCAAACACCCAACATGTAGCAGAACGAGCAGGGAATGTGTTACTAATGCCTTGGTGGAAAACTTCACAACAGAATACTCCCTTTAGAATATTTTTAGACTACAAAAGACCTCAAGAGATGTTTCTCAGACTTTACAACCAAACACCCTTTCACACCGTTCATTTGCTGACTCGTGACGTTCCTTTATTTACATGTTGTCCAAGCCCTTTCTGTTACTCAATATTTCTTTTTTTCCTCCAGAGATAATACTCCCTGACTCATGCTTTCTGCAGAAATATGGCTTGTACAAAGGAAAGGGGGGAGAAATTAGAGGATAGAGGGAGGACTCACAAGAACCCACCTCCAGCAAATCCTCCACATCATCTGTTGGGACACTCTCCCAACAGCCCAGTGCTCACTAACCATGGAAGATATTTAGGAGAGAACTTATTTCCTTTGTGTCTGGAAAGGAACTAATTGCCACTACACAAAGGACACTGCTTTGACCCTGAGTACCTTCTCTGTAGAAAGGTCTGCAAGATCATGGCTCTTGTCCTCTGAGGCAGGAACAAGTGTTTATTCTGCACTCAGTAAAGGAAGAAAGAGATCATGAACGGAACTCTAAGATACATCACAAGTAATTAAATAGTAAGTAATGGTAACTAACAAATAAAGTACACCAAATGAGCGACAAAAGATTTCAAGGGTACGGAAACAGAACATTGTCTCTGTATAAAACACACTGAATGGAAAGTTTTCCCCCCGCTGCCTCTTTCACCTTTCCAACTCTTTACCTAATGCCATCAGGATTTCATTTTCCCATTTCTACTTTCTCCTGTATTTAATTATTTTTCTTTACTCAGCAAAATCCTTGTAAAGTCTGAGTACCATTTATTTGTGTATTTTTTCCAACTAGTTACTACTTACCTCATCCCACTCCAGAAGGTAGCTGGTGATTTTTGAACCATTATCAATGGGTGCCTACAAACAAAAACAAACAAAAGGTGATTTGGGGAATAAGAGAAAACGGTTTCACCTCCCCCAGGCAAATGACTACAGTTTCAAGTGAAACCAAAGCCTTGCACATGGCTTGGCAACCTCTTAACGAATGCTGGGAAGAAGCTGGACATAATGAAACACATACATTTTAAAAGTCAAGTCAGTGCACAGGAGGGGATTTGTCAGAGTACAGCAAGTTCAAGTCCCTTACTGAAAAATGACTGTCTCAGCCTCCAATTATTTCCACCATTTGTGCTCACTGTCAGTTCTTTTTCCCTGCTTTTTGCCCAATCCAAGCGTTACCTACCTTCCACTGCAAGGTTAAGGAGCTTTTGGTCCTGTGCGAGGGTTTGGGTGGGAAGGGACACTCTGGTGCTGAGCTGTGAGTAGTGAAGCTTACTGGCTCTGAGCAGGATCCCTTTACTGAGTTGTACATTGCATATACCCTGGAAACAGCATTCAAATAGGTTATAAATGTGCTGGCAGTTACAGTGGCACTGCCTCGGCCACAGTGTTTGACTACCAAAGCACCCACACCATCCACTCATGACACACTTACCACAGACCAATGGCTGCCTTCACTTCACTTATACAAGCATGCAAAAAAGATTACAGCAGAAGAGGAACAGTGTTTTGTGCAAATACTCCCACAGAAGACTGAGTTATCTGCATTATCTTTTTGTTCCACCATTATTTCCTTTCCTATTACCAGGCTTTCACACACTGTGAAAAGATCCTTCTTAAAATACAACAGAGAAAAAGGTATCAGCTTTAATGCCTGGTTTACACTTGATCCACATGTACCACGTTGAGTGCTGGTATCTGCTGGTCTCCTTCTGTGGGTACAATCTTCTACATAACTCAGGCATCAACACTTAGTGCACCTCCATGGATTAGAACTAACACAGCTCAGCAACATTGCTCTGATAAACTAAAAATCTTCAAAGCAAATTTGATTTCACACAAATCCTCTATATGTCAGCATAGAACATGCAATACCAAATAACAGGGGAAAGCAAATAGGATACACTTGAGCACTTCCTCACGAGGTGCTTTTCTCTGGAAAATTAATGATGTTACTTTTTCCCTTCACATTTTCCATGCAGCAAAAGAAAAGTGCAAATTGGAAGTCTTCTACTCAAAAAAAAGTTCAGGCCATGACCAGACAATGACCTCTGAGTTGGCCGTAGCTATTGTGTGCTTGAATGCAGAGCTAAAGAAAGGGCAATTTCTAAATTTGTTTTCAGTAGATAAGAGTGATTTATGTACAATGGCCACCTACGCAGAACAAGAACTGCTCTGGTGCTGCTTTACACATCACCTGTTAGCAGGCAGGAGCGACAAGAATTGCAAGTAATTAACTGAGTCTGCATCTGGCAAGTGGCACATACATGTGCTGGAATTGAGCATGGCCCAGCATCCAACACACGCCACAAGGGAAATAACACCGTGTGAAAACGAGCTCGAGGGGCATCTTCAGCAAGTCACTGAAACACTGAGCACAGCCAGCTCTGAGGGCACCAAAACAGTACTCCTGAAGAAAAGCAGGTGTTGGTTCAGAGCAAACCAGGTTGTCTCAGGGTCCAGCAGGGCAGCAACAAACACAAGCACCTTGGTCCAGTAGAGTCAAAGCCCTGAGAGATGCTGCCAAGGTCAAGGAGACCCGAGGTGATCTGCCCAGTAACTGCTGGCCCCATAAATTTCTTTACTCAACAGATTTATTTCTTCACAGTCATTAATACATAATGCAGTTTCAGTGAAGAAAAAAAAAAACCTATGGTGGAAAGCAAACAGCAGCTGTTCTAGTGTCAGCTTGCTCCACTACAAGCAGTGCTGCTGCTTTGCAAGTCTGACTTTTGTATTTAGCTGCTCCTTTTTAAACACAAGTTACTGTTAACTGTTCACAAACGACCTACAATTTGGCAAACCTGCAGGAAGGTGGAGGGAACTGTAGGCAGGGAGGAAGAAGTCAGCCAGGACCTGGGGCAAATACCCACAATGTCCCTAAAAACGACCAAAATCTCAGCCCAGCTGTGCATGGTGACCTCTCTGGTGTTTGAAGTTGGCTTCAAAAGAGACGTTCAGTGCTTACAGAAGGAAGCTCAACAGTGTTTTACAACCTTCTCCTTGTTACCACCTCTTTGCTGCTAAGGCCAGGACTCCTGGCTGACCTGGGAGCTGCATCTTTTCCTCATTTATGACAAGTTCCTTCTGGTCTTGTGCTTCTACTTGAAGAGCTCATTTTAGGGCTCCACTAGAAACTACCTTTAAAATTAAAAAGAGTCTATAGTATCAGAGCTAGATGGACACATTTCAGTGTTGGATTTTTTTTTTTTTTCCCAGAACTCAGAAGCGAGGTGTTTGTTCTTTAAACAAACAGGAGCAACCTTGATGTGAAACAGTGTGCCAAACCTAGCCCTTGTCAGGAAAAACAGAAGGGAACAATAGACAGGAGTGAAAGGATTTTTTTTTTTTTTAGAAGGATATTGGGGGTAAGTGAACAGGATGTAAATTCAAAGCCTTGGTTCATAAATAAAATCTTTTTAAAAAAGCAACATGAGCAGGTAACAAAGTATTAAAACCATCAGAGAGCAAAACTAGAATGTGCTAATAGTTAATAAATGTGTAAAACACTTTATCAGAATAAAGAGAAATATGTTATGAAATTATCAACACAGGTCAGTGTGAATCCTTTTCTTCCCTTGGAATAAATGCTGAAATAACTATGGTCAGATGGATCTGTATTCAGCAGATTTAATTCCCAAAGCGTGGCCTAATTATGAAAAAAGCATGCTGGAGTACTTTCAGTGTTTATGGTACAGGAACTGAAGAAACACCAGTTGCTTGAGTCAAATTTTTAAACAACCTCAGATATCCCACTTTCATACACAAGCACTTCCAGGCCTGTTATCCATACAGAAATACAGATAAAGAAACTTCTTTTTGCCTCTTACTACAGCAATGACAACAACACAACGAAAGATATTGTTCAAAAAGCACTCTCATAGTGCAAGATAAAATCATAAAATATTTAGAAACCACTGAAAAACACACCTACAGAGGTGACCATGAAATTATTGAACTACACTGCATACTTACTTTAAAAACTTTCACATTTATTCCCATATAATTGAAGAGTTTATATTTAAGTGACATTCATTTCATGCTAACTCACCTGACGTGATAATCTGTTGCTGGCCTAAGGTCCTTCAGGTTGTATTCTAATTCTTCTCCACTGTAGGAAAGAAATCCAAACCCAACAAATTAATAAATTATGAAAAGCAGTAATACACTTAGCACAGCTAGTGATTTTCTAGTGATATAATTTGAAAGAAGAAGAATAATTCCTCCAAAGAGAAACAGTAGTAAAACCATATACCAACAATTTGTCAACACACTTCATGTTTCTAGAAAACTTCATAAAGCTCCATATGCACAGAAGAAAAGAATTCATCTCACCAATTTATTCAGTAAACTAAATATATGGGCTTATTTCAATGCTATCTTATATTTTGTTGATATTTGTATAAAGTTCATTGTGGTTTTCAACCCTCCCAGAGCTGAAAGGAGCGAAACCCAAACATTATTGTTGTACATTCTGCATATTCCCTATTCAAAATGCTTCATACAAAGTGACCCATTGAACTTCAGAGGAAGAAGCAGAGTTTCTTGCACAACTGTTTCACTTACTGCTTTCTCCTCCAGAACCACACTCCCTGTGAGGACCACGGCAAGGAGACATTTAATTAACACCCAAACAGCTGGACCCACCTCTCTTTCAATACCAAGAAAACTTAAAGCAAAGTGGTTTAGACATTTTAGGGAAAAAAACTATTAATTTCAAAAGCAGCCAACATAGTTAGGGCTATTCTTTTTCCTTCTGGCTTGTTTGCTGGTAAATGAACACTGGGCTCAGTCATGTGTTGCCAAATCTGTGAAGATTAAGGTACGGGTCAGTGCTTAATAAGTAATAGCCATCTCATGTAAGAGCTTGGCTTATTCATGATTTTATTAAAATATGGGAAACAAGAAAGCTCTCAATTTAGCATAAAGAAATATTTCATAGCTAGCTGGACAAGTACAGGGAGATGTCTCAAAATCAATAGAACAAAATCCAGCAGAAAGCACATGCCTGCTAGGTTGCCAGAAATCCACCAGAAAGCCTTCTATTTTTTCTTTCATATAATCCAATGCTCTCCAAATCCAGTTTTTCCCCTCTGAAATGAGCGTACCTCCTCACAAAGACAATGCATTCAACATATTGCAGACTCTCTTTTGCCTATAGTAATAACAATTACTGCTGCTCCTGATGGAACATACCACATCAAGCTAAAGGCTGCACTCTGGCCAGCAGCAGGAGACACATCACCACCAGCAGCTTTAAAACAGATGCACAACATTTCATAACCAGGAGAAAATGTGCAGCCATCACACCAACAAGCACAAGAAGTACTAGAAAGTGTCCTTCCCGTTTTAAAAGCTCAGCAGAGCACATATTTGACTATGGAGATGCTCACATTGGCTCACAAACAGCTGGTGTAAATGCCAGAAAAAGAGAAAAATCAGGCAGCCTTTCCCTGGTTAATACACCCTTTTTGTATTATCCAAGACCTGCCTCCAGCATACCAAGAGGAATACCCTAATTCACAGGACATCTTAAGAAAGGAGATGCCCTGGTCTCAAGAGGTAATTCCTTGAATGCTCTATCACCTGGACTTATATTTAATGAGATTTGGGAAGGATTAGCTATTTCACAATAGCCAAGGTCACATCTCCAAATTCTCTTTCCTAGACGTCATTAGTGGGGAAAAAGAAAAGCATAACACCATATGTACTTGATCACAGAATGAGCTCAGAGGATCACTGCAAGTAGACACAGAGAAATCCCTCAGAAATTTTACTGAAGTCTGCTGAGAGCCAAGTATTCGGGTTTTTCTGGGGAGCCTCTGTAACCTCCTGACTGCTGTACTCCCTCCTCTGCTCATCCTAAGACATTACAAAGCAGCAAAGCCATCAAATTTTGCTCGTTAGCTGAAATAACAAGATTTTACTGTTCTAAATCCTGCAAGTCCACACAAAATTAGCCCATTAGGAAGGCAGCTCTCCTGCCTGCATGGTGAACATGAAAGGTTTTGACATTTAGCATAAAAGAAAAAGTAACCTTTTCACTGGCAATGGGAGTGACAGCATTGGAGGCAGCATCTGCCACGTGCCAGGGAGGTGGGATGGGGGGGCAATTAGGGACCCTGTGACATGCACTCCACCAGCTCCCTGCAAGCTCCTCTGGTGAGGGAACAGGGTGCTCAAATGTGCCTTTCTTCTGTGACTGATGGGCATGCCAGAATGCACCCTGAACAGCTCAGAGAATTTACTCCTAATGAAACAAAAAAGTGTAAAAATGATGGTTTTACCTGTAAATGATCTTGTATTTTCCATCCCTCCCTTTATCTGATAAGGCAACCTCGTAGGTACAGGTGTAAGGCAAACCGTTGTTGTGTCTATCTGCATTGAGAAGGCCAGTGGGAGGTGACCAGGAAAGCAAAACTGCTCTTGCTTGAATATTTGTAACCTGTAAAAGAAACATCAGTTTATCTGAAATCCAAGGAAAAAACCACTACTTCGTTAGTATTTGCTTTTTGCTTGCATCTTCACAATCAATTTCTTGTAAAATGGAAATTTCAGAGCTAGAGTTGAAAAGTAAAGAGTCAGAAATGATCAACAACACAAGCATACAGATTCATGGCATAAAGTAATCTCTGACAGATGAGGAATACAGAGAAAGGTTCCCCTGCAGTGAAATGCCTCGTCACTGTCTGAGCATCCAGCAAAGGATGACTCTGGAGGCACCTGCTGCTGTGGCCATTCCCAGAAGGGAACTGGAACTAAGTGGAACAAAGACTTTATTCTATAGATCGTTTTGTACACAATTATTTTTCTAAAGTTTTTATTGGGGAGCTTTTTAAATGAAACTCTGATGGCTTTTTCAGTCATCCCGTTCCTTCTTGCCACTTGAAACCACAATAATTCAACAGCAAATAAGCAGAAAAACCCAATTCAACCTGCAAAGTTATGCTGGCTCAAAAGCACAAGGGAAAATCATAACAAAAGGTCCAATTTGTCAGTTAAAAACTACATTGCAAATCAATCACTTTGTGCTTTGAGAGAAGGATCTGTGTGTGATCTGCAGTCACCACTGAGTGCAACACCTCTGTGGCAGATGGGTGAGGAATCTCTTTTAATAAAACAGGGAAAAAGTACTTCAAACCCCTGCACCAAAACGATTTTACCACCCCACCAGTGCCACTGTATCCTTTTGGAGAGCCAGGTTCACACAGCTTACAGAACTAGCTTGACCCTGCTCACCAGGAGAGCCACTGGCACATCAGCTGCACACAGCAGCAGCTTCCCAGAGAACAGCCTTCTGTTATCAGGCCAAGAAAGAAGAAAAAAAAAATCCCCCCTGTCACTGTCTCAAAAGAAAAATAATAAAAAGCAATAGCTGCACTGGTTATCTGGGAAAGGCAGCACATTTTCATACAAGCCTGCTGAAATATCCCAGGGAAGCCTCAAAGCCTCCAGAGCCTCAAATGTTCTGCCACCAACTCTCCACTTTTCATCATTAAAATAACGGTGTTTTCCCTTCTTAAGTGTAGTGAAGATATAAAGAATATTTTTTAGTTAGCCTCCATATGGAGGAATCAAAGAGTGAGGGTTTATATTCTTTATTTTTCCTATGCAACAAATTTCATTGCATCTGTAATTTTGACAGATTTTTGCAACACAAAGAGCAAGATGACGTTATTTCAGAAGGTGTAACATGAATGCTGCAGGTGCTCAGTTACACATTTCCTAACTTTTGTTGAGACAAGTGAAACCCCTTACCCACAAATTACTTGGGAATCAAGTATTATTAGCAATCTGCTTTCAGGGACTGCTTGTTTACCACTCCAGCTTCTGGATATCTTTATATAATGGAGAATATTTAACTTCTCGCGTGGAAACACATTGCTTCCAGCTGATGAGCACTGCAACTGTTGTGTCTGATACCCATATATCACGCAGATTCTTTCTGAGCAAGTCATAAATCCATTTTTAACAGCCTGACAAGTAGGTGACACCATGAAATGTCTCATCATAAACACCATGATCTCAAAAGTTAGAGATTTTAATTTATAGCAGCACGTTTAAGTCTTGCCAAAAAAAGAAAACCTTTGTTCAACATAATGTGAAAAAATAAGTTTTAAGGCAAGAAGGTTTAAGTAGCATCAAGCTTTCTTTGTAAAAAATAGGGACAAGCAAATTCTTGTAGGAATTTTCATGGCATTCCTTGCCTTCATGGCATTTTCTTATCGTGTTTTTCTGATGCTATGAAATCAATGTTTATTTTAAAATCTTGGACCAGTTAACCCTGATACTGGATCAGATACCTTATAAGAATCTTGAATTATTCAAGTAAGGCAAATAAGTTAATTTTTTTGAGATACATGCATATATGTATATACACACACGTATGTAAATGAAATTGTGGCAAAGATACAATCGGCATTTAAAATAATATTTTGATCAGAAAACTGAATAACAAGATCCAAATAGCTTTTAGGGTTTTTTTAACAGACATTACTACTATGCCAGCTCAGGCCATCAACATCCAGTTTCTTTTATTATGGAAATATGCTTGCATAATTGTTTTTCATAAATTCAGACAGACTTGGAGCTGGAGGCATGATATCCTGCCAATGTTCTATTGAAATGTTTTTCTCTATGACTACTCCCAAGGACACACGTATATATTCCGCATACGGCAAAGCTCTGGCCCTCCATGAACTTCAGCAATCTGTAAAAAGTTAGGTCTTAGGTTTCTGAAAACAAGGGAAAGTATCTTGTGGGCTAACTGCTAGAAACTGTCAGACTATTATTCTGAAGCCAGCATGCAGAGGATAAAAGTCCAAACCCAGTTGCTAAGCTGCTCCAGCTACACCATTAATTTCAGAGGGAAGGAGCACCCGGAGTGGCTGCTGGCTGCCTTGGAGCTTGTAGGTACACAGCAACTGCTGCTGGAAACTGTTAAATACCAGTCTTACCTGCACTGAGCACACACAGCAAGTATAGGAAAGCAAGTGAGGGGTCACTGTCCGCGAGATAAGTCAGAAAAGGCAAATCTATTCCCTCCCTGGGCTGCGCACGTCAGCTGGGAACAGGTTTATTTGTGTGGCTGGAGATAAACCTATCGCTGCTCCGTGACCAACAGGCTGATACCATATCACAGCTACCTGCCAGTATCTCCTGTCATGGCCAAAGCCACCACTTAGTTTACCAAGGAACTCGTACCTGGAGCAGGAAGCACTAGCTTTGCTGTGAAAAAGGGCAAGTTAAATAAATGGGGTTATGATATGTTGAGAATAACAAGCAGACACTTGCAAAACAGCTCAGTATCTTTACCTCCAACTTTTCTAGCTTACACAAATACCTTTCCAGACCTGGACCAGCCCTTTACATGCTGCAAGGAACAGCCCAGCTACCACCATGATGCTGGGCTTAACGGCCCTTCTGAACTTGCAGACAGAAATACTTCACCATCACTAAAACCAGCTTATTGTTCATTAACAGTGCACTAATTCCATCTGACCAAAATATAAGCAGCCAGAGCACCCCTTCTCAGGCTGGGCAGGTAAACCTTTGTGCTGCTCCCGAGCTCCCCCAGCCTGTCTCATCTGTCCCCAAATCACTGTGCTTCCTTTGAAGAGGGCTGGCTTGGCCTTTTAGCTGAGACCTAACAAAAGATTCTCCCACAAGGAGTTCTGTACGTCTGGTGAAAAGCACAGTTAATTAGTTTCTGAAAACTTCTCGGTTTACACAGTAAATGCCTCCTTTCTGCTCTATCAAAACTCGGTGGTGTAAATAATTATTCCATGAAAGCCCCTGGGAAAGAATCCAGCTCCTGCACCACTTCAATAAGGCTACAACACTGATGGGTATCGGTCCTTCCCGTCTTTCAGGTAATGAAAAATGTTTCTGTACAACTTCCATTATCTTTCAAATTCCGGGTTAGCATTCACAGGCATCGTGTGGTTCGGGGGCTCATTGTATGTGTGAGAACTACACTGCAAGCAACATTCATTTACTCCCTCGAGGGCACGGTTTGAAAGGCTCGGGGGTCAAACGAATTCACGGTTATTACTGGGTCAAGATTCTGCTTTTAAATTATGGCTCTAATCCTGCAATTTTAGGCAAAAACCTCAGTGATTAAATATGAGTTTTGCTGCAGAGCCAGTCAGCGGGAGCAGGCTGCCTTTTGGAAAGCCAGGCTGATGTTTGAGCCGTGGTTTGACAGAGCCACAGTGATTCCCCACGGGGGGTGATGTCCCCCCGAGCCCCTCGGCAGCCACGCTGTCGGATGCGGCCACTTCAGAAACCCAGAGTCAAGTTTCCCTCCCCTCACCGAGTTACTTGTTTCAGAGAATGCTTACTTTGTCTGTGATAACGTGCACTAAAAACATATTTCAGTTGACACAAAATCACGGGGGAATAAAAGCAAAAGGTGCCTTTTAAAATTCTGGCTGTTAAAGGGACAAAGCTCTGATTAAATTTACAGCTTGGCTGCACATCTCTCCAACAGGTAACAATGTCTATTATTGAAAACAGACCTTCTATGAAGTAATGATTTTAAAAGTGTGTGTATTTTGTACTCAGAGAGGTACCTGTACAATCCAGACACCTCCCTGTGATAGCTCTCCTGCAGGAGTTGCTCACAAGGCTAATCCCTTTGGATGGCTTCATCCCTCCAGATGGGGTCCCTGCTATGGATGGAGGGAGCTGCCCACTTGGACAAATCAAATCCCTGTGCTGCAGCCACAGCATCACCCACTTGTCACTGACTCACCACTCTGCTCTTTTGCTTTGCATCATTTCTTTCTTTACTTTTGTTTTCCTATATATTGTTTATTTTTCACTTATATATGCATAAGATTTGCCAAGAAACATGACCAAGACTACTGCTTATGCATAATATGATGTATTTCTACCAGATGTAATACTGACTACACACAGTCATTCACAGCAATTCATGATTTGTGAAGAGTCCTGTGAGTTTAATTACTCACAAATGTCAAAGTTACAGAGAGAGAGTAATAGATAATCCCCAACATCACCTCAGTAAATGTCATTATTATTGAACCAGCATTTGCCATGGTTTAGATTTTCTTTTTTTTAAAATCCTATTTTTTATACGATTAAAGGAAAATTATATTTGTCTATTTTTGGGGGTTTGCTTCTTTCTGCTTTAAAGTCTCTGGTTACCATAAGTCTAATTGTACAGATCTTAGAATCCTGCAAATTGCTCTAATAGCTTCTCTTCCTACCTCTAAAGATAAAAGTATGAAACAACGCATTTTTCTTGTCAGCTCTCTGGATTTTTGTAAAAGCACCTGGCTGTGGCTATTGACCGAATGAGTAACATTCAGGTGGTCCTTGGTACTGAAATACTGACTCCCTCTGTATAACAAACAAGCCTAATTCTGTGTAAGTGCCCTTTCTTCCCTTCTGATCACACTGAAACTCTTCTCTCAAGTCTTCAGCTTAGTATTGTCACTTGTTTCCACACACAATGAGGTGACTTCCTCCTTGTGAACAGAACTCAGGCTGCTGTTCATCATCTCGGCAGGTCTGGCTTAGATTGTGGCTGGCTCTGAACCTGCTCCTGCCCATGCCAGGACACCAGGATCCAGCACCTACTGATAGAGCAATTTAAGACCAAACACCTTTTGTATTTATTCAGAACAAAAGCATCCATGAGAAGAGAGGCCAAAAAATAAAACTCAGCCTGTGTTCACACCTGGCTATCCCTGAGCTCTGCCACTCCTGCAGCCAAGGCTCCCACTGCAGAATGTCTTTGTATCAGCCTCTATCAGCTGAACCCAATCTTCACACGAGCTTTCCACCACTATCTTTTATTTATCTGCTTATTTGTGCCCTATCTCTCCAGCTGGACAGAGAAAGGCCTGAGCCCTAGAGAGCAAAGGAAATAGGCTGTGCTTTGGGACCTCTGTCTCCCTCTGCCCCATGACTGCTTCTTCCAGTGCTGGCTTGGACCATCCATTCAGACCCACAGTACTCTTCTGGCTTTCACTGGACACATGAAACTAGAAAACCATGACATTCAAAGGGCTTACAACCAGATTTATTAATAACCTCACCTGACTGCAGTCACACTCAGCATTAGGGTTATTTACAGGGTGATTCAATTCCATTATAATTCACAGGCTTTTATGGCTCAGACAAACACAGACTACACTAATTTGCCATTGAATAATAGAATTAGCTTAATTTAATCATGATTAAAGACAAATTGCTCATGACAAATAAAATAAAACCCAGGGGAGAGGGGGGGTAAGAGCTGTGTAAGTCACCCCAGTGCATTGAGTTCCCCATCACAGTATGAATACTGGGAATTGTCCTCTGGAAACAGACAGCTGGTGCAATTCCTGGAGTGGGCAGAGCCCTCAAGCACCCCCGAGCACAAAAGATCCTTCAGATTTATATCCCAGTAAAATGAGTTAGTGGCAACAACCTACTAAGAGAAAAAATTAGAGGTGCTCCCCTATGAAATCACCAGTATGTTTTGACACAATCTACTTACCACATTTGCTATTGTACATTTGTGGGGCAATTTGGGATCACATACCTGTGGTTTCTCCATTCCAGAAAGAATGTCTTGAACCCTTTTTGTTTCTGAATCAAATTCTGTAAAATAGAGAATGTGGAAAGAGGAGGAGAAATAAATTACCACAATTATACAAAAATTGCAGTTACATCAATAAAAATAGGGGCGGGAGAGAGACAGACATCACCTGCATCCGAGCATCAGTTGCCTTGTGGATTTAAGGCATGCAGTTACAAGGACTATCGTTACAAAAAAATAAAAGAGAAAAAGGAGAGAATGAAACTTCCACTAATTGCAGATATTCAGCAAGGTGAGACTATTTGTAGAGGCGTCCTTCACAAACAGTGCTGGTAATTGTGATTTGCATTCAGAGAGCAAAACCACCCCGCTTCCAGAGCTCGGCCGTGGAAGAGGCCCAGCAGTTTCTCAGTTACTGCTGAACCTAACCCTGGTTTGTGAACCAAACCCACCCTCACTCCAGCAGCTGCAGACTGGGCTGTCCATCTGCTCAGCAGGGATCTGGAGAGGACAAGTGTCCTTGTCCCATTCACGGAAAGCCCAGAGGAGCCACACAGGTGCCTGCCCTGAGCCCCAGCACCCACCCTGCAGACACCTGTCCTTAAACTGGGTAATGCCCAAAGCTCTTTTACAGCCACCTTCCAACTGCACAGGCAATAAAGTGATGCCAGGCAAATTCCAAAGTCTGACCAGCAGCAATCCATCCTCCCTGCCCGAGCCTTGTGCCTGGCACAGCAGCTCTTGCAAGGGCTACAGAGGTACCTACAAGCTGTGAAATGCTCCCCCTAAATTAGAGGGATAATTGTGCAGAACGTGCTGCAGAGGCCATCCTCTCGGCAGTGCAATCAGCCTTTCCCCCATCCTCCCCCCCAAAACAATCTTGAGGTGAAACATCAGCTTAGAGTAATGAGGTGACACAAAGCAGCTTTATTCCTTTTGGACGACAGCACAGAGAGGCCTCACTTTCCACTACAGTATTCTCTAATGGAAAACTAGGAACATATTTTCCTGGGGTTTTTTCATTTTTCTTTTTTAAAATGTTAATGCAAAAAGTTTGCTCACCAAAGCAGAAGAATATATCTCACCTAAAGCAAAATGAGCCAGATGTACTTGGCATAGGAAGGCCAAAAACATTAATAAACAGGTGGGATCAGATCAACAGCTTTCACTAATGATTCCCCCAAAACTTGACCTACTTCTTGTAGCCCAAGAATGTGTCTTTATTTTTGTCTGTGACCTGCTTTAAAAAAGTAGATCTTCTTTTTAAAAATTCCATGTGCTCGACTGCCAAAAAATAGAATTGGCTGAATGCTAATGGCAGAATTCCAGTGTAAATGCCCATCTCTCCCTACAAGAATGCACCTTGGTGTGGAGTGGGAATGACAGATCTCCTGCTGCACACATTCCTGGATTCCTTTTAGCCTCAGCCACTTGGAAAAAAAAGGAGTAGTAATATTTCAGGAGAAGTGGAGGATAGCAAGATTGGTTTTTTTTCCATAGCAGATAACCCTCAGAGTGTATTATAAAGAGCATAAACTGGCAGGATTGAGCCAGAATATGATAATACTGATTTAAAAACTACACAGATGGACTAAAATGGCCAAGGAAAAGGCTGAGATGCTGATCCAAGTGAAAATATCAAAATTTGGGATATTTCAGAATTCAGGGTTCCTTTCAGCATCAGTAAAGAAGTTGAACTGTGCCACAAAAGCCTGGAGCCAGATCTGCACAGTGTGGAGATCCTGCAGGCCTATCTCAAAGGGATGCTAATCAGAAGCAGCTTCTGCAGCTCAGAGTGTAACAAGAAAGCTGCTACTATTTTATCGAAAGCTTATGGTTATTATGTCACCCCTAATTACAACCCCCAGAAGCTGAGCGTGAATCACTCTCAACCTTAAATCCCAAACATGTGGACTGAATTTTCCTTCCTCTCTCTGCTTTCTAGCAAGGATGCTCTGTTGCACTGAGCAGGAGAGGAAAACAAACCCTGAAGCCCAAAGAAATCTCATTTCCCTCTCCCATGAAAGGTGAATGCTCTGTACAGTAACTGAGTCCTCCGACCCTCTGCAGGTCAGGGCTGAGGGTTCAAACTGCTCCAGGCACAGGAACTGACTCCAGCACTTAAGGGAGGTGGGTATGCCCAGCAAATAAATAATAATTTAAGTACTCCAAACTTCTCAAAGAAGAGTCCTACTCAGGGAGTTTTTTGTATTAGTGTCCCAACTGTGTATCTTGTTCACACAGAGAAGGCTCTGGGCACCAGATACAGAAGACTTGGGTTATTACAGAGGTGGACATTTATGTGGTCAATATGGACATTTATGTCACCAAGAGTTTATACAGATAAGATGGAGGCAGAAAAAGACAAGTCTCCTTCAAAAACTTTGGGGAGAGGGAGAGAAGGAATGGGATACATACAATAAATAGTGCCCTGTGAAAACACAGCACATATTAAAGGCAGAAAGCAATAAACATCCACAAGTGAGGTCTATAATAGCATCAGAGAATAGCTCAGGTTGAAAGGGGACCTCAGGAGTGGTTATCAAGAATTACAGTATTTACAGTATTTCAAAACTTAGTTTCCCATTTCAAGAGCCATAAAAAAAATCTCAGGCTTCTCTGGGTGGCTGACTTCCTTTCTGTAATAAACATAATTATTCACAGTCTCCTGAGCTAGACTAAGCTAAGGAGAATGAGACCTGTCCCAAATCCCTCCCTCAGTAGGGAAGTTGCTCTAACCTGCCAATCTCTCTCAAGTATCAAGCTCAACATCTTCCTTCTGAGCCAACAAAGAGCAGAAAGCCTTCCAAAATAGAAGACAATAGAGAAGGAAAGAAATCATCTGATATGGCCTATCTGGTAACACAGAGCTGCTGGAAGGCCTTTCCTCCCTGCTCTCTGTTGTTACTCAGCAGCCATCGAGGACTGTACTCCAGATTAGCTCACTGGAGCATTTAGGGACAAGAAGCATCAGCATCTGCTGGACACCACAGATGCAGAATAGCAGCAAGAAATGGGCAAGTCTTGATGTAAAACAGGAGATTCAAGTTCAAAAAAACTACCTAGAGCTGCTCAGGAAAGGTGGTGGGTGGATGAGCATGATTCACCCACCTGGGACTAATTGTCCCTGAACAACAGACAGTCGATTTGCATTTCAGTCTTGGTCCCTTCCTCTCCCTCAGCTGACTGAACACTGAGTATCTGACATGAAGACAGAAAATCTCTGTGTGTCAAACCCCCCCCAAACACTGGGGCTTGCAGGGGCAGCATGAGCTGCTTTCCCCCGTTGCCATCGGGAACAGAAGCTCAGTCATGTCAAGGAAGAGCCCAACTAACACTTCAGGTCATTGTCCCATTATAACTTTTCCTCTCAACATCTGTTCCCCACATCTGTCATGGCAAAACTCTTTCTCCTAGGAGGAAGCTGGGGGTGGGGATGAATTCCTTGTGAATGCTCAATGGGGTCCTCTGAGGGACAGTACAAAAATCTGAGTTACCCTGTTAATCCCACTGTCTGAGGGAGATTATGGCACTCCCAAGCTGCAGCATTAGGTTCTAATTCCCAGGCTGTGGGTTCTTTGGATCCAAGGTTTTTTTTGCAGAAAAGCCAGCTGAAAGACCTGGACTACATCTAAGCTTGTATTTCAGTCCTCTCTTTTTTCAGAGTTTTGAATCATAAACAAAAGTCTTTAGATACAACCAGGAGTAAACGCCTCTAAACACCAAACACTTTCTCAGCAGCTGTTTGGTGCTAACAGGGTTTCAGTGTCAAGTCTTGCTGAACTAAAGCCTTTTATTCTATGCTTCTGTTAGCCTGTGTCTATGTTCCTTTCTGCACGTACAGCACAAATATAATTTTCAGACCTTTCCAACCATACTTTTAAACACCAAGCACAGCTTTAAAAAACAGGGAAAAAAATGTCAGTTCAAGGTAAGTTTGAAGCTTCCATCCATAGTTTACATGTTTGCATGAACAGCAGCTGTGTATGTAAATGGTTTGAAATAGCTAAAAGCTCTAAACTAATTAAGATTCTCCCATTGCAAATACACATTTTAGGTTTGTTCTGCATTCTTTCCCTCGAAGAGAGGAAAAGGTCCGGCTCAAGACTTAGCTTCTGGCCACAGAAAGTATTTACTGTTTCAACAGCCTTTCCATTCCAAGGGAATGACATCAGCACTAGCACTTTGCAAACTTTGAGTCTAATTCTCAAGCAGAGCTCCATGCTCACAGATATGCCAGTCATAACATGACATGCTTTCTCAGAATTTGTTCCAGATTTATCGGGGCTGTGACCAGCTTTAATGCTGGGAAAGATCTTTCATCAGTCACGTACAGCACAACCTACAGCCCCCGAGAAAATGAACTCTTCAAAACACAGCCCAGCTCCTCTGTGAGCTGCCTGCCGATGTCAAAGCTGAAGGCACCAAGAAGAACACATGCACACTTTCAGGGAATTGCAGAAATATAAGTTAATAAGCTCCTTGTACAAGAACAAACCTAAAGCTGCAGATGTCACGCAGCAGCTGAGTCACAGGACCAGAGGGGATGTGACAGAGTCACCGAGTCCATCCTCCTACACTGAAACATGATCATCAACACCCAAACCATTTCTCTGAGATGGCTCCCTAGCCCATTTTTTTCAAAATAAATGACAATTAAATAAATTATCTCCTGCCCCATGATCATGGCAATCTCCAAACTTCTCAGCTAGTCGAACTACCACAGCATCTAACTCCTCTCATCACTGGGAAGATCATCTCAACTCTCCCCGCTGAACCTGAAACTTATCCCTTCCTTCCTGCACATCTGCCCCAGGCCAGTTCATCACCCCTTTCTTTGTTGCCACCTTTCACATACTTGAAGGAATTTCTTCCTTTAACTAAAAGCAAGCTCATTTCTCCACACCTGTCTTTACCAGACCCCACTTGCTGCTGTCCTGTGCCATGTTTTTAAATTGGTCTCCATCCTTCTGAAGACGTGGCACAGCCCTGCCCACCGTGAACCAGCTGGGGCCCTGGCAGCACCAGAACTAAGGACCCATTCACAGAGCTTTCTTGGAGGTTTCCTCTCCTCTTTAATTACAGAATAACTTGACTCTTAGGGTTTGTAATCTCCTTTTCCTCCCAGAACTACCACCTAATTAAAAAACCCAGCAGGTTTGAGAACAGCTATCTGCAGTGCACTACATGGCTCTTGCCTTCATCAAACTTTTTATTTGAAGGCCATCACAGAGCTCTCCTCCTGTCTCGTTCTCCTTCCCTGACCCATCACGCACTCTCAACCCTATCAGAGCCTGATATGGACTATAATTTAATAACTCTCAATCCTTATTCCATCCTTCAAGTCCTTAATGAAAATATTGAATAAAATTAGACCTAGGACAAATTCCTGCCTAACCCAGTTTGATGCAGCTTTCCAGTCTGTCAGGGAGGCAGCCCAGGACTGGGCAGGGTCACTGATAAACTGCCAGGCTACTGCTGTCTGACAGATGTGATACTGGGAAGGGCAAACCCAGTGTCATGCTGAACACACAGTACTTAAAATACTCTTCCCGGCACTACTTCCACACTGGGCAGAACAAGGAGCCCTTCAGAATAAAAAAAAACCTGTGAAAAAATATATTTATACTCAAAACAGTCAATCACACCATGCTGAACCTGTAATACACCAAGGAAGATTAATTAAGCCTACAAATGCCTGGATGAGATTTCTAAATGTTAAATGTTTCCCATTTCTGTTCATTACATGAAAGCTAATAAAAAATACCAATGATAAAACACAATTATGGCTCCCCAGACAAAGGTAGAGAGATTGATGTTATCCAACTTTAGATACAATTGCTAAAACATGTTCTAATTTTTTAAAAATTGCTATGCATGAGTGAGTGTATCACAATTTTTCCATTTCTAAGTGCCTTCCCACTGTTGCTATCTGAATTCTCCTGCTAACATGCCTTAATTAATTTCTAGGAGCTTATTTGTCATTATTTGTCCTTAAAGACCAAACCATATATAGAGAGAGAAAAAAAAAAAAAAAACAAAAAAACCCCCCCAAAAAAACAACAACAACACCAAAAAAACCCTCAAGTCACTCCCCGAATAACTGAAGGCAAACAGAACAAAACCCCTGTATAAACTCCAGAAAATCACAAATCACATTTTCAGATCTGGAATCAGAAAAATCAAATCTCTAGTCATCTAGATTCACTGGGACAATAAAGCAAAGGATAACCGAAGTGCTTTGCCTCTACAGCACTGTGATTTAGGCATGAATTTAATCCCATGTTTCAGAGATGTCCTGGCCATAATCCATATCTATTGACCTGCTAGTTTCACCTTGACTGCTTCAGTATCCTATTGTCCATAGGACAGGATACTCCAAAGTACCTGGAGTGCAAATGCACAGCTCATCCTTCTTCAACCAAAGGCACTTGCTATCACAGGGATCAGGATCAGATGTGGAAGTATTCAGATGTATTCAGATGTACATAATGAAGTCACCTGGGCTAAAAAGTGTTTTAAAAATAAATGCAAGGGTGCCCAATCCTACCTGTCCTCCATTACTGTTTGGATCTATGCTTTTCATTGGGGTGGAGGAAGGAAAATAAGATCAATAGCAACCTACAAGGGAAATAAAAGGCTGGATGCAAGGGACAAACGGAGGGTAAGTGACATGTTTGGTTTGTTTTTTCTCTGCTTCTTTGCTGCTACTGCTGGAAGACAGCAAAAACAACTCCTACTTTACTGGCTGGAGATCTGAGCGAATTCCTACTGTGAACACACAGTTGGTCTATTAGAAGGCAGAAAAGGGCTTTCTTAGTAAAATACAGCAACCCCCCATCTCCATCACATCCATTTGACATCTTGAGCCAGCGCTTTGTACATCTCCCAAAGCAGATAACAGAGGCAGTGCACTGTGGATGGCTGCAGCTGGCTGGGTTTGAAGGAACACCAAATTAAACAATGACATAACCCACAGAAACAGAGGAAGCCCAAGCCGAATCTGCTGGAACAACAAACCACTTACACACAGGACCTCCTCTTGGAGCGCTCTCTTTTCATCATTTCAACTTGCTTTAGCTTATTTTCTGTGTCAAAATATTTTTTCTTTTTATTTTCAGCAGCTTCCCTTTTGCTGTTCTATTGCAGCAGCCTGCAGACTATGTGGGGTTGGGAAGACAGTAAAAGCTTTGCAGATAAGCAAAGTAGTGTCCACCCCTCCAACTTCTGGTCAAGTATTTGACAAGAAGACTGGAAGTCCCTCCTAAAACTTTCCTGGAGCTCCCGACTCCCACTTTCCAGGTAGAAGGCTGATGTTTTGTTCTCACTACAGACTTTGCCAACAAACACTAATCTCTTCCTAGGAACAATGATGTTCTTCACACTCCTCAGAATAGCGCAATAAAAATTGTACAATAGTTGGGATGCATGGAATTTCCTTACCCTTAATTCCTTCCACTTATTTGCGTGCTGCTTCATGCTTTGTCCCTCTTGTTTCTCCTCATTCCCTGTGACTGCCTGTCCAGCCTTTGCCACACTCAAGGGTTGCTCTCCAGGCTGAGGAACCCAGCTGTCAATCAGGAGGGGATGTAACTTCTGCCGAGCTGCACCTTGCTGTCCCCAGCACCCCAGGTGACATGGCCATAAAAACTCCACAGGTTTGCCCAGCTCAGAGTAGGAAGAGGGGATGGTCAGCAGCAGGGCTGAGACACCCATGTTTGTTAAACTGTGAAACAGTGGCTCAAAAGGATGTCTGACACCAGCTGTGAAATTACAACATCTGGCATTTACAGAGGGGAGATTTCCTCTCAGAAAGAAAAGGTTCCCTTCAGTCCTGGCATCTGACTCTCACAGCCAGGCAAAGTAGGAGCCTCAGCATCATGACCACAGACAGTGAAAGGAGACTCACAACTCCTCCTTGCACTGACAAAAAGCACAAGTCTGACAGCACCAAGAATTAGTCTTCTCTTCCCAACCGGGTCACTGACAGCTCCACTGCATCCCACCACAAGCTTGGTTTTGTCTCTGTCACTCCTGAGTGTCTCTGCTGGGACAGCCACACCAAGTCCTGCTGGGGCAGAGGTGAGTCCTGAACTCTACAAGAACTGAGGTGGAAAGCACAATCCCTCATGCACACAGAGTGACAAATCTCCAGTGTGCCCAGTCTGGACTTTAAATTCCTGTGTCTGCTGCCCCATGCCAGTGAGGAAATATTTTCCTCTGAAATACCATCCCCAGTGTTGGGGACAATGGCACCAGTATTGAACACAAAATAAAACTTACTTCTTGGCATTCAAAAATATGACCATAGGCAATTCTGGCCATAAAACCCTTTGTTAATCTGCCTATTACACAATAAGAGCATTTTCCTGATCAAACACAAAACTAGCCAAATAACCTGCAGAACTGCGTATTTGCACAGAAAAACAATCATACAGCACAGCCAAAACAGACTCCATAGGAGTTCCAAACTTGCTGGGGATTGAACAGAGCACCTCAGCCAAAATTAACAACTTCCTTGGCAGTGAACCTTGTAAAGCCACGGAGTTTGCTACAACAAGAGGAAGGCAGCAAAGCACTTCCCCAATGCAGAGGCACAGCAGCACCCATCATGAACTAAAAAAGTTTGAGAAAATGACTGCAGGCCAAATTTTGCCCTCAGTCACAACTGAGGGCAGAAAGATGCTAGATTCCTCAGGAAAAAAAAAGTGGAGTTTTTTTGTTTGGTTCATTTTTCTTGTTTTGTTTTTAATACAACCATACCAAATCATGATGCTAGAAAGGCAAAGATTTTTCATGAAGCCTTCACTGGGATTTTTCAATGGCAACCTAGTGAGGGGCTGCAATTACAACATTCTTTGAATGAACCCCAACCTAAGCTCTTCTGTTACCAATGTAAATCACTGACCTACTTCTCCAGATGAAAACTATGATACAATGAAATTGCAGTGAGTAGTGGAGGAGATCACAGTAATCCCAGAAACCATTTTTCTCTTCAAGTGAAAACAAAAGACAACATTTTTTTCTTTCCACTCAGCCCAGGCACCAGAGCTCAGAGATAAGGGAAGGCAAAGAGCTTCCCCTCCCCTCTTCAAATCAACCCAAACACCTACAGATTGACAGCAGAACAGAAATAAATTCTCTTCCTCATGACAGATGACAATCAACTGACTCAAGCAATCCCAGCCTAAATTGTTTTGCAGTCAAGTCTGAAGGATGAACTATGACTATGTGAGCTAGAAGGATACTGAACAGAACATTTAATAAACACTGGGGCCTAAATTTCTAAAATGCAGAAGTCAAAACGGCTGATGTAGTCTTGTCTGTGCCCTCCCATGTCTGAGATGGGAAGAATGAAATCAAGAATGTTTAAAAAACCTGATCTATAATGTCTGTACCAACTTTCTACCAGTGAGCTGAAAGCAGTGCATGGGCAATTAGCAGTCCTGTATGGAACAAGGGCAAAATGTGATCTTGGATATTTGCACAACCAGTTTCACCACTAAGAACCTTTCCAAATATTTAAAGTATTTCACAGAAACATCCACCTGATTACTGATGGCTGGGAAGGATTCGGCAAAGCTACAGGAATTTCAACTCATTCTGGATTTCATTGCTGAGACGAAATTCAGGCACAAGTCACACGAATTGCAGTAAATCAAAGCAGCTGCTTCTAAGCACAGCTCCTTAGAGGGAATAAAAGAAACAAAAAACCCAAACTTGAGCTTCAGGACAAAATCTTTTATAATAAACCTTGGAGAAAATTGAAATGGCTGCTTCATTTTAGAACAGTGTTTGTCCTTTCTGTTAACTGCAACACTCAAAGCATCACCCTGTGTTAAGAATTTTTCCTCCCCTTAAAAGCAAATATACTGAAAGTCACAAAAACTTTGGAAATCAAATTCCACCCCTCCTCAGAAAAGGAAGAGTAACTGATGGGGTTTGAAGCACAGCCTGAGAGAGTTCAGTAAACAAATCCTATTAACTTCAGGGGGACATGAAATTTCATTTCACCACCTTTGCAAACCCAGCTGGAAATACAGACGGACATTGTCCAGAACATCTGGCTATACAAGTAAGTGGTGTTCATTAAATCATTAAACTTCAACTTGTTTTATTTTTTACAGTCTGGAGGGAGGAAATGTTCCACCTCTTCCCTATAAATACCCTCTCCCTTTTGCCTCAATGTCCCAGATACTGCCAAATAAGGGAAACACGATTCCCTTCCTTTGTCGGTGGCCCGTGTTATCTCCTCCTAACTGCTGAGGATGCACTGCTTATCTTGCTCTGAAGCTCTGAGATCTTGGTGTAACTCTTCTCCCCATCACAGGCATTTAATCAGTGAGCATTTAAGCAGGATGAAAATGTACTTTGTATGATTTTTTTTTTTTTTCTGTTGGGTGTGTAACTATAAATTTTGTAAACTCCTAGGAAAAAGGTTCAGATTTCAGTCTTCTGGATTTGACCGTCAGTTGCAGCAGAAGCTGCAAATTCTTGAGATAATATGAAGATCCTCTGGGGGAAGAGGTTGTGCCTTACGTCATTTAGCACTGATTTCCTGATAAATGATGGAGCAGGCAGCTTATCCAGCTCGCCCTGCCAAGGAGATCCTGCTGGCAAAATGAGGCAAGGGAGGGATAAAAGCAGATGAGAATAAAAATATGAGAGTCTACAGAAACTGATCAGGATTGGGAAAAACAGCTTTGAGGTAAAACACCAGCCACTGCCAAGAGGGTTTTTAAGCCCCAATAAGGTCAAATGCAAGCCCCAGTGCCAGATTTCCCCACTCTTTACTAGATATGCCCTACACATTCCTCGGTGGACTTTGAGCTGTGTTTCCTGTAGTTAGCACACTTAGGAAGATTAGGAAGCTTCTAATGAGGTTTATTTTGTCACAGCTGCTGTGATGAGACTGAAAAATGTAACCAGAACTGTGGTGACCCATTCTGCCCCATTGATGGCTCAGAGCTGTGGATGCCCAGACCACCAGCTCTCAGAGCACCTCACAACCACGCTGGAGCACGTGTATCCACACTACCCTGGTGTTCTCTTCGCATTTTCAAGTACAAAAAGTCTGAACGAAACCAAGTTTGAGGCATTTCCATCCGCCTTTAAAACCAGCTGACACTGAAGATGGGAGAATATTGCTCAATTAAATTAAGAGGAGGTGCTCCCACTTAGCTGATGAAGAGAGTCTCTTATCTACAACTTCTGGTGCCAAAGTTATGAAGCTGGTTCTTTAGTCTTTCAAGATAAGCACATAAAAATAGCGTGTATCTCCTCTCTGCCTGCCTCAGCCCTTCCCAGCTTGTAGAACTCCGTGCTAACGAAGCAATGTGGTGTGAAAGAAGGTGGGACTGCTGTGGCATCCAGGCTTCCCATAAACTTTGGGTTTGTTCCTGCAGTATGGATGCAGCAAGAGAACACCTCCGTGTTCATGACAGGTCACATGCAGACAAGATTTCACAGGCTTGCAAATTCCTGGGAATTATCTGCACTCAGGCAACTTCTGGGAAAGAGTTGGCCAAGATGCACGAGAAGGAAGTACCCACAGGCAGCTCAAAGCAAAACACTGCTGGGTTTAGAACTGGGCAAAGCTATGGCAGAGGCAGGGAGTGCACTGGGCATGGACTTGGTTTTCATTTGTGATATTCAGCTTTCACCTTTCTTCATCAAAGCCCCTATGATGTGAGTTAAGCCTCAAGACAGCAAAGGAAACAGATTTGTTTCCCTTCCTCAACACAGTGTATTTCAGTGACATTGGATCAACATTTCAGCCATTCTTTTTGCTGAAGAAAAGTCACAAATTAAGCCTCATCTGGATGCAGGCACACAGACTGACATGAACTTGGGAATGCACTCTACCTGAACCCTGCAATATGTTTCTAATACAGCCATCAGTCTACATAAAGCTCACTTAAGTGGTTACTTTACGTGACTGTTAGGCAAAGTATTACTTAGTGAGAATCTGTGTGGCCCAGCTAATGGAGTTCAGTCTGGTACACGAAGGTGTATCTGACACTCATAACCACTTTGTTTACTGCCTGAAGGAGCAATTCACAGCCTATTATTTCAGAGAAAATACCAAAGATGAAGACTGCTGAAGAAGCAGGCATCTTTCCAAATAGAAACAAACAAAAGCACAAGCTCAGTCACGATGTGGGAGATAAAGTCAAGGCACGAGAGTATCACACTGGAAATTCCAGGTGTCGAAAATGAACAGTGGATTCTCAAGTTCAGACTGTGCCCTAATTAATGCATCCTATTTCCTCTCATGCAGTAAAACTTAGAGGAAAACAGCAAAAAGCACACAAAATCTGTTTCTAATGAGATATAAGGCTGAAGAATTCAGACAAGTAGTATTAATGCCTACAACTGTAGAAAAAAATGCAGCAGAAACAGTAACACCATTTAGATTTAATATATGATGCTGATCTGTGCTCACAAGATTCAACACGTGACTGGTTCCACTAAATATTATGTTCCACGTTGCATCGCCTGGTATAATACTAAAATTCACTTAACCTGACAGATGTATTTTACTCTTCAGAGTGTTTTTTTCCATGTTATTAATAAAATCACTGTGTCAGTTTTGACAGGTTGTTTTCAGGAGACAATCTTATTGAAACTCTTTATTTTATAGAAGCAAATACATTTAGGGACACCAGAGAAGCTACATTTAACAGAGGGGTATTTTGTATGGCAGCAGAAAGAACATTTATGACCAGTTTTTTCTGAAGAATATTTCTACATTTGTATAACAAAAGTCTATTAGCATGTACCAAATCATCAGTTCCTGGCTAAAAGAACATAAAATTTACATATACTGCCAGTGTTTCTCAGCCTCTTTGCTTACATGGACCAAAAGTGATGAAACTACTCTTTTAAGCTTTTAAATCTATAGGATATACAGGCACAAATAAATGTATGACTCAATAAGCAAAATGGATTCAGGACCAAAATAGAAAAGAATTGACAGAATCTAGAATGAGTAAGAAGAGGAACTTCGCCTGGTTCCTGTCTGCACTGAATCACACCTCCTTCAATTTCCCTTTAATTCACAGGCTCTGGATTAAAACAACAACAACTTGATATAGTTAAACAAAAATAGAAAAAACCCCACGTTTTTCCTAAGTATATTTAAATGTGACACGGAAGATTCAGAGAGAACAGGATGGGGCTGTACCAAGAACACCTCAGCTCTGGTTTTTCATACGTCACCCACTCATCCTCACTTCTCAGCAGCTTGCAGAGTACATCCCACCCCACTCAGGGATACCTGAGGGTACGTCCTCACCTCAGAACTTCTGCTTTGCCAAGTACAGTACTTATTTTAAAACATTTTCCAATTAAAACCACCACTGGCAGAAAGTTCTCTTGCCAAGCCCATTTTCCATGCATTCACAAAGCACTTCTCTCTAAGAAATGAGCATACAGAGCTACCCACATCTCCTGAGAAACTTCATCAGCAGTGCAGGCAGGAATTTGAAGCCATGGTTTTCACCTTTGGGAGCAGCTGGAGGCTGCTTCAGTGCACAAAAATCAGATTTACAAAACCTCCACAATAGGAAAGCAACACCTCTGAGGCTTGCACACATGTGACAATGGTACTACAGGAGTTTATGAACTATCAATGGTCTACAACAACTCTTTGAACTCTACATTGATTCCTATGTTTTTTCCTCCCTTCTCCACATGTACAGCACATCAATGCCACATGCAAGAAAGCAGCTGCTCAGAGCACTGAAGAGCACACCAAAGTCAGTTTTCCTCACTTGGAAAGCAAATCTGCTTTTCAAAACTGAGTTAGATGAGTTCACAGACGACAGGTCAGTGGGTGGGTACCCAAAGCACCGGGCAGGACTCAGCCCTCCCTGGGGCCTGGCAGGTCTGGATGCTGGTAGAGGAGCCGGGAGAGGGGCGTGGGATGTGTGGGATGTGTGCAGGCTTGCAGGCTGCCCCTCAGCATCATCTTGATCACACTGCTGGGCTAGACAGGCCCCTGTTCTGACCCTGTAGAGCCAAATCTTCTCAAATGAGGACAAAACCTTCTTTAAGAACACCTTCCTACAGGCGCACGCGACCGGCCCAGAGCCGCCTCCCTGCCCGGGCTGGGTCTGTTTGTTCTGGCACCCAGCTCCTGCACAGGATGCACGCCACAATCCATTGCCTGCTTCCCACTTTTACCCATTTGAAGTGTTTCAGTTTTTGCTATCTTAAGCTCTTCAAACTTCAATGAGGAATTTAAAAAAAAAAAAAAAGATTTTTATCTCATTCAAAGGGAGAAAAAAAAAAAAAGATGTTTTATAAGGAAATAGGCGAAAGCATCGTAAGAATGCTCAAAACTGCTTATGTTCCCACAGTACTTGCAGCCACACACAGAACTTCTCAAACTACCAGATCACTGCATGACCAAGAAGGGAGCCACTGAGTGCATGAGAAGGAAGTGACTCAGACTGAAATTCATAAAGGACAGCATGAATGGGACAGGATTTCCGCTTGCAGATCTTTTTACATGGCAAGGCTCCTTTATGAAAAAAAAACAAAGCTCAACCCACAAAAAACCCAATCCCGCTCCCTCCTCTCCCATTTGGTTTTTAAAACAGCTCTGCAGAAAAGCTCCAGGATGGATTTTTAATCAGAATCTCAGTATCATACCTCCAAGCCTTCTGTCTATACAAGACACCATCCATCATCCTACCAGAAACACTGAGAAGAATTGCTAAATTTTCAGTCAATTACAAGCCATCAGTTTCTGGGTTTTTTGCCTTAAAACAGCGTGTTTCCAACATAACAAAAACTCTTTATTTACAAGTGCACCGCACAAAATAGCATGATGCACTCAGTGGAAAAGGTCAGAATTGCACTTATTTCCCCAATCTGAAACTGTAAATTCCTAGTAAAAAGAGGATGTTGCTATGTTACAGAACCAGCCTGGGCAGGGACACCTTCCACTATCCCAGGCTGCCTCAAGCCCCATCCAACCTGGCCTTGGACACTGCCAGGGATGGGGCAGCCACAGCTGCCAGGGCCTCCCCAACCTCAAAGGGAAGAATTTCTTCCCAATATCCCATCTAACCCTGCCCTCTTTCAGTTTAAAGCCATTCCCCTTTGTCCTGTCACTCCATGCCCTTTCCAAAAGCCCCTCTCCAGCTCTCTTGTAACCTCTTTATAAGCTCTAAGGTCTTCCCCTTTCTCCAGGCCCAACCCTCTCAGTCTGTGTTGATAAGGAAGGTGTTCCAGCCCCTCTTATTATTCCTGTAATACAACATTGTGTATTACAACACTGTAATAATCTCAGTCACAGCAGAGTGGGTGTGCTAAGGAAGGAGTAACACACCCCTCAAAGAAATCACTAGCAAGAGACAAGGAGCAGGACAAGCATCACCTTAAACACAGTGGCAGCAGATCCAAGAACAGAAACTCCCACCTTCCCTGTCACAAATGCCCCTGTGTGGATCATATTCCTCTGCTGATTAAAGCAGACACTCCAATTGCCTCTCAGAGCATCAGCTCAGGAGCAGCTGGGACTGCTGGGAGAGGTGCCCCTGGCAAGCTCCCACCCCTGCTTCCAGCACTGAGGCAGCTCCCAAACTTTGCTTCAGACAGCCCAATCCCAAAGGACAGCAATCACTGTCAGGCTGTAGCACTGTGTACTGACACAGGCTGTTCTCTGCAGCAACCAGAGCTGAGGCTGTGCAAGTGCCTGCTCCAGCTGTGTCCGGAGCTCCTAAAGCCCCCTCCCTCGCCAGCAGCTGGATCCCAGGATTGCTCCATCATCCAAACTCCCAGAAGCAGCATGCCAGTTCCACTGCAGGAGCACACACACCCCACAGCCAGCTATGAAACGATAGGCTATCAAGCATATCACAAACCCAATTAGAAAATTTGTGCAAACAAAGCCCTCAGCTCCAGCTCTCCTTCACCTTATTCCAAATCTTACTGCAAATTCATACATTCCTGCTTGCCTCTTAAGGAGTTTTTTGGTTAAGTGGTTTTTTAAATAAAGACTTCTCCACAAATTTTATACATATATATATATATATACACACATTTTTATATATTTATGTATCTAAAAATAGGTTTTCCATGCTATTCTGCAATTTTGGAAGCAGCCACACAACACCATCAAGTTTTTAACTATTAGCAGGCTTGAACAGATACACATCCACAAAACCTATAAGTTTAAATCCCTTTGCTAATTCTTGCTTCTGACACATTCATTTTCTTGGCTATTCTAAACACACAGTCATCTTAGCAGCAAAAATCAAATTAGCAACTGAGCCCAGATTGCTGTTAACTCTAACCCAAATAACCTGTATGGCCACATTAGGTGGGTATTCATCAATAAATCCCCAAATAATTAAAGAAGAAACTGAGAAGGTAAATATAAAGCAGCAGATATGATTAGAAGCTTGTAAATACCAAATGGGAAGTTATTTTAGGGAGCTGCTTCATGAGAGCCTTTAAGAAACCTCTGTGACCTTTCTGCAGGAATTTGCATGTAAGCTTCCATGTATGACTATAATAATACACTTTGATGTCAAAAACATCACATTTGAACCCACTGTATTTTTTTTTTTTTTCCTTTTAATATGCAACATATTCCTCTCTTCCTGCTTTGGTCATGGATTTACTGCTGAGCAGGTGATGCGACTCCAGGGCTGCCACCTCTGGGTGCTGATGCAGAACCTAATTTTAAAAGGCAGGAGGGTGGGACAAGGGATGCTTATTTGCACAGCCTCCTGTTAGGGACTTTTCCACAGCTGGGGGAGGACTCCATCCCTTGCTGTTCCCAGTTTGAAGGCACTCTGGCTGACAAGATTGGATGTGCCGTAGCCTTGACTCCACTGATTTTCCTGGCATTTTAAAAGCACTCATGGCTCTTCAGCTGCAGCACAGCAGACCAGCCCAAGGCAACAAATTAGACAAACACAAGGGTTGCAGGAAACCCTCAGACAAGATGCTTTTAAATTATTTCTAGATTATTTCAGAAGTGATCAGCCAGGCTGACTCAGAACTCACTGAGCCTATATGGCAAGGCTATACTTTATTCCAGGTCTTTCACACATGTGCTTCAAACACCTCATGTATTCCACCTCAGATAAACACCTAAACATAAGTAAGAATACTAAAGTTCACGTAAGCTGATTGGCAAGAAATAACTAGAAAGTCTAATGCAGTGATTCATTTTCTTGGATTACAGCATTCCCAAATACAGCTCCTTGCTAATTCTAAAGACCCTGAAAGCACATCTGCAAATCCTCATTCCTTACCATGCCAGCAGCACTTTTTTCCCCCCCTCCTTGGCAACTGGTACAGTTAATTTTCATGACTATTTCTTTTGGTTATGCCTCACATGTAAAAAGAACACAGCTATATAAATATACACTATAGACAGATAATGGAAAACCTATGTTATATGCATAAATTAACTCAAGAGATTTCAGAGTGTGCTACATTGCAAATATCCTGGACATGCTGCTTTGGTTAGACATCAAAGTTTGTTCAGGAAGCTGTTGCTGTAGCAGTTAGCAAAGGGACAGGCAGAGAGGAGAAAGGCAGGTAGGTATAAGGGATTATAACAAGTTACTAAGCTAAATTTAGGTAGAACTGGCTGTGTGCAGAATGGCTTGTGATAAAGGAGATTTGATTACAGTAAAACATTGGGTTGTTATCTAAAGTTTTACATTTTTAAATGGCAAGTCTCTGAAAATGCTGAAGAAAACTATTTCAAAAGTAGCCAGACTTATTTGACCACTATTTCCAATGGCTAACATTGAGAAAACTTCTCAGTTTTCTTCGTTTTCAACTAATCTTACTTTCACTGAACTTCCACATAAAAAAAACCCCTTGGTTTTTCAGCCATCACCTCTAAACCTTCTAATAACTTAACTAGGTTTACCTAGGATATACAAAATAGTGGTTCCTAGTAGTCAAGATTTTGGTTATAGCTCAATTGTCTGTGAAGATTTTTGCGAAGTGCCAAGATGCCTCTCCGAAAAGCAAAATAAAACCAAGACCTTGCCCGTAAAATGCATTTCTGCTTCCAACAGATACAAAAAGAATGATGCTGCATCTACCAAGGGAGTAGCCACGAAAGATGGGGAGGCACCAGATTCACCTTACAAAACAAACACAGCCCAGCAAGCCCAGTGTTCGTATTTAAGTTCACACTGTATTAACACCGCTTTACGCGTGGGTGGGAGTGTTTCTTGGCAGGGCCGCTGGATCCATACAGAGGAGGTCACAAGCCGGAAAGGTGCAATAAAAAGGAATTAAAAATAAATAAACCCCTCTTTTTACCATGTGGGTCTTGTTCATTTGACTTTGGGCTGCTCCTTGCTCTGCGCTCCGGTTTCTTGAGGGCCGGGGCTCCCCCGCCGCCGCTGCTCGCCCCGTTGTGGCTCTTGGCATAACCATTGTACACCGTTGTGCAGCTGCCTATATGGCTCTTGTAGATGGAGGAGGGAGGGCTGTTCAGGCGGTTCTGGCGGTCAATCTGCCTGTCTTTGAGTTTTTTGTGCTGTGGTTTGCTGTACTGATCTTCCCTGGTGATGTAGCTGGACATCCCATATAGTGGTATGATTTCTGAAACGGAACGGTTCACCCGCGTTAACTTGGAGCAACAAAGATAACTGAGGTGGTTTTTTTTTTTCCCCTCATAAAACCAAATTCCTGGACATCTCCAAATGAAATGACTCCAGATGTTTCTGGAGATTTTTTAAAGAAAACCCTTTTTTGCAATTATTTTGTATTAACTGTGCTCCTTTGATGATAGAATTTTACTCTGGGTGAGTGTGTAAAATACAGCAATTAGGTTGAGAGTTTTTCCCCTCCTTTTCAGTCTTTGTGTTTCAGGGACACAGATTTCAAGAAAAAATCCAGACAGAACTGATCTTTTGGAAAAAGCCTTCATAAGTTCAGAGCAATTTAGCATTTTCTTCCTCAGGGCCTGACTGGACAGAACAAGCTGAGATGTGCCGGTTTCAAGCTGCCAACCCTGATTATATGCAATTTAATTTCCCAGTATGAATAGAATTTAAAATCATGTCAGTTGTGCTGCCTAAGGAGAGAAGTGCAACATGAAGTAGAAGCTTTGGGAATTAAAACTATCTAAAAAAAGTTTGAGAATTATCATAAATATTATGTGCACCCCTCAGATACACTTCATTAAATACAGTCCCCACTCCCCCCCTCCAAGGATGACTCTCTCTAACTTAAGGCAGGTCAGCTTGCAGGAATCACAGTATTTCCGGCTTTTTTCTATAGTTCAATCCCCTTTGTTCACCTTGAGTGTGAACCTTGAACATATCATGCCCAAAACAGTTTTGTCTTTGTTAAAAAATAAAAATGGATACTCTGGATAGCTACAGCCCCCCACTCAGGATATTAAAGGAGGCTCCATCCATGTAAAAAAGCCACTCTAAGTTCTCCACTTCATTCCTACTCTTGGTTCCCCCAGCCCTTAAAACTTGCTGAACACAGGTGTGAAAGGCCAGTCCCTTCCTCCCAGCTCACCGTGCTCTCCATATATTGTTGGGGGAAGATGATGCTGTGGGAAAAACTGCGGTGGCATGTCCCCAGGTCCAGTGACAGGAGGGTAAAACGCTGTGTGGGAGTTGTGAATGAAATGGGGATGGTGTGTCAGGTAGGGGGGTAAGTGATGGGTTGGTGAGATGGCCGAGGGGTAGCTGGGAGGGAAACACTCCGGAGACTGCGGCGTCACCACCACCCTCCGAACGCCCGTGCTGTCCTCTATCACCTGGAGAGAAAGGGAAAGGAGCACGTTAGGCAGCGTCTGAACCCGGCCCACCTTTAAAACAGCACTGTTTACAGCTTGTCCTCCCACTGGAAAACAGTTGGTCCTTGGGTTTAGCTTCATGAATAAACACAATTCTAAAATTAATATCAGCAGAAATAACCATGGTGGTGATGTGGCTTTTCCTGGAGACTCAGATATCCACACTAATCACTGGGAGCTGTAGTGCTGCTCGTGATAACTATGTGGGTAAGGGACAGAATAAATAACCGGCATTTAGGGAGGAAAACAACTGGAAAAGGAACACAAAGCACCAAAAAAGTGTACTCATTGGGACTGACCATAAAATTTCTACCACGGATTTTGACAGTGCCCTGAGTATGGAGTTAGTAACACTTTGGAAAGCAGCTGGCACTGCTATTGCAGGGAGGCTGTGTGTGTGCAGAGACATGTACTCTGCAGGAACCTGCTGTGCTGGCCCACGTCTGCAAAGGAGCTCCTCTGTTCATAACAGGTATCTGCTCAAGAGAAATCATAGGGCAGAGGGTTTGTTTCTGTTACAGAGCTGGTCTGCACATCCACACAAACCAGCTCTGCATATGCATAACTTGGCCCCTAACGCCAGAGTCAAAGCATGTAAAAACAGATGTAGGAAGGTGGAAATGTGCTTAGGCTGAAAAATGTTTTTCGGATTATAATTTTTCCAGAGCTGTATTTCTGGAGAACAGTCAACCAGCCAAATTTCAGTCCAATCTTAGGAGCCAAGCTTTTCTTGAAGCTCATTCAAAAAGCTTCTGCCATTTCTTATATTAAAAAATACAACCACATAAGAACAATTACTATCCCTTTGACTCAGTATGCTGGCATGCATGAGGTAGAAAAGCATGAAGGAAGCATAGTTTAATTTCATACAACAAACAGGTTGTTAAAAACTTCATTTTCTCTAAACTGACTGATGGCACACAGATGGAGGAGTATCTGTGATGAATATGTTGTATGAGATAAGTGAACGTGCACCAAAGGCACATGCTGCAAGGCGCTGCCACTCTCAGCTGATTACCACACCATCAGCTGGAGTTATCCACACCCCCCAGCAGCACCAGCAGAAGAGATCCTGCTGTGGATGCCCACACTCCAGGGGCTCTCATCACATCCCAGTGTCTTTACTCTAAACCACAAAGAAAACTCTGCACCCTGAAGCAGAGGAATGGCACAGGCACGTGGCTGTTTCTGCCGCCTGTGCCAGCCCTGCCCCGGGGCAATGCCCGCAGCCCTGAGCAGAACTGCTCCAGCAAACACCAGCTCATGCCTCAGGCATCAGCTGAGCAAGCTATCACAGGGGAAAACTCACCTAGGATTAGCCGACCCAATTCCTCCCCCAGGCCATGTGTGCCTCAGGTTATGTGTATTTACACCTGTTAGCTATGGGATGTGACCATGGACATGACAATTTCTGTGCCTTGGCTGGCCTCTACAGAAGACAACTTTTTATAGAAAGTTAACCCCTTCACTTGTAACATTTCACATTAAAAATGCATTGCTTGCTGAGTAACCAAAATAGTAATTGTTTTGACTTAGCATACTTGATTCTACCCTCAAAATTTACTATTTCCACTAGCAATGTGTCAGCTGCCAGCTTTAAATTTCAAAGACTTTACAGAGTCCTCAAAAGACAGATGAACCTCAGAGATTTAGACTATCACATCCTTTCAACCGCTGCATATTCAGGCTTCCCATTTCTGCTACTGGTTCTACTCCACAGCACCTCTTATCCTGCTGCCAGGTCTCAAGCCTGCACTCTGAAACCTGGAAAAGAGGGAAATCCTTTTCCTTGTAGCACATATTTGAAAAACAGAACTACTTATCTAGGACTGTGCACAGAAATGCTGGATTTAACTCTCAGACTCTGATCTTGCTGTTGCTTAATTGAGAGAGCAAGTTCCTACATCTTGATGTGAAAGGTTTTCATCGTGGCTTTAACTAGTCCAAGCCTCAAAGCCAACCCCAATCTTCCAGGCAGGTACAAGTTCTTATCTCTGCATCTAGACAGGCACATGTGTTTAGTGCTCTGGTGAAAGATGAATATATTAAGGAACAGATTTAGACAGAAAGTTTGTACGCTGAGCAGCACATAATGTAAACCATATTTAAAATTATTAGGATTCAGCTTCCTGAAATATAATCTATAAAGCAGGGAGGGAAGCTCAGAGTCCTGTCAAAGACCTTTTTGATGAAATTACCCTGCTAGATGAAGCTATAAAATAACAGGACTGAGAGAAGCCAGAGATGAGGGGATAGAATAGAGAATTTCAGTTGGGAGGAACCTATAACCACCAACTAGTCCAACTCAGAGGATGAGCCAGCCTTCCAAATTACTTTAGTCGAAAAGCCATGACACTCATATCTTTTATTTGTTTCCTCCCAGCCCATGAATGCTGACAGCATTCTTGTTATTCCATGTGCCTACTTTACACATGAACACAAAAATACAGGGGACCTTGCAAAACCCACTTAATTTCCCAATCCTACAGGGCATTTTCTCTCTAAACTAGGAATTATTGATATACATTCTGAAGCTGTACATACTGTCTTTAAATACGCTGTTCTGTCCTTAACAAATCAAAGTTGGTAATCAGATTTATTATGCACTACATGCATTAGGTAGCTATGAAGACTGGAGACATCCCTTGACCTGTAAAACCTGCAGTGAGTAGATTGTAGTAGTGCCATTCTGGGAGACAACACTCAGCTCATCAAAGACAGAGAAAGTCAGGTTTGATCCATTAATGAAAATAACATAACTTAGCAGAGAGGTTCGACTTTGCTATTTTAAGAAGAAATCTGCAATTCTTTGTGTCTGCTTAAAACCATTTGTTACAAAGATCATAAATTCATCTGGAAACACGCTGCTAAACTGTCTCTACTTCAGTGCCAAGAAGCAACAAAATCCTAATCCCTGTTGAGGTCTCTAGATGCAACTGGAATATTAAAAGTAATTGCTATTACTAATTTTAGCACTTTATATTTAGAGAAAACAAATATCTCTGGTCATCTGGCACCTAGAGATAAACTTTCATTATTTTGTGGGGTTTTTTTCAAACAGTTAGTAGGTAAATTGTCTTTTGCTGGTATTTTTTGTGCTTGCTGGTGTAACAGGCATGCCACCTCAATAACAATACTATTATAGCACAGTTCTGTGTGGGTTTTCATCCCATATTTTAGGGAGCTTAATTGCTACATGAGGTGGGTGATGATCTTTCAGGGCAGTCTGGGTTAACATTACTCATGCACAATAAAACTGCCTCCCCCATTGGCTGTCACATTTTGGGAATGCCATTTTAAATGTTACTTGTTTTCCAGTGCAGATATCACTGTAGTAACTAGAGATAATTCGCGTATTCAAAGTACATGACAAAGCTCCATGTTGTCTCATTTTTCTCCGCTGAAATTTAATATTACACTCTAAGGAAAAAGACATGTTAATTGTGCACAGGTAAACTGTATCTGTATTTTGTGAGATCCAGTTAAAGAAACACAACCACCCTCATTCTGTAACACACATTTACTGCATGAGTTTAATATGGTAATATGCAAGTAATTTCCACTTGCTTTCAAAAAAACCCCCAAACAACCCTTATTTCACTTAAATTTGATGTGCTAGATTCAGCAAGGCCATCTGGAGCATGGCCACTGGGTGGACCACAACCAATACTTCAGGAATTTCATAAACTAATTTGAAACTTCATTCATAAATCAATCTGTACCCAAAAACAGTACAGAATGAGCTCATTCAGGAGGCACTTGGATGTCAACATTTTATTTATTCATTTAATTTCTTAAAGATGCCAATCCGAGTTCACGCCAGTCGTGGCAAGTTTGCATCACTATCTTTAGAATCCATCAGTATTAAATCAAGCACCAAATTAAATCTATACCTTCAACGTGGAAAACAGACAGATAAACATCTAGAATGCTGGCAAGCATGTTGGGGTACTTTAAATCTAGAATGATACAGTTCTTCAGGACCAGTGCCCATGAGCTCAAAAGGATCATGGCTTGCACTGTATGAGATCTGCACAACCTTCCTTGTGTTCAAGCTTTAATGAGGATCATCCTGGTAAAGGATGCCTCAACTGACTGCAGTCTACAAAACACCCAGAGCAGCTCTGTGAGCAGTAAGCCTCACAAATGAGCAGTTTGTCACTAAAACCTGATGCTAGCCAAACATGCTTTTGGAAGAGAACAGCCCTCTTAGGGAACAGGATGCACCCAGGACCAAAATCCTGATTTTCGAGGATGGGATAGATTTTCTACCATTTTAAATGTCATTTAAAGACATTCCTCTTTCCAAAAGTTATGCTTTAGTTCTGTCAAATGTCATGTGTTTGGTGCAGGGATATTGAACTGCAGGATCATGGCTCATACTAAACAGTTCAGAACATACAAACCCCATGGCCAAAGAAGGCTTTTAACACATGATACAACCAGTAAATTTGCCCTTTAGGCTTAAAATATCTGTGGCAGAGATCTCATATTAACAAACCTGTAAATAAAATCAAAAGTGGAGTTTCATGCCAAATTTTTATGTCCAACTACAGACAAGTAACTTCTCAAATTCGAGTGGAATTGCTCCAAATTTATTTGAGAGAGAGCAGTCCTCAGCCAGCAGCACTAAACAAACAAGTGAATGATCCTGCTTTTTGATATTTCCATTTTTCTAGTTCTCTGATTAGAATACTCCAAACCCTCGTTCTCTCCTCCCTGACATACACTGAAAAGCAGGAACAACAACCCATGATATTGTCCCCAAATTTAACACCTTAGCCTCCAAATCCTTAATCTCACTTAACAGTTGAAGCCAAAATTGTTGGCACCACACACACTTAATGTGGATTTCTCTGCCATGTCACCTTCCACAACCAACTTCTACAGCAGAGATATCGCCCACCAAGAGCACAGCAAGGAACTTTTCCTCTCGTCTGTATTTAACTAACCCTTAGCCCAAAGAATTGCAGGGACATGAACTCTGATCTGATTGCTCATATCTGCCAGAGGTACACAGAGGTTTGTCTGCTGGAAAGATAATGCAAAATATACTGGCTCTTTGAAGAGCTGGTCTTTGAGAGCAAAACCATAGCATGAAAGATTTGAACTGGTGGTGTGTATTTGTTTTCTATTATTTTCCTGGATCATTTCCTGCCCTGGCTAAGCCTCATCATTGGGATGATCTCCTTAACATCAACAAACCCAGCTTCTAGTCACAATTATTAACATGGTCCTTGAAGTCTAGAAACAGAGTCTGTGTTTGTGCTGCTTCCAGTGAGGCCGACCTTGCAGGGCTCGCATCCTCCTGCCAATTTTCCCCGAGAGGTAATGAAGCACCACGTTAATCCAGGGCAGCAATCATTCGATAACTCATGCAATATTCAGGGCTAACACTCACAGCTCACACAGGCTTGGCATAACTAAATGGAAATAAGATTTCATGCCTTTTTTTAATAGGCACTGTTACTTCTCCGCAGGGGTACTGCTGTCTGCCTGACTCTTAGATGTACACTTTGGGGACAAATCAAACCAAAATCAAATATATTTTGATTCATATCCCAGAGTGCATTAATTTGCCTTATAACCTTTCCCTTGACATGTTAAATTTAAGTTGTGTTCTAATTGTTTATCATAAAAGAGTGGGTTAAACTATGAAGCAATAGACAAAAGCAAGAGCAAATAAGGCAGACACATTTATTGCAATAAAGAGCTAATTTCATTACTACAGACTTTCAACTACTATTTAATATGAAGCAGTCTGAAAGGCAAGAGGGGCTCACTCACCACAGAGCAGAACACACATTCTGCTGCACAAAAGCACCAAATACAGAGTTTCCCCCTAAAACTTTACAACATATTTCCAGCTCCCTGGAAAAACTGCTTCAGAAGAGGGTTTTTGGTTGGATTTTTTTCTGGTTAAGAAACTACTTAAAGGCTGCTTTAGTGGAATTATTATGGTGCCCCACAAAAAGCTTTACAGAAGAACTGGGCTCAGACAGAGATACAGCTGGAAGACTTTCATCCCTTTGGTTTGGAAAGCATTCCAATTATACCCAACCATTTATCTCAGCAGAGAGGTGGAAAGGTATAAACATTTTAATATTAAAAAGGTGTTAGAAGTTATTTCAAAGGAAGAATAAATCTTTAGGAAAACCTCTGCATGATATGGGCCAGTTTATTAAATTAGGGGAGCCCATGAGGAGCATTAAGTACCAAATGCTGTCTCAAAACTCCAACCACTCCCCTTGGGAGGACTGAGCAGCAGGAGGACCACCCTGACATCCTGCCCTCTCTCCTAGGCTGGCTAACAACTTCCCCCATACTTAAAGCATGTTTTCACTCTGTTCAGAAGTCAAAATACCACAGAGTGATTGCAGTATTTTGTGGGATTTAAGTATGACGCCATCCACAATTTTTCAGAATTACACAAGCTCACACGTTTCCTGGGGAGGGGAAGGGACTCAAGGACATCATCTATTTTCTGCTTGACAAGATGCCAAACCATATCTATCAAAAGGTCTTATGCTATTCATCAAGGATATCTGAAATACTTTGCATACTTTTAGGGAAGCTTTTGGTCCAGGTCTCAAGGAAAACGGTGAAACTATTGGATTTATTGTATTGTTCACAGCTGTTATGCCTCACATCAATCTTTTGGTTTGGTTTTGGTTTGTTTTTTTTTTTCCTTACCTCAGAAAGAGCCTAAGCTTTGCAGAAGATGGAAGGAACAATCTGGTAATCTGGGGTTATTTACACAGAAGAGCAGTAGCTGTTCAAGAGTTCCAAAACCTAAGAGCTTTGCGAAAGCTTTTCCATTTTTTCCATAAATAGATGGTTAAATCACATTTATTCTTGAAAACACACCAACACCTCCAGTTCTTGGTATGCTGCAGGATTTCTGCTGGAAAGACACTGAGGATCAACAGTATATTTTACAGCTATAGTGGCTCCTTCTCTCTCTTCCATGGCCTCCTACCCCTTCTGTCACACAATAATCTGAGGCATTACCCAATATCAAGGACTTCTCTCCCTCCCACAAACAATACAGTTGCACACATAGGCTCAGTCTGTGTGCAGAGCTTTTGCTGCTGCTCAAACCCCAAATCTTCTACAAATAACAGTGTGTAAAGGTGCACATCCCTGGCCACTTGTGCAAATGTGTGTGTAGTATCACTGAAGAGGAGGAGTATGAAATACACGTATTACCATTTTCATTAAAACTGCTAAATTAAACTTCAGCCAAGTAGATTTCTCTATGTGGATCAATGCTTTTGCTTTTACATCCATTTTAATTCTTCAAGAAGCATACCTGTGAGATATAACCAGGAGGCACATGAATAGGGGGAATGGATCCATTGGGTGACATCATGGGAACCTCTGCTGGTCCTAATAGAAAGAAAGTAATAAGATATCAGTTTTTTTAGTTGAAAAAATAGTATAATTGCTCAGAAAAGGTTAAAAATAGCTTTATTTTTGAAGCCTGCAATAACAAAATGAGCAGCTCCACTAATTTCTGGTATATGGAAAATGCCTTGTGCCATCATTCTGAGAATAAGATCATTGTTCAATGACTTTACCATATATTCTGCTGAAATAATATTTTCATCATAAAACAGCTAGAACATAGACTTTATATTACCCACTGATCAACTCATACAGCATTAAGCAGTAACACAATATGTCCTTTAGCAGCCCACAATTCCTATATTGAACTCTGGTTAAGTTATTCTTGTTGAAGGCATAGGAGCAGGGAACAAAGCAGAAACTGTGCAGCCTGGAATTAACCAGCTCCCAAGGAAAGCGTCCAATTGTAGCAAAAAAAAAAAAAAAGTCACATATGTGAAAAACTATCTATCTATTTAAGAATGCACAAAGACCAAATTCATTATCTCAGCTATTCAGACTAACCTTGGAATGTGGTTATACAAGCAAGAAGCTTATGGTTTCCACTCTGAAATCCAGCCCTGAACATGTAAGTTCCATTTTGAGGCACCCAGTACAAGTACAACAAAGCAAGTGCCATAACCACTGTGCTTCTGGAAATGGAGCCTCACAGCTAAAAGAAAGTGTCTAGATAAAATGGAAATCATTCTCTCAACTGCTCATTGATTCACCCATTAACTCTGGGAACATCACACGGAGCAGTCAGTAAAACAAACCCCCCAAACACCACACAGATGTTTGCAATCAAGAGTTTACTGCTTGGAAAAGAAAAATTAATTTCATTCTTTCCTTATTACATATTAAAATCTGACACTGAACTGTTAATGGGCCCATTTGCCCCCACGGTCAAACTCTTCAGAGGAGCTCAGCAAGAGACTCTGCTCCTTGTCACTGCAAACCGAATTCCAGCTTTGACTGACAACACAAAAGGTAACTCCATCATCTCCTTTGATGGAGAAGCCATCCAACATCTCCAAACCATATCATGTTCTGGGGAAGGAAGCTGAACACTAAAACATATGAAGCACTTCAGGCACAGATGGGATGCAATGGCCTGTAGGAGTGACTGCTCCTAAAATTTAGACTAATCTAATGAAATCTCCAACAACAAACTGAGTCAGTCTGTTGTCTGATATCAGCAAAACCAGTCCACATTAAATTAGCAGTCATTCCCTATCCATGTGCATTTTTATACTCCTCAGGCTGCTTCTGGTACAATCAGCAGAACTTCCCACCTCCCAAAATCCAAGTTACACACAGGAATCCATCTGAGTTATTTTTATCTCCCCTTATCTTGGTTTGTTTTTTCTATCCAGTTATTTACAGTCTAACCAGCATCTACAGATTTTACTGCTCACATCTAGATTTAAAATATGGTAAACCATCATCAGGTGTATAATGGGAAATGGGAACTCTGAAGCTTAAATTTAAATATTTTGGATCTGGTTTTTCTGGACTTCATACTCTCCTACACCTATGTGGGGAACTTTACCTACACTACAAGCCCAGTAAGGGGAAAAAAAGTTACTACTTCTTATTATTCAGCTCATATGGACTTCTCTCTTACCTTATGGCCCACATAAGAATATTTATCTCCCTAGACAGCCAACAATTTTAGTGGCAATGGGAAAAATTCAGCTTGAGCAGTAAGTGATTATTGGGAAGGAGCTGCCATCTAAATGGCTTTATTTAAATCCATCAAAAATATGAGGTGACAATTGGTTCAGAAAGAATTTCACAGAAATATTGTTTGAATAAATGTGTTTTCCCTATCAAAAAAAAAAAAAATCTCTGCAAACTTCTTTTGAGGAATATAGTTTTTCATTTCTCTCTGAACTCACTCTGGTCTGTATACACTGCCAGGTTTTGCTCCACAGTAAGCCGGACAGTATATAAAATGTAAATGCTGATATTGTGAATATGCAATGATGCTTTTTTGGGGGATTTAATCCACACTGGATTATCAAGAGCTGTTCAGTTCCTCAGGACAGAACATGCTTGAGAATAGGTAAAATGAATAGTTAACAGTTACACAACACATTCCTTGTCAGTGATGTCTCAAACCCAAAAAACTGCAAGAAAAACTGTTGATATAAAATAAAAAATCCTGAGTTCACCACTGAAATAGAAAATAATTTAAATATTGCACGTAAATATTGCTCAATAGAATGAAGCTTTATGCATAATCTTTTTCAGCCCCTCACCAAAACTTGTTTTCGTTGTATTGGCCAGTCGTTCTCAAAAATAGCTACTCTGACTTGGAAATAAACTTAAAAATGGGACAGTTTTGGAGTTTCTACGTAGAGAGCAGATATATACAACAAATAAGCAGCACTTTGCTCGGCATGCCTCATATCTGTCCTTCCAAACCTTCTGCCAACTGCTCATATGGAGTAGTGATCTACTTGCAGGAAGAAATCAAACTCCCACACTGATACTGTTGACTGTAACACTTCCACTCCAATAAAAAAAAAAAGGAATATTGTGTTTTATCATCAAAACGTGCACTGTGCAAGATGAGTCTTAACCTTGCATATGACCCACAAACTGTTAAAGTCATTTGGATAACAGGTTTTAAAAGACTGACAGCCTGGTGATTTGCAGCTAGATTTTGTTTCCAGTGCTTTGATTTCAGGGTTAGCCAAATGACTTTAGCATACATTATTGCATTCCTCTCATCAACGTTATCAAAACAACTTCAAGTGGTAGTAAAATAAAGACCCCCACCTCCACAGCTCAATGAGTCCCAGCAATTATTAAAGATTCTTCTTGTTGTCAAACCATTCCCTAATTAACACTAAAATAAAACCAAACGTTTTGTTTGGCTTGAGTTTTGTTTGGTTGGTTTTGGAGTTGGGTTGTTTTGGTTTTTTTTGGGTTTTTTTCAGTATTTTTGGTTATTTCAAATAGTTTTGGCCTGTTAAAAAGCAGAACTTTAGAAGAGGATGCTCCTCAGCTGCTTCTATTCACAGGAGAGATGTAAATAATGTGTACTCTTGGGAATCACAACTTTGCAAGTTTTAATTGAAGCTCGTGGTTCAACACAAAGTTTACTTTAAATGAGAAATGTCCCTCCATTCTATCAGAGATGCTGCACACTGCAGTGAGCTCTCTGGAGTACTTTTCAAACCTCTTAAAAAACAGGGGTTGTCTCCTGAGTTCCTAATGAAACTGAGCCAGCAGAGCTTGGCCACCTCTGCCGACAAAGCCACCGGCCAAATTCCACCCCGAGCTTCTTTCCCGGGAATACAGCACATCTCCTCTGACTCCTGGAGGGCTGCCCTGTCCAAAATGCAGGTGCAAGGAAATTATTCCCCCTCCTCTGACAGAAGAGGAAAAGCAGGAGGCGCCACGCTGGAAGCCCCAATGCCCACCTCAGCAGGCAGGTGCCAGACCCCAGTTGTCCCCAGCAGACAGAGCACAGTTTCCCTAACACGCTAATAATTAACAGAATAAAACTTTGAATAAGTAAAAGAAGCAACTCAGCCTCGTATTGTGGCGGAACTATTAACAGCTTGACACCCCAGTCTGAGCCTTTCCTCCTCTTCCCAGACACCTACTCTCTTCTGCTGCTCTGTCACCCCTCTGATGGCATTAAAGCTGATTATTTTAACCATTTCAGATAACCAACAAGGTTTTGCAAATCTATTGCCTGTTTGAAAAACACCTGCATGCTCAGTCTAACAAAAATGACAACAATCATTCTATTCCTTCTTGTGCTGTGTTTTACTGGGTGATTTTATTGCACATCAAAGCAGGGCTCTCTTCCACCTCTGTCTCCCACTTGCCCTGGCACAAGGATGTTCCTGTCATGCAGAGATTGACAGTTCTTCTGGTCATTTGTATTCCTTCAGGAAAAATGTCACCATATACTTCAGAAACTTCTGTCCCAAGATTTTCAAGGCTAATTATAGCCTGGATTGCAACCCACGACACATTCAAATTTCTTGTACAAAACCAGTTTTGGAATAAGTACACTTTTTTCCTTGTTCCCTAGTGACCTTTAATGCATGCATTAAAGATCACTTTAATCAGTTTTCTTTCCTTAAATTGTAGAGGCCTGAATCTGGCATTTCAGTTCCTCCAGCTATAGCAACACTTCTTTCCTATTTCCCTCTTTCCACATAACATTATAGGGCAAAGAAGTCATTTTACCACACCATGTTCCTGAGTGCTTAGAGACCATTGCTTTTCTCTCTTCTTTATGTCCCCTGTAGAATATTTTTCACATCCAGCTCCAGCACACCGGCATATGTTTTACACAGTGTTTTTCTAGTGACTGTTTTGCAATTACCAAACTCTATCAGGCTTCGTTATTAAGTTCCCATTCTGACAGCAGTTACTGGAAATGTCCTGACGTTCAGGAATTTCTCAGCCCTGTTTCCAGCAAACACATACCAATTTACCATTTCACACCACAATATCTGCACTAGTAGAGAAACAATATGAAATTAAGTGGTTTTGCAATTTGAGTTTGAAAGTTAAGAATCCTGTACATTTTAATAACAAGAACCTACTGAACCAGCTAAGTAAAAAATTAAATCCAGGGAGGTAAATGCATTATATTTAATAAAGCTTAACTGTTAAAATTAACCCATGAGAACTTATTCTGCCTCCCCCGATCCACAACAAAACTGGTATCACATCTTCACATGTGGTGTTTCTCAAGAAGTAAATCTATGAAGCAAGAGGTGTGACAGAATGAAAAGGAGAGATAATTAAAGGGCAAATTGGTCTGCTTTGCTAAAACAAATGACCCAGGGCTTGCTGACCTTGGCTGGGACCCAAGGGTTTGCATTTTCACATGGATGAGCAGCTGTTCCGGAACAATTTCCTCAATGAAACAAGCACAAACAGGCTCCCTGTCAGGCACACGTGTCTTCTCCCTCCACTTGGTTATTCTCAAAGCAGCTTACGGACTAAACAAGGTGATGACAAGAAAAAAAAAACCCTGGATCCTCCATTCATCTTCTTTCCTCTGCAGCAGAGCTGTGGTGAGCGTTTTTCCCAGCCTTTTGGCCACAGCCTAAAACTCTTTGTTAGCACAAGCAAACATGAGCATGTCAGAGCATTCTGTAAAAACCTTTAAAACAGGATGTAAAGAGCTTTCACATAAAATATCACCAGAATTTTGAGGTGCACTCTCGCCTAGACAAGAGCTAATTCAGCCACTAATTTAACTCTGCTCATGTATGGTACAAGGCAGAGTCTTGGTTTCTACCCAAGTTCCTAGGACACAGGGGTCTTAAACCTGCTGCTGATCAAGATCTAAATACTTTGTCCTTAGATCGGTGTGAATTTGTAGATTAAAGCAGCTCCACATTCGAGGAAAAAAAAAAAAGGAGTAGCTTAAACAATATTAAGTGCTTGAAGGGATGACAGCTTTAAAAAATACCTTTGGAGAATTCTGAAATGGCAGAAAAAAGTCCCACTCATGCCGCATTCAACCTGCCAATGGCAGGGTAGTGAAAGGTGCTAAAATAATGTTACCAATAACCCTGTGCTTTGATAAATGTAAGAAACGTGTCCAGCACTTGGCCATCCCACAGCACCAGCTCATGCCTGAAACAGGCAGCAGGCAAAGTTTTATCCTGCTTATCCCTACAGATCTGTCAATATTTTTAAGATGACCTCATCTACACACCAAGATGTGAATGAAAGGATGCTTGCCACACGCCCATTCACACTCTGGCACCTCAACTGGTTATTTTCTATTCAGATCACAGTTTAATAGTATGAAGTAATTCCTTCACCTTTGAAGAGTACAAAAACATTACCAAAACCCTCAAGTTTAACAGAAATGGCTCCACGAATTTCAAATTATCTTGGATCCCGCAACAAATGACTATTTAAATGTAAATGGAATGTCTAAAAGAAAAAATGTGTCAGCCTGAGAAATCCTCCAGGTGCATGGCTTAACCACCGAGCACAGTCACCTCTGTACGTGCAAACACAGGGTTTGACAGTGGAGATTGAAGCACTTTTGATGTAGGTAACACACACTTCTTGAACTCCTTTGTGACTTCTGTGACTACTTCATGTTTTTTCTAAATCCCAGGACTAGATTAGGAGAGGTTACAAATACAACAGTTCTTTATTCACTCTCACAGATTGTCGATTTGCCGTAAACATAATTAAAAATAAGATGCCAAACCAATACAAGTTATAAAAAACACATTGGTGTCTTGGAGTTCCAGTGCACAATCATTTTTAACACCAAACTGCAAACCCCAAACACTCAAGTGACACATTCAAGCCCTTGGATTCTGCAGCCACAGACCCGACAGTACCAGCCACGCTCCAGTCTGGGTTTGACTGATGCTTTCAACATGTGCAGACAAACTCACTCAACCAAACATCCAATCAAACCGCTCAGAAATTCCTGCCAAATGCATCCAGCAGACAGCTTCTGGAGCATTTTCTGGCTTATTTACATGATGGCACCTTTGCTGTTTACACTGGAGCCTCTTGAAAGCCGCCTGCGTTACCGGTGTTTGCTACTTGACCTGCTGCACACAGCGGGAGGCTCGAGCACGTCCAGTCTGGAGTTAAACAACAGCACCCCAAGCTTTCATGTCAGAACCACAAGACTCCTACTCAGCAGCGTGCTAGTTTGCAATGTGTGTCTCCCAGATGTTGTATTCTGGTTTGGGGCCTATTCTAGAAATAATGCCATAACCTGTAAAAACAGGAAATTAACTAAAAACTATCAGTTGCCCTGAACATGCCCTGTCCAAAGCAGCCACGGTACTGCAGCAGTCACACAGCAGCACTACTTCAGCCGAATTCTGAGAGGAAGTCAGGTTAAATGCTCACTTCTGTCCACCACAGAACTATGAATTAATAACTTTTCAAGCATCAAACGCTTGTTGTTTCAAACATGAAGTGGTTTGCATTCGGAGATACTCATCCTGAGAGCACAAGGAGTTGTCCTGCTCCTCACCTGCCATCCTGCACCTTTGGTTTCGGGGATCACCACACTGCACTAATTTAACAAGCAGAGAAGAGTCCAGACAAGGTCAAAAGGCTGTCCAGCATCCTGGCACATCTTCCCCTGGCGCATCCACAGCCTCTCCTCCTGCCATGGGGCTGGAAGGGAAGGAGGAAGCACCTGGGGACAAGGATCCAGTCCCAGAGCGTATGGCTACCCCACACCAGTGACAAAACACCAGTAACCACATTCTGCAGTGATGATATTTGTATTTACACATTATGAGAAACTTGGACCATCTCAAGCTCACTAAAGTCTTTCAAAAAGGTTAGAACAAGTAAACTTGTTCAGCCACAGAGAATGGAGCTGGACAAGGTGGATTCTTCAGTTCTTCAACATTCCCAGGTGGGTTTTGTTTCTTTTTAAAACTAGACCCATGTATCTACCACTCTAGAGTTTCAATTTACAGGCAACATTTTGGAGTGGAACATTTTTTGTTGTTTTGAACAGAAATTGAGTATTTTCCTGTCCCAATCTGAACAAACAAGTCAGAGTCTTTTGCTAAAATAAATCCTTTCTGATGGTTGGCTCACCAGTTGCTACTGCAAAAACACTTGCAAAGAGTATGTTGCAATACTTCAAGCATTGAAAATAAGCATATTCCCATGGCAATTCACCAGATGGGCTACAGATTGTAAATCATAAATGTCTAGACTGAAACACAAGAGACAAACATCTGTCTAAAATCAGTTGACTTGAATGGCAAATACTGTTAAATAAATTAGGACTACTTTGGAAACAAAGAGAACAACCAACTACTTGAAAACATCTGAAATTAATCCATTAGCACACAAGCCACAACACAATAACCTGAAACTGGAGAGACATTCATTTCGTGAGGAATATTAGCCCAAGATGACATCCTGACATCTGAGGCAGGAACACAAAAGCGTTTCTGTGACCCAGCACCACGTTACCCCACAAGGACTCACGAATCCATCCCCAGAACATCTGGCTGGAGCAGGGTTGTTATTCTCCTCGCTTCACGAGTGAAACTGTGGGACAAAGTAATGAAATGCCTGCTGCAGGGTCACACAGGAAGTTTGTGGGAACGCAACTGGACACAAACCCAGAATAGGATTTAGGTCATAAAGCAATACTTAAGCCTGACTAAAACTTCAGACTGCTAAAAAATTGTAGGGTATCACAGAAAAAATACTCTGTTTTGGAAAAAAAAAGTCTTCCTCATATCTACTGTCTTCTTTTCCTTTGCATAACCATTTGTTTTATGACAAAAATGTGCCAGAATGTCCATGGACAAACAGAGAGAACAACACTACCAAGAAACGTGAGAGAGAAAAGATTTTGCACAGAAAACTTCGGCCTGTCCCTTGCAGGAGGCTACACTAGAGAAAAGGAGACCACAAAGCTGAATTCAGAAATGGGGAAAACCCATCAAGTAACTACTGCCAGCCCACACAAATGATAGGAGATCTCTGTCAGCATCAAAAAATCTCATTTATGAAGTTTTTACACTGCTAAAGCTTTGAACAGCAAAAGGACCCTTAGGATTAGGACCCTCCAGCTCAGCTTCCTACCAGATCTGTACAAGCAGTGCACTAACTTTTGACCTCAGTTTTAAGGGAAACACATGTCCTGAAATGAGAATTATTTTATTTTTGCACCAGTTATCAACAGCATTGCCATTTGCATACAGTATGACACTATTCGCCTCAAGGAGAAACAACAGGCCATGAGAACATCACTAAAAATGTTATTTTTCCCTTTTCAATTTTGAGACAGCTCTTCAACACATTCTAGTGATGTAAATAGTTTTTGGGGAATGTGTGTGCGCATTGGTCAGCTTTCAGCCACATTTATAAAAGGGCATTCACTTGCAGAAAGTTTTGTTCTCTGCAACAGGTTTATACAAACGCTGAACGCTCAGCTCTGAGCACAACCTCCATCAAAGGCAGCAATAATTATACAACACCACTTTCCTGCAACAGTAGAAGAAAATGCTCCAATTATTCATAATATAATTATTGCATTCCCATGGCAACACCAGAAGGACTGTACAACTGGCAACAGAGCCAAACCTGGCCAACAGCGAAGTTACACAGAACATTCTCTTCCACCTGCCCCAAACAAGGCAGCAATTAGGTGACGGCTATTCTTTACCTGTCCACCCACAGGGAGAAATATCAGCCAGCCAGTGAAAACTGAACTAAACCAAACCTCCTACCCCCTCCCTCCCCACCCAGCCCTGCCACAGTGCCACCCATCACCATCACAGGGCTGATGAGTTTTGTTTGTGACACGTCTGGATCCTGAACTTCAGTGAATCATCTGAAAGTCTCTGTTTGAATGTGCTCATCAAAAACATAGCAATTAGTATCCACCTGTCACAAACAAGCACTCTTTATCGTGTGAGGGTGGGGAGGGAATGACAATCATGAATACTGGTGGTTCTCAGATATGTGCTGGGCTATTTTGTGAGGCTGGGGTGAACTGCCATCTCCCTGGAGTAAAAAGCACATTTCATATATACATAATATATACATATTTTTCATTCATACATATATATTCAGTAAGTATTAAAACCAAATTTCACTATATATTAATATTCTCTGTCCCTCTGTTGTGAGTTTCATTTCAGTACTGCACTTACACCAGAATTAACGTGGAAAAAAATTCAAGCTAAAATGTAAAGTGTGACATTCAGCACAGGGCTTGGAGATGCTGTTGGTGAGCCCAGGGCTTTCCCAGCTGAGCTTTGCTCAAACCAGAGACAGAGCCAGCTCCTCCTTCCTTCACAGGGGTTTCACAATTTAATTCTCATTAAGAATTAAAAAATTAAAAGCTGCATCTTAAGTGGAGAATTCTCAGAGCATTGTTCTCCTAGATCAGAGTGCAGCAGACAAATATTTCCGTGAAAGCAGGAGCTGCTGGAGCACCAACTCTCCTCACTGATGTTGCTTCTTCAGCATCTCCAGTGACCGAAGCTCCATGAAATCCCCACTGCCTACCTGCCTTTGCATTGGAAACGTGTCCAACTTGCGCTTCTTTCCTCTAACATTTTTGCTTCTTCACTCTCCACTCATAACAGAGGAGCCTTCTATTGTTTTCCTACCAACAACCTTTCCTGAAATCCCTCACTGCTCCATCTCCCTCGAGCCTATCCTTCCATAGCCCAAACAAAACCCATTTGCCAAGCTTTTCTCACATGTTCACAGAGCCCCCCCCATTCTCTTGGCTGCTGGTCTCTGAACCTCTTGCAGTCATGCCAAGCCTAAGGAAGGTGCTCAAATCCCACCTGAATCTCAGTGAGGCACAGGAAGCTGGTTATGCTGACTCTGGTTCCTCCTCACGGCTTCCACTCCAGCAGACTCTTCCTCAGCTACACAGGGGCTGTCCCAGAAAGGCACTAACTCAGTTTTTCACATCCTGCTCTCGTTTATAAACACTCAAGGTGAGGAGGAAGGCTGTGAGTCACCAGGTTATGCTTGAAGGACCCTGTCATCCTGCCCTCCTTTTCACTTCATCTCTCATATTTCTGAGCTGAGCACGGAGCACGTTAGTTGTGTTTAAAACATGCCTCTGGGCTACTGACAACACTGCATCCTTCAAAAAATAAACCATAAATTCTGATTTTCTCATGCTCCCAGACAAAAAAAAATCCTAGCACACAGCACGATGTAGCGGGGAGACTGAGACTCTGCCCTTTCTATATAAATTAACTGCTGATGAGAACCAAATACCATGTAATTAACTAAATTATTCTAATTATTCAAATAACACTTCCAACCGGAATGGTTCTAGGACGCTTTCTCCACAGCACGTTTGAAATACTCTGAATTTTCAGGTGCAATAAAGGGGATTTTTTGTTGGCTACAGCAACTGCGAAACTAATTTACTACCCAAAATATTCATCGTGCAGCTTGCTAGAGATTAAAAGCCCCCTGTCCTCCAGGGAACAAGCATTTCAACTGGCCATCACTCTTCAGAGCTCATTACAGAGTTTTCAAACGTGTGAGTAAAATGCTTTTCTTTCAGCATTTCCAGGTCTTCGGCATCTCCCTCCCAGCAGAGGAGGAAAAGCCGCGCCTTGCCGGGGGCTGTCTCCGCTCAGGAGGCTCCATGGGCGCAGTTGCGTTGGAATAATCCCATTTCTGGGGCCCTTCCCAGGCTAAAGAGGTTCCCAGAGGGATTACCCACACGGCAGAGGAGCCCGCCATGACAACTCCACCCGCAGGGCCTGGAATTTGCAGAGAGGAGTGGGGCGCAGGGAGAAGGGATTTAGCCACTTTGCAACTATTCAAGGAATGCTCTTGATTTCCTCTTAACAACCTTGGGTTGAAAAACTGTCTTCTGAACTATTTGAATTTCTACTTCAGCTCTATTGTTGGGATCTAACATCTCAGTTAGTAAAGGAAGTGAAGAGTCCAAAGGGAAGGGAGGGGAAATGGCAGCTAAGAAAATATGGGTAATGACAAATTTCGAAAGGTAAAATTCTAAAACATATCTTTGGTCATTGTGGTTTGCACGTGCAAACAAGTGCAAGGACTGTGAGTGTCCTGACAGAAATAGGGAGCACAGCAGCCTTAATTTAATCATAGAAGCACAGAATGGTTTGGGATGGAAGGGACCTTTAAAGCTCACCCAGTTCCACCCCCTGCCATGGGCAGGGACACCTTCCCCTAGACCAGGCGGCTCCAAGTCCCATCTACCCTGGCCCTGAACACTTCCACGTGGTTGGGATAATCTGACTGATTAAAACACAAATCTCACCCACCTTGTTTCATTTAATTTATTTTTGAGCAATAAAAAAAGTAAAGAAAGCAAATCCCTCTTTCTAGCATTTCTGTCCCTAAACAACTTTGATGTAGGTAGAAACCATAAATTCTGCTCAAGTTCCAACTCTCAAGTTTGAATGGTATTTCTACAACCCCAAAACTTCACACAGATACAACTGTGCAACTAGAGCACTGCACCCACAACCAAAGTGCTTCACTCTCAAAAGAGGGAAGATTCCACAGGCATGTTCTTCCTTTTCTTTCTCCTCACTTCCACTCAAGCAGTGAACAGCATTTATTTATCTCTAAACCATTCCAGTGACCAGGCAGCACTGCCATCAACAGCAGTGCTGATGAAGGGGCAGGAATACCTGGAGTCAGAGTTGCTGCACATCCAACAGTATCTAACACGGAGCAAAACAACTCACTGGGTCATACGAGTTTGTGCATTAGCCCTCCCAGCACACAATTAAAAAAACCCAAAATAACAAAAACAATTTGTCCTGGTGACTCAGAGTCTCCACAGCTCGAAGAAAGCCGTGTTTCTGTAACACTGCATCATGCTGGCTTCAGATCTATTCTCATGGGGCTCAGGCTCGTGACTCAACTGTTTTCCCCTGTATTTGCTCATGCAGTTGCCCATCAAGAAGTTACTGAAATGTGCACACATCATAAGGTCTGGCTAAGAAGCAAATAATGCAGAGAAATTAGTATCACTGGAAAATACAAAAAAATCCCAATATCACTGTTATTTTCTTTGGAAGTCCAGAAATTAACACTCACCAACCTTTGTGGTTGAAGACTGCGTTGTTTACCACAAGCCTTTCTGATGTTAAGATTGCAATGATGTGCAGCAACTGAGCTGGAAAATACCAGAAAAAAGCATTCCGGAGAAACACACCTCATGCACTTGCTGCTTTATTTGCTGGGAGTGTGTAATAGGTTCATTTCATTATGTTAAACCATTTTACTCAACTTCTATGTGATTTCTAAGTCTGCTGTGCTTTTATTTCAGACCTAGAAATGGGTTTCTGGCCAAGAAAGAGGATGCATTCAGAAAAAAATACTTCATGCCACAGACATGTACTTCTCTAATAAGCTTCTTGTCTTTATCTGCAGCATCCCTAAAGACCTAATACGGTGATTTTTTCCAAAGCAAAGAGTTCAAGTTTTGACCATGAGCTTCTCATCTCCTTTTCTTTCTGCTCCTTCCTGCTGCACACTCTCTGTATCACACTCCTGATGCTGCATTTCACGTCCAGGTCACCCCAGCCTTGGAAAGCAAGTGAGCCTTTGGTTTGTAGGCAACGACACTGTCCACCAGAGAATCTGAACATGAGGCATTAAGTATTTTTATGCTGAACCCCAGACATGAGCTGGCAGAACAGAATCAGAGTCACCTCATTTATTTGCCAAGAGAAAGTTGAGCATCAAAAATTACACCTTGCACAGAACAGCGTTAAAGAACCTCTAAATCCCATCACACATTACCTTGCAAGCTCTAATATTCCCTTTATAGGAGAGCACAGCAAAGAGGAGAAACTATCAGACAGCAAGAGAAAGAATTAGGAGAAGAAATAAATTGCTCATCTCCCTAACTACTAAATACCTCTCCCTCAGTATCTAAGACTCAACAGTGAAAGAAAACAAAAAGTTATCTGAAAAATGTGGTTTGTCACCTCACATTTTGTCCTGCATCTGAATTACATTAATCAGTACAGTTGGCATTAGGGAAAATATCTTTTCTAAAAACTTTGCTGTGTCAGTGCAATAGAAATATTGTACCACACCATCTGTTTTAGTGATTTCCCTCCTTTCTTTCTCTAATTTCTATATGTCAGAGCATAGTTATACACAGTGTCATACATGAAATAATTCTGAAAAAATTAAGAACAGTGAAATTTTAACCCATAAATTTGTGGTCATAGAAGATTTTCATCCATCCCATGTAGATATACTCTAGCCACATCTAGGTGAAACCCCAGAGAATGCAAAATGCCTCACAATGATCTACTTAGGAAAATGTTTACAGTGACTGCATGCACAGCAAAATGTTCACTTTTCCAACACTCATCCAAAACTAAGGATATCTCTTTGCCAAATCAGTAAGCAGCAACTTTCAAGCAAGCTGAAACCATTCTCCAACCAAGCTTTTCCTACAGAAAACGCAAATTTGCCAAAATCAAACTGTATTTCATGGCAAACTTTAGTGCCACTCTGATGAGAGCTGGGCAGGCTTTTCAAGTGACATTCAGCAGCTGCCGTGGAATCTCTCCCCCTATCCACCAGGAATTCAAAAGACCTGACAAGCTAAAGATGCTTTCAGGATCTTCCTGCACCCACTACAGCGAACCTGTAGCCATCTGGGGGTTAGTCTGGGCTGCACTGCCCCAGATCCTTCTGGTAAGAACACATTATGCATTTATGTGTCAAACAGAGGAACTCACAACTTGGCACAATAGGTGGTACCACAGTCCTTACAGCTGGTGTCAGACAGGCAAGGCAGCAGCCACAGCTGGAGCCCACCAGCCTGATCCTGTGTTTGCTGGTGGTACAACATCTCTGGGGATAATTCCTACACTGGCATGCTCAGGTTTCAAGCTTAGCCCATTCTTCCTACAAAGGCCAGTTCCAAATGAGGTTCTGGTAAGATGTGGCCATAACTAAACACTTCCTTATAGGTTACTCTACTTTAGAATTTGGCTTCTGACTATCAAGACATTAATGATAAAAGATAAGGGAACATCTGGTAAAAATTGCTGTTGCGATTTAACTTTGCCTGCTTTAAGATAAATTTCTTACCATCATGCACTCACAGATACTTTATAATGCAATAACACCACACTGAATCCATTAGCCAGAGCCATTTACAGGTATTCCATAAAAATGTGCACCACATCCGGATATTTTATCAGCATCTCAAAGTACAGCAAACTACACAACCCTCAGAGAGTGAATAACTTCCACATACAATTTATAATATACTGTGAAGAGCTTATAAACACTCCTAGGTGGTTAATTTTTTTTGGTTTTAATGTTTTCTCGCTATAAATGATTGACTATAGTTTATGTCAATACTGACTGGAGAATGAGCTGTCACTATAGAAACAGTGACAGCAGAGCAGTCCTTCCTCCCTCTCCTGCACACAGAAGTCCCGGAACAAACACATTCTTGTTATTTCTTAGATAATGTGTGCACACTGTCAAGTCCTGAGCAAAACTCAGGATTTTTTCACTTGGCTTTTAAATGCATTTTTTATTTCCCGTTTTCACAACAGCTTTTCCTTCCATGCAAAAAGCTCCGCCACTTTGGAATTGCAAAATTGCTTGTGAAGCATTCCGAAAACAAAAATAGATGAGCACTGCACTTAAAGGAATTATAATCCATGTTTATTTAAGTTAGATATAAATATAGTTTGGGAATGGGAGAATGCTGCTTGGGGGAGGGAAGGGAGCAAGGGCAAAATTTTGCCTGTGCTGCAAAGAGCCTCAAATTACTACACTACGTATTACAATTTTCAGATCAATTCACCAAAATCGTATCAAGTTATCTACAACCAAATATCACAAGCATAGAATTAAGCTTGTATAAAATCCTTTGACTCCAGATAAGCTTGCACAGGTAATGGATCAATTAATGCACATGCTGCTGTGGAATCAGGCCTTACTATGGTAATTTTCCAAAACACAAGTGTGTTTACAAACTACAGCTGAAGGCTAAGAAGATGAAATGAATTATTTTACAAGCTCTACATTAGTCTCCTAGAAAAGAGCTGGGATGAACTTGCTAGTGACAGCAAACATTTTTTCAAATAAACAGAGTGGTATGTTAAAAATGTGCATTCACAATTTTTTTTCCCCAAGAAATAGCAGATACAGCAACACTGTAATGTGAAGAAAAGTTTAAATCTAAAAATATAGCAACAAATGGTAAAAATCCCATCCCTTCTTCTTAACTTCCTTCCCTTTCTGAACCCCTGCATTAAGGCAATGCTCTCATACAGTCACTAAAGGTTTTTTTGACATTGCAGAAGGCTGAAAGGAATATTTCTCTCTCTCTCTCTCTCTCGCATTCAGAGAGCCTGAGCACAAGAGGAGCTATTCAAGCCGTGATGGAGTGCCTCACAGAGACTGCAATATGTTCCCAGTTGGCAAGCAGAGATCTGTTTGGACAGTGAGCCCAGCCATCCCCTCGGCAAACAGCAGCATTCCTGGGACGCGGCGCAAGGAGCACTGCGGGCCCTTGTCGGGGCTCCCGCAGCCCATCAGGTTCGGGCTCCAGAACAAACACCCCTTTGTGCCCCACTCACAATTTAACGGGCTCTACAAGAAAAAAAGCTGTCTCCCTCCACTCAGCATTAGGTTGGGATCCAAAAAAATATTCAAAAGCTGGAAAACAGGGAGGAAATACCGTGGAATTATAGTTAAGTGTATCTTTAGTAGCTTAAACTTTTGGACAATATTACAAATCTGCCTTTGGATACTTATCTGGTTCCTAATGCTATGGCTTTTTGAGTGCTTCTAAAGTAACTAATCACAATCACCAAGCGACAAACAGGCCGCAAGTTAGCAGTGGGTATTAAAACTAAAATACACCCTCAGCCAAGGAACAGCAAACTGCAGCTTTTATCCAGCATCAGCAGCCAGCAGTGGGAGCCTTCCCTAGAAATGCACAGAGATCTTCTGCCTCTCCTGATCACATCTGCCTTTCAGGTGGGCAGACACCCTCGCCAGTCTCCTGTCACCCATTCTGGCAAGGGTGAGGGCAAGGGAATCGCAGGTTCATGCCTGCACTCCTTCCCCTCTGCCCCACCTCGCTGCATCCCGGCAGGAATGAGCCAGGGCTTCATCCCCATCTGTGGTTATAACATCAGCTCCTGCCTCAGGAAGCTGGGAAGTCTCTGCAATACAAAGAGACTGACATACGGCACCAGGCCTCCAAGCAATCAATTGAAGTAATTAGCTTTTCTCTGCCCGACGTGTGCTCCATCTTAACTATTGCTATTTTGAACTTGTGGAATTCATTAACTCAGCCCTAACGGAGAGACCCACAACTTCTACATACTTAATCAAACGTCCTGCTTCTAATAGATTCATGGAGGGGCAGATTCAGAGGAAAAAAAAAACCTCAAAACTACAAAAATCCATGAGAACAGCCCTGTTTGAACGCACTAATGATACAAAGGGGCATTGCATCACCACAATCCCACCTCCTGTTCTGAAGCTGATGCTTGTCCCCAGTACAGTCAGTAGCTGGGCTGGAGGTGGGTTTTTTGGCTTGTCTGTTGTTGGGATTTTAGGAAGGGAGAAGAACAGAGTAAAACCAGGAGCAGTTTTCTACTCTGATACACCCCAGTTCAAGAACAACCTTCCCATGAGCTCCTTGACATGTTCAGTGAAGAGGGGTAAATTCCTTCTCCAAAGCTTCAAAAGGCATCGTGCAAAGGATGAGCAGGAGAAAAAGGGAGGGTAAGTAAGTGGGAACCCTGAAACTCATGGGATGTTTTTTCCATTTGCCTCCCAGCTTCCAAGGCTGGCAGCACCATGTCTCTCAGGTACTGCCCTGCAGCCCTCAGCAGAGCTCCATAAACGTTAGGAGAGCTTGTGTGTATGGAAAAAGTCTGTATTTACACTGCAATAATACACCACTCACCATAAGCCTAAACATGAATCCCAACCAAAGGGCTTTCCCTAAATGAAGGGGACAGGGATCTCTTTAAACATTAAGTGCAACAAAATTATACCACGGAAACTCTGGGACATTATTCAAATCATCCACATGAATAAAACATCCCACTTTTGCCAAGTTTTGTTCAAGCTGACTTCAGCTTTCTGCTTAAACAAACCTCAGGCAATACTGACATCATTTGTAGCAGAGGCAGCATTTTATTTAAGCTTGAAATCTGAGGGTGTTGGGTAGATTACCAAATAAAGAGTTGATTTTTCATCTAAAGAATCTCAAATGACCCGACTTCAAAGGCTGGATTTAGACTTACTAAGCCAATGGAAAACAAACATCTTTAATCTCCACACTGACATTAAACTCAAACAGAAAATAACTCTGGGAAAAGCCCTTTATCATCATGCTACGACACAGAAATAGGGGAAAGGTGGGGAAAAAAAAAAAAATCCAGATTACTCTACATGAATAGCCTGCCTCACAAGCAAGGTTACCTAGTTCCTCCCTTCCTGCTATCTTTTTCCAGCCCATTTTATTCCCCTCTTCTTCAAATGTTAAATTAGGCCAGGCACTGAGCCTCGATTAACACACCTGAACACTGAGAATTTACTCCAGGGCAAATTCAGGCATTAAGACACATATGCCAACACCTAAATTATCCATCCTCTGCATTTAGATGCTACTGCACTTTAGCTAAGAACTAAGTAACACATGAAAGAAGACACGTCTGGCAGCACCAAGTGATCATTTCTTGGCCATGGAGATACCAAGTTATTAGACCTGAAGCCTTATTTCAGTATGGGATTCAACTCTGCCTGTTCTTCATCTTTGAAGACTAGAAACCATGTGCCAGGCTAAAAAAAGACACACTAAAATCAATCATCTTCTTCCTTATCTCAAAAACAACTGTTTCCAAAAACTGCTCAGAAACCTAAAATATGCAATAATCCCCAAAAGAAGAGGGTAGGGAAGGAAACCATTTACCTTTACCACAGGAACATGGCCACCAAATGACGTGCAGCCCAGGTATATAGAGGTGACAATCTGCCACTGAGATGAAACAGGTCTGGGTTTATAGGCAGGAGCGGTTTAACAATGAACAATGGAAAACAAAATTCAAAGAAGATACCACAAATTGTTTGAAATTACGAGATGAAATCTATTTGGGGAAATTCCAACACAGAACCCAAGGCAGCACGTCTATCTTTATTCAGGCACAAGAAGGTACGTCATCTACTGAAAGCTGTTCCAAGCCTCACGACTCAGACTTACAACAACATATCCACAAGTAATAACATGCCATCACATTTCTTTTTTAAACAACAGCATTGCCCTTCTTTTGAAAAGGAATATCAAGTTTCCTGCTGAATAAATTGAGGGAGCCTCATTATTTTTAGCACGCTAAGTGAGCCTGTCAATCACTTACATAAATACATACAATTAGTTTGATCCAGCAAGATCCTGAACACATGTAATTCTCAGACTTTAGAAACCTGACCGACCCACAAAGGCACACACAGTATCTCACAAGTATGGAATTACATGTACTGCGTGTAGCTTAAAAATACAGTGGTAGAAATACAGTACTAAATGGAGAAGTCCACACACTCCCTTTGCACAGAGGCACTGAAGCATTCATCCAAGTTTCTTCTGGATTAATTTTATCATTCCAGTGTTGTCAGGTGGTACGTGGGGCTGAACTCCACCACATCTTTGAGGTGTAAACAACAAATGAACCCCATTTGGTTAAAAGAAGAGCACGCTCTTGAAAAGCCCATGATCTTTGGTGAAGCTTTGGAAACTTTCCCCCAATTCACCTGTCAGTTTTAACAATACAGAATACCAGTCTCCATGGGGCAGAACACCACAGAGAACCCATTAATTACCAAATGCAACTAGCACTGTGCAGATGCCCCAGCAGAACACAGCAGGAGCTTCTGCCAGGTCATTACACCTCAATTTAATCTGCAGGCTTGCCGACAGTTCTGGGTAGGTGTCTGAATCTAACTTGCCAAATTAAAAGTTTGAGAACAGAAAACACACAATGCTGCTAACTGGAAAGCAGTTTAAAATATTCTTGAATGGAATTGTTGAATATTTATGGACAGAAGCAGATCAGCTGTAACCAGAATGGAAAACCACCCACATTCCAACCCCCACCTTCAAAACATCAAGCTGGGAATTTGTGATGTATAACTTCAGAAAGGTCTTCAAGGAAATACAGCCTGGGGTTTAACTACCACTTCTGCTTTTGTCCAGATGGAGAAAAGAGCTTGTAACTAAAGGAAAACCCATTACTGCTGAGGAGAGGGAGTAGATGGAGCCAGACTCTCTTCCAAAGTGCACGGCACTACGATGAGAGGCAACAGACAAACTCAAACACGTGAAATTGCAATCACATATAATGAGGACTTCTTTCTTTTTCTTTATTCACTCACCATGAGGGTGATCAAATGACAGGCTGCCCAAAGAGGCTGTGGAATCCCCATCCTTGGAGATGTTCAAGACTCGGCTGGAGAAGTCCCTGAACAACCTGCTCAGTTTGGCTTTGTGGATGGCCTTTGGAGATCCACCTAACCTAAACAATTCTATGATTTAATTCTGCAGGAAAAAGCTTTAATGCTGTACAAAGGCCTGGAAAGTGCTATCTGCAAAGGCTTTTTAAAAATACAAGAATTAAAAAACAAAGACATGCAAACAGCATGAAATGTACCATAATAATGAGGAAAGTTTACACAATACAAGGTTTCTACTCATGTCTGTTAAGTGAGTTACGGTCTGTTAATTACTCCACGGCAGCCAGTTCCTTATGAACCCACCAGGCATGAAAAGAATGTGAGCAATATCAGGTAGAAAACACCTGGAAATTTCTTCTGCCACGATTTGTTTCAACACTTATTAATACTGTGTGAATTACTTATACAAAAAGACAGGAATGCACCAGAGTACCAAGGAAAGTCTAAGAATCCTTGAGACATTTCATTTTTGGAACTTTAATCCTGCTACCTTCTCAGTTTTCCTCTGATGTAGGGTAAACAGTGTGGACAAAGCAACTTTCCTCTTGAAAGCGTTGCTTCTAAATACTCCTGCCATTAGCAAGAGCTCCTAAACCTGGCAGGTCACTGTTGATATGATCAAACAGCACACAGCTATTTAATGGAGTCCACTGGATTAAAAAATTACCCAGCCTGCATTCGTCTTTGAACAGTGAAATTGTTTTTATTTAATTTTAAGACTGCCATTAAGAAAGCCTATTAAGATCTTTTTAAGCTCTCAAAAGTATAGCTGGATACTTTGTACCACTGCTACTCATGATCAGCATTAAAATCATTATAATCAGATAATTTCAGGGCTTTAGGGAACCATGCTCTACCATCTGGGGACTGACCACACTGCAGTAAATCAGGCACAACTCTATAGATGTTGAAGGAATTTGTATTATAAAAATATCGAAATTAATTTTACAGGCCATGTTTTGCTATGTATCAACTTTAGTAACAAATAGGGTCCAAATGATAAACAAAGCTCTTAACAAATAACAGCTGACAGCCAGGAGCAGTTTGCAGATGGCAGGAGAACACCACCAGGAGTGGGACCCATGTGGCACAGGCTGAAAACCTCCATCCAGGAGCCCTGTCCGTGCTGCAGCTGTGTCCATCCTCTTCTGCCTGAGCATCACTGGAGCATTCACAGCTCAGTAAACAGGTGGGAAACCATCCTGCAGGACTGGGGAGGAGTGGGCTTTGCTAAGAGTCACTTCTGCAACCACTAAAAGAAGGGGATTTTCTGTCATCTTCACACAAATATTTCTCGTTCCCCAGAAATACTTCACTGGTTATTGAGGTCCTCAACAACCAGATGAGCCAAAAAAGTCTGTACTACAGACTTTTGAATGAATGTTGTATGTAAGTGTTATGTACTACAGTATACATAAGATTTCACACAATGGAGTAGAGACCAGACTAAGAAGATCCAGAGGGTTTAAAAGTCTGGCACTAAATACATGAGAAACCAACCACCTTTGGACTGATCCCGATAACATTTGTCCAACTACTCCTGTACATAAAGATGCATTTTTCCATACCCAAGTTTCTTAACGCTTGGAAATGATTCTGACACAAGCAGTACAAGTTTGTCCTGGTGGACTAATGCATTAATAACCATCAACTTAAACTCCTCAAAATTGACTTCCATGATAGTTCTGTGAGGTCTCAACTTTAGGAGAAGAGGTGCTCTAAGTGATTGCAAGATCTAAAAAACAAAAAACCTCCTCCAGACTTAGAAAGTGCTCTGACTGCACCTGAGGCATCTTCTACTCCAAAGGAAACATTCCCACCCCAGCAGTACAAGGTTCCCTCTGCACACACAAGCTGCACCAGAAGAGGCATCTGCTTCATTTGACTACTGGGAATGTTTACGGGGCCAGTGGTTACTAAATAAACCAGGCATTCAGACTTCCAGTCACTCCAACAAACCAAGCCCCTGCTCAAGTGTCACGAGACAAGCACAGCTCAAACAAATTTGGAAATGAGTCTTTGATCAGCAGTTCCTCCAAGCTCGAGATTATCCTGTCTTGTGTCTCCGACTGGGCACAAGATGATGATATTTAGTTTTGTTAAGCAGAAGTTCCATCAGAGAGCTGTTGTAAAAGGAAACACCTTTTTTTTAAGTCATAAAATGTACAAAGTTACCAACAGTTATCTATCCTGGGGTAGCACCATGTGCATCCCTATTCCAGCTGGGAGAGCCCAGTAAAAGACAGTTCCTTCGCTCACCAAGAATACCTAACGTGTGTCAAAAATGTTCAAGCTCTCACAAAACCCTTCTGTTACGTTTCCTGGTGTTCCTGAGACACGGGACAGTGAGTGATTTGTAAAAATCCTGCACATGCAGCAGCAGGAAGCTTTCCAAAGCAACCCAGTAAAGCATGACAAGGGAGGACAGGCAAATCCCAGGAGCTGCTGGATGTCAGAGTCATCCCTGTGACAAAGCTGCCTGCAAAGGGCAAAACACCAGGGCTGAAAATCCCCCAGGTGCGGGGTATGGGATGTCTCCATCCTGCCACAGGCCCCTGGGAAAGGCATCTTTGGAGGGGGAGAAAGGCAAACAAACAATAAAATCACCCAAGGAGCTGCCCACAAAAAGTAGGTAGAACTGATTTTTTTTCAAACATTAAAGAAACACCTCAAACAACAAAACCAGCTGAATTTTCAGCCCTCTCCTCCTCAGCAGCACTCTTCCTGCAAGTGGAACCGAAGAATACATAAATGTGTTTTCATACAGGAAAATAATTTAAAGCTAAATTATTCCCCTAAATTCTTTTTATATTAAATCACTTTTACTTCATAAAAATGGGAATATTTATGCAAATACCTTTTGAAGACGCTCACTTACTTTTGCATATACCCACCAAGGAGAAAATTATCTACCTATTTTTTTAAAAGAACAAAAGGCTTTTCCTCTGGTAAATAAATAATTAATTTTAAAATTAATCTTGTTTATTAATTGTTGCCTTTTCAATGAGCAAAGCTTTTAGTTGTGTCAAAGCTATTAACAGTGGCAGTTGTACATTAAGCAAATTAAATATTCAGCAGCCTCACTTCAGTGCCCTTTTGTAATTGCAGGCTGGTTACCAAACACCTCATCTCTTTGGTAAATAAAAGGGTATTTCTGCATTTATTTTAAAAGCTGATTTTAGAATTCAGTAGAGATTTTATGCAAATTATTATGACAATTATGTAAATATCCAACGAATTTTTGCTTTTACAGAAAATCACGGCAAGAGTGCGCTTCCTAGGAACTGTCCCCACTCCATGTCTAGAATTCCTTGGATGCTTGAGCACTATAATTTCAGCGTCAGGGCAAAAGTAACTGCAAGAATAATGATATGTGGCCGTGTAGATAAAGCATTGTGAAATAAGGATGGTCTGAAAGGTTTTGAAATCAACAGATTCCATTTCACAGCAAAATAACAAGAGCACATGAAGTGGAAAGGTCTGCTCTATTAATAAAAGCTTGAATGTGCACCAGTTCTCACAACTGCTATTAACTGGGGGAAAAGACTCCATGTATCTTGTTTTCCACTGTGACCAGTGACCCAACTGGAAAGAGAAACCAGGAGCAATTTTTGTGCCATTGACTTTCTTGCTGCAGCAGAGCATTATCTCTGCTCAGCCACCAGCTACACCAATTTCACCTATTTTCTTGAATAAAGTTGGCTCAGTCACTACAGAACTGCTCCCAGGAAGAAGGAAGGTGGTACCAGTACCTCTTTCTACAAGTTGTTTGACTGTACCCTTGGGAAGTGAAATATTTCCCCTCCTGTGCCAGGAGGGACCAAGAGCTCCATCACCTCATGCCCATGTTGGACACAAAGCCCTCACACCAGGTAAAACCCTTCCTGTCTCTAAATTACACTTAAAAGGTCTGTGAGGCACAGAGCAAATTATAAGAGAGAAATCAAGGGAGGGGGTGCTCTGGGCACAAGTGAAGCTCCCATACAGCTACACTATGTAGATAGTCTTGTTGAGAAGCAGAAACTGCTGATTTTCATCAATTCTCTCATCAGTTCTGGGTGGAATTTTAATTTTGGCCTTTTCAGGCACAGCTGGACCTACAGACAGCCAGTACAGACCACTGCATTCCCAGCTGAGGCAGCCAGTGAGTGCTATGTCTGACTGGAGAGCAATGGAAATAGACTGGTCCCAGTTTGCATTCGGTATGAACTGGCTGCAAGTGTGGTTTACCAAAATAATCCATGTACTCAAGCTGTTCCAAGGCACAATACATTGTATTTTGCACTTCATTACTTACATGGAGAGGTGTTTAATGGAAGAGAAAAAACCTGAAGTCTCAGAAACCTGAGTTCAGTAGGTGTTCAAGCTCTCTTTTAATTAACGTGACATTATTTTCGTGGCAATCTACATATTCCATGCTACATGCAGATTGAAAAAAATTAAAAGCACTCTCCCAAAATCAAAACCGTGAGGAGATAAATGAAAGCTAACCAGACAATGCTACATGCAGGATTACAAAGACAACATGCAAAAGCATCAAGAGTTTGAGATTTTGGAAAGTCTTTCTGGGTCACTCACTGTTACAGCAGCAGCTAAAATTATACTTTAACCTGGCTTGTCTTGCAGTATCTAATACTCAGCTCGGATTTCAGGCCATGTGAACCCGCCTGCTAAGATACCTTTGCAATATGTCATTCCAGATAACACACCCAGTGAAACAGGTGCAGCTAAGGCACAGTTTTATGTTTGATTTCATGAGCTCACAAAAGAGGAGCTACAAGACCAATTTCAAGCAGTCTGCAGCATCTCCTACACCGCCAAGGCACAGACAGGCAGGTGGTCCACTGGCACACATGCAGGATGTGCTGGTTTTGGAGTCACCCTAAGCAGACATAGAAAGTTTCTAAGAATTTTATAAACAATCTCCCCAGCGATCACACAGATGAACTGATATCCTTAATTTTCACTACTCACCCAAAGAGATTGGAAAGTGAGAACACAATCCCAGACAGCGCTGTCGCAAAACTCAACCAACAGCCTGAGCCTGGAAGCAAGTTTGAAGACTGAAAATTCACAGCATTAACACACAAAGGTTGTGGAGAAGAAGCCTTAACACTTTTAGTACTATTTCTAAATTTTTATTATAGAAAGCTGAATATTATTACTGATTATCAAAGAGCTTGCACATGAATCAACTTCTCAAATGAACTGATTGCTGAAGATAGAAGTGTTTAATGCACAACTAATGTTTGTAAATCCTTTACTTCTACAAAACATGGATACAAAAATTTGCTCTCTCCCCTTCACCAGGAGGGTGAATCCCCACAGGTATCAAAACCACTTGACATGAGTCTAAGCAAACAAGTGGTGTTTTTTAGATGCAGTGATTAGGGTCTATGACACTGAAATCACCATCAGCATAATACATAATCTGCTAAGGTATATACATGAAATTGTATAATAGAAAGATGCTTTTCTCTTGGCTTAGACATTACATAGTACCTTTACTGGGTGGGGAGGCACTGCAACAGCCCAGAGAAGCTGTGGCTGCCCCATCCCTGTCCAAGGCCAGGCTGGACAAGGCTTGCAGCAACCTGGTCTAGTGGAAGATTTCCCTGCCCATGGCAGGGGCTGGAACTGGAAGATCTTTAAGGTCCATGCCAACCCAAAACCATTCCATGATCTTAACACAACATCCATTTCCTGTGTTATTAAAGAAAAATGGAGCTCTCACCCCACAATCTCTTGCAAGGCTGTTACACAGACTGGTTCAGTACAATTAAAATATTTTATATATTTTATACTATATATAGTATGTAACTGACCTTGTGGCATGCTCATCCATCCCCATATACTGCATGTAAAACATTACAAATGTTGCTACATTCTCTCTTTTCAGCTTTCCCTCACAAAACACAAGAAATCCTGAACCAACAAGACAAACTGAGCAGCTCTGCCAACGAGTTCCTTTACTACTTCTTTGGTCTAATGATTTAGGTCAGTCTCAAACAAAGTATTTGTTGGCACACAGTTATAAAATTTTTCATTTTTTTAAGGTTATAACAAGCTGCTGAAGGAAAAGGAAAATCAAAGGTGTAAATAAACCCACAAATGTTAAATGAATGTCTGGTATTCTGATGTTGGACTTAAAGATGCATTTTTCCTTCAATGCAAACCACAGTCCTTGATTTTTAATACTTGCATGAATCTATAAGCATGCATTCCAATATTCTACTTTGTATTTTGAACCAGTCAGTTACAGATCATGATCCATTAGCAGCTTATAGACTCAAGATGATGTGAAGGAGTTGTAGAAACCAACCTCACTTTGAAAGAGGAAAGTAGTTTCAGAGGTTTATTTAAGGAACCCCGCATCCTTAACACAAGAAAACACCAGACAAGTAATAAAAGGAGTTAATTGCTGCAGTCTAACTTCCTTACTTTTAATATCGTTGTGTCATTAACAATCTCATTACCAGCTTATGCTCCAAGTCAAGCAACTGTTACTGTTTGAATTCTTATACTTTAAAAGGAAATGCACATAACACTTGGCAGAATAATAAAGCAAAATATGGATTTTCTGGTTCACGTCTGTATACGTTAAACACAAACATTTTAGGGTTTGTTCTAAAAACATTGTCCTAGAACAGTTAGGATGTCAAATTTAAATAATCTTACTAGAAGATTGAAGCAAAACACAGACAGTAGACAAAACCCTAAACAAAGTTTAGAAAAGCATATGCTAGAAACAGCTATGCTTTTAAAGAAAAATAAAGCCTTCAACTCCTGAGGACTCCCATGGATAATAAGTCAACAGTACCACAACCATAGCTATGCATTTATTTGCATCAGCTGGACATCAGAAGGAAACACTAGAGCATCACAGATGTTGTTTTCCAGCTGCACACACTCTCCCACTAAAACTTTGTATACATTCAAAATGTTGACAACACTGTGAAGGAAGGAGCTCTAACAGAAATGTGTTAATCCCAGCATCTCAGTGGACACAGGACATCACCTGCAGTATGGATTTTACCATGACAGCTGGTCCAGCTGACTCACATTCCTTCTTGAAAACAGGTCTCTAAACCAAAACATGAAAGACCACCTACAAGCATTCCCTACTTTCTCCAGCTAACTTTAAAATGAATGGGTTGTTTGATATTGTCCTGTTTCGAAACAACATACTTTTGTCTCCCCAGTGGTGTTTATGAAGCCTAGGGTTGGTTAACAAGTTTGAAGGACACATTTTTGCCACATTACTGAAGGAATGCGGTGAGCTATCCTGGCAACCTGAATATTAAAAAATAATTTACATTACAAAACCTGCAAGCAGGAATAACCAGAAAAATATTTTCACATCATTTTGCTTCCAAGTATCAAGTTAGGGATTTTTTTATTAACAAATATTTGCATTATTAAAGCTTTATTAACATCTGCTGAAAAAGCTCAACGGGAGGGAAAAATGACCATGCTGAAAGACAGTTTCTTTCAGCCTCCCTTGTGACAAGGGTTTTTGCATTCTTGTGCCAAGGGCATGTCTGGCTAAGGATAGTGATCTCGGCTGCTTCGATGAAAGCAGGCACCGTGTTTGATCTGCCGAGGGCTCTGCCTGGGTATTGTCCTGCTCCTCTCCCTGAGCCACGACAGCACTCACTCCTGGCATTCCCCAGCATCCCACCAGCACTGTCCCCATGTGCTGTGTTTGCCTAAAACTGCTGCCTTTGTACACAAATACATGTATTTTGGCAAGAGCTGGGCTGCCCAAAAAGTCCACACTGGAAAGCTCTTTGGTTTTCCTCTGTTTTGCACTCTCAAGATTTTACAGGTTACTAAGAGGGGGCTTTCTTTTTATAAAAACCACATGCTACCAAAGGCCCCCAAAATTATCAGCACATGAAAGAAACTTGCTTTACACCTTAACTGTATTGTGTTTAATTGATGGGAGTACAACAAGCACATCTTTACCTCTCTAGAAAATGAAGTGCCTATTTCTAGAGCAGCAGCTGCACCTCTTCTGTCTGTGCTCCCCAGTTTGTGCCAAAGGAGCAAGGACTGAGCATCTCCACCAGGTTCACACAAACCAACTCTTTGTAAAGGCCTTAACCCAGATCCATCCCACCAAATTTTCAGATGCTGAGGTGCCCATGAACACCCTTTGTCCATATCTTTGATTGTCCAACGCACCCCTTGGGATGCCCTTCCCATTATGGAGGGCACCGAGGTGCTGGATCTACCCCCCGTGACTGCCTGGACTTACATGAAACACTGAAAAAATCTTCGATCACACTCATCAGCCTAACAAGCTGTACATGAAGTAAAACTCTCAGTTATTTCATTTTCGGCTTCCATGGTATTTCTCAGATTCTTTGGATTTCTCACCTCCTAGAAGTGCTCTTCATTTCTTTCCAGTGAAACACTTACTGACAACTATTGGTAGGCTAATACAAAAACAGGGTTTGGAAATTATTTGCTTCTAAGACATGGAGACCAAATACCTGAGAAATCTCTCCAAACCCAAAAATCTGAGAAACTGGGCAACTCTCAGCATGTTAGTCAGATGAAAGAAAACACTACTGCAGGGACATGGGAAATGGAATTGTCATCTCTGCTTTGATGCACAAAATATCCTATCTTCTATAAAAAGTAACTGTGATCACATTCTGCTATTCAATACCTTGCATTTCAACAAGGAGGACTGCTTGATATTTTTAACAAATAACAGAAATAAATCAAAGCTCTATTTCTGAACTGTCTGAAGCCATGAGTCTTCCCAGCTCCCCACACAGTCCCTGCTGCTCTCCCTCCTCCCTTCCTCTTACTCCAGAGACCAATGATCTCCCAAAGGCAGAAAGCTTTCTGATTCTATTTAGTATGTTTAAGTGGACCCTATGATATAGTAGCTTAATTATAAACAAGTTACTGTGATCACAGGTGCTTCTACTGAGAACTTAAACATGGAATAAACAAATTGACTTATACAGGCAGGAAGGAAGAGAAATGGACTCTCGCTGTCCACAGCCTCACGTTATTTGGCTATAATATGTATTTTCCCACCTGCAAGCTAAGCAACAGCTCCACTGATCTCAGGGAGAACCTGAGAGGAGGTGTATAGTGAACTACAAATCCTTTACTGCCTGTTTAACAGCTGACAGGAAGGAAAAAAAAGAAAGACATTCAGATGTGCTTGGCATGTGTCGGGAAGCTACAATACATTTGCATCCACAAAACATTATTATTAAGTAATCAGTAATAACAAGGCAGAAAGATTTTCTTCCAAGTCGTTAAAATTTTCCAGCCGATGGAGCCCGATTAGTCACAACATAACTATTCCATCGTGGGGATAAAATAAACGCATCCACTCTGGCAGGAGCTACGGCCACGCCGCACCTCGGAGCATGACATGACGCACAGATGCTGGCAATCTGGGGAGGGGGTGGCAGCCTGCTCCACACATCTGTTATTGTGGGAAAAAGCCATGTTGGTGTTTTGTCAAATTGCTCTATTAGTAATGAATACAGCTGTTTCACATCGGATAATCTGTGTTGCAACACTTCACTAAGTGACTCCGCACAGAACTATGCCCTGCTGTTCATGCTCAGCTGTAATTCTGATTATCGAGGGAGATGCCACTGTGCTTTTAAAATTAAAAAAAAAAAAAGTTGAGTGCAGCTGTTTGTGCTTCAAGGAACATCAAAATAAATCGTTTCTCCCTGCCATGTATGTATTTTTCATTGGAAATCACAGTGTATTCTGGCATTAGGGCAACTGCCCACTGGTAACACAGAAATGCACCAAGTGTCTCTTCAGCCCTGGCTGCAAGCAAGGATAGCATTGACCAAGGTTTTAGCACAAACACATGAGAGCCTGAAAAGTTTTCACCACCTCAGGCTTCAACTTAAGGCTTAAGTAAAGGAAAATATGATCATCCCCCTCCCCTTGATAAATCCCTGAATGGAAATAAGTAAATGATTATCACTGCTCACAGACTACTGGAAGTCAAAGGAACATCCCAGTGCTCGAGGTTACAGTTTTTGCTTACTACCCCTCTTGTCACATCTGAGACTGATGTTACACAAAACATATTCCCTCTTACAAAGTCATTTCAAACACAAAATACTATGTCCTACATCTGCTGAGATAGTAACTATTACAATAATGTCTTAAACCAGGCTACAGGTGCAGCACCTTTGAAACCCCCAGCTCACAATGCAAATGTGGAATTTGTGTCAGTTTTCCCCACAGAGCTCATCTTTCAGACTTCGTGCAGCTACAGACAAACCTGAGGACAGAGCCCCTTTGTGTGCAAGGCCAGGTGGGGAGCTGGGTCCTGCTGCTGGCAGACACCTCGAAGGAGCCTCTCTTTGTCTGCAGGTAACAAAACCCTCCGCTTCCAGCAGATACAGCACAATGGTTAACAGGACAGGAAAGCATGTGCAATGGTGAAATGAAGCTGATAGTGATATCTTATACTAAGAAAAAAACACAAAAAACCCAGCCCAGTTTCAAGAAGACACTTAGAGGCCAGCAAGGTTTCCAGTTTTCAGGCAGTAGCAAAAATTTCAAAAAGGAAATGGGGAAACAGCCAGGTGGAAAAGAATATTAATTCCCAGATATGCAAACCTATTTGGGTGCGTATTTTTGAGATGCTCTCATTCAAGGACAAATAGTGGACATTGAATAAATTTAATAAAACATCCAGTGGACAAATTTCCACTTTTACAAAGCTCTTGGGTAAAACCTGCTACCTGCACAGATAGTACACATGTTTATACTTAAGCACCAATTCAGTTGTTTCTCTGCCTCATGCACAGACCAAGAAAAAGGCAGATTTATGGTCTCCAGACCCTCAGCTGTGGTCAGCCCGTGAAGCTACAGGGGCACACTGGGCGTGCAGGATGCATCACAGCATCTACCCGAAGGCTTTAGCCCAAGATGTGCTCTCTCAGTCAAAGCTGCCAAAGCTGACTTCTAGTGTGGAAAAATGCTGCAGGTACAAAAGTCCCAAGTGCTTCCTGTAGAATGGATGCACTGGCACAACAAAGTACAAAACATGTAGATCAAGTTGCAAGCAAGGCAGGAAGATCTAGAGCAGGGCAAATTGGCATTCCTCATCTGAATTTGAAATAAAATGTGCCAAGCTCTCAAGCCCAAAAGACACTGTGATTCCCCTGGTAATTGGACAGAAGAATGAGACAAACAACAGGAAGAAAGGCCTCTGTTTCTGAACTGAAGAATTTATATTGATCTGAACATAGAATTTATATTGCTCTGAAATCAGGGAGAGATTTCCTTTCCACACAGCATCCTTTAGTGAAAGGGTTCCTGAGCTGAGGACCAGCGAGGAGGAGGGACCTTTGTGCACCCCTCACAATTTACTGATCCCCAACAAGTGTCTGCAATTTTCCTTGAAAATAAATCGAATTGTTCCCAGATAACTCAAAGAAAAGGCACAGTCCTGCCAGTAGATCTCCACAGGACTGAAATGACAACTGACTGCCCAGCACCTCCTCAGCTCAAGTGCCCCTCAGGCATCTGCATGTTCCATTTCTTTCTGGGCAGTTCAGCAGATGATCAGTTCTAGTTCACAGCAGAAAGAAGCCTGAGGTGACCCAAGTGTAATGGATGGTTTCTTTATGGGCTGGGTTTCAAAAGCCCCACAGCAAGAGCATATGCAGAAGAAACAATAAAAAGGGTCTCACAGATGAAAGGGTCCCAGACTCTCTTCTGGGGGGCCCATGTGATGATGTCCCACAGGCTCCCAAAGCCTGTGGCACACACACCCAACAAGCAGTGCAAAGCAGGCACTTAAAACCATCTGTGAACTGAAAAAATAATTCAGCAAGTGGCTTTCCTTGTATTCAAACCCCTGTAACATGCAGCTCATGTTCCTAACTCACATTAGTTCATCATTTTCCTACCAGGGTTCATAATTAGTGACTGGATAAATAGGTTTGTGAGCTAATGCTACTAAAGTGGAAGTATCCCTCTCATTTCTTCCTCCTCCTGACCACCTCCTCTTTTTTTGCTCCTGAACTGTGGGAGCTGAGACTAAATGGCAGATGATCATTTTTTCCTTCCTGACCAGGCTAATGGGTCAGGCAAATGCCAGCACCATGCAAAAGAAATAGTGGGAAATGATGCAAAGGGTGGAGAGGACACCATGAGGTCATGTCTTTCAGCAGCAGCTCTCCATCAGGTCAGGTCATTTGTATCAAACCACAACTTTTTCAAAGTCAAAAACAACCTCCATTTTTACCAGTAAAAACTGTCTTCCACTAACACAAAAATCACAAAGAGGAGAAGCAATTCAGAGCACTACAACACAGAGCAGACACTTTACTGAGCTGAAAGCTCTACAAGCAGCAACACATCCACAGCAAGACTGAAGAACCATTATCCAGCTCCTGAGATACCAGTAAAAGAAAGGTTTGAATGTAGGTTAGACATACTGGAAAGACAGTAATTAGCAGGTAGAATACAGAAGAGAAAGAAATCAGACAGGGGCAGAAAATAAAATATTCTTTTCACTTTACTATTTTCACTTTATCTCTGTCCAGAAAAATAAAATTAAAATTTTGAGCGTGATTCTCTCTATCATCTTTGGAGGATGTTCCTTCGGCCAACACTCTCTGAGACTTGCAGCATGTCATTTCCCTCTTTACCTCAAAAATACTCTTCAAAAAGACGATGAATCAGAGCATGTAGTTAACTTATGTGCTCTGAAACTCCTTCTGAAGGGGGCAGATTTGCTCCACTGCCTGTTCAGGAATTTGGGGGGGTCTCTGGTGCCCCTGAAGGCAGGCAGAGCTCTTACCCCAACTGAGCACACAACTGTTCTGGCCACGTTTCCCAGGCACATCTCATAGGGGAGAAGCATCAGCTGTCTCCAGAGGGAGTCAGAATGTCAGCTCCACACTGTACACAAGTGACTTTTTACTGAGGGGGGTGGGAAACCTGTGGAGAGAGCAGCCCCTGCTACAAACTTTTGAAAACAGCAGCAAAACCCATGTGGAAGCATGCAGGGCTTAAAAAGAGTCCCGTGTTCCTTATCAGCAGCGCTGCATGCTGCCAGCTTTTAAGGGCTATCTGGCTTGAAAGGCAATTTTTCAGCCTCTAACTGCATTTGTACTTAGAATAGAATCACTGCTGCTTTAATGACTCTCATTACATTTTTAATTATAAAAAGTTCAATTTAAAATTGCCCAGACATTTGCACAAACTGCTTTTAGCAACTCACTAAACGCAGGCGGGTAAGATTAACCACTATGCCTGCCTAGCACATCTATCTTAAAAGCCAAATAAAGCAAAAAAAATAATGCTCCAAATTGGATATTCAAAATGGTTCTTGCCATGCAGCTCCTAAAGTGATGAAACAAGGGGTTTAAGAAGTTGCAAGCAGAGGAGAGGTACTAGTATTGAAGGAATATTGCAACTATACAGTCTGAGCTTAGAAAATAGCTACAGTTCTATTTCTGACATAGCAGTTGGCTCGAATAACTGCCTAATTCACTTAACCCATCTTGTGCATAAGCTTTTCTGGCTGCATAAAGAATGGAAATAACTGTGAATGAGCAGCAGTTGATAAATGCCATTTATCAGCTTGTAGATCTCTGTTTCTTTTGTGTATATGATCAAAGCAAAGCACCCAAATTCGATTTGCTCAAGTATCTGTGTTGGCCTTAAAGCTGAAATTCATTCAATTTGCTGTGCTTGTCAACAACACAATTTCAGTCTTAGATTCACCCTGAGGAAAATATAAGCTTCTGTTATTTGAACATATAAAAGGCCGTAGTTCAAATAAAGACAAGGCATCAATAAATAAACTGGAAAGCCTTTGAACACACCCCCACCTTTCTGTAGAGTTCAGCCCCACTTCCAGAGAAGCTGCTGGAGTGAAGAGGAGGAGAAAAACTTGACTACAAGTTCTCATTGCTCACATGTGCATCCAAAGCCACTCACCACTCCAAGACCCAGCAGAGTATGAAATTTGTCCTTACACCCTTCTGGTCATAAACAAAAACACTCCTGATCTGCACAGCACCACCACCCACACACAAACATTCACAGCCCCGTTAGAGAGATTAGTCTGGTGTTTATCAACACAACTTGGCTTCAAAATAGGGTGAGGTTGGCTGTTCAGTGTGGTATTTACAACACCACCATGGAGCAGGGACCACAGCTAGACCTGCACTGCCAGAGAAGTGACAAGACAGTTACAACAGCATTGTTTAAACATGATCTTAACTTAGTGTATTAATCAATTCAGCAGTTTAAACCATTTCAAGGAAACATTAAATTCCCCTGCATGAAGGAAAGGAAGAAGCCCTTTATGTAGTAATTGCACTGCACCCGTAAGCATTTTGTAAACCAAGACTCCTTGGCTGAGAAACTATCAGGAAAACATTCAATTCCTGTGCTAAATAATGTCACTGCTGAACAGGGTCACCAGCTCACCAAGGAGCCTGCTTGCCAGGCTGCACACTGCTCTGGCCTTTTGTAAGGAGCAAATTCCAATCATACTCAAAGTGAGCTGTACCCTGGCTGAGCAGACAGACAGGATCTAAAAATGCAGGTAATAAAGAAAGATACTGAATATCTCTTGTAAGTATTCTGGGGTAGGTGATCTTTTACAAAGACATGAAGACTTTCACACAGTAGGAGGAAGAACCAGGTACAATTTTCTGCAGATTCCAGGCAATCCCAATGGACATGTGATCCACGTGGCATGCAGTGAAATAAAGTGTCTCTTAAAAGACAAATATACAGAATGAAAATGAATAAAAAAAAAAGATCCAAATAATTGGACAGTTTCTTGTTTAGCCCAGAAAAGAGAAATTTCTAGGGAGACCTTACATCTGCATATGCTCAGCCTCACACTATCTGGGGACAGTCCTCAGCCATCTTCTGCAGCCATCCCAGCCACTTGAAACTGCTAAAGCATTTCACAAAGTACAGGAAAACTTACACAGGCACTTCTGTCCACAAAGGATGGGCACACAGATGACTCTGGAATAATAACATTAACATGCACGTTCATTTTCCCACTGACAAACTCATTACCTCTCTTACCCAGCCTATTCTGACACATTAGTTATCAGAGCAGCTCATAAGAACACAGAATGTCCCAAAAGAGAACTTCAGGAGAAGCTTAATTAAATAACCGATTATTCTTCATGTTTAAAAAATAAATACATGCACATACACTTCCATGTGACAAGGTCCCCAGGGAAAAATTTGTAAAATAAGCATAGACTGTTTATTTAACTCAGAGAAGCAATTAAACCATTAAGAAGAGCTCAAAGTAGGCATTATACTGATTATCCCTTAATTACATGCATTCACAGCAGTGACAGACAAACTGCAACAATAACAACCATGTTACCATGCTCATTTTTTCCTGACCTGGGCACATTCTACAACAAATCCATCAGCAATGTATATTCAAGCTCATTTAAGAGTGATGGTCCATATTGTTACCAGCTTGGAGACATCTCTGATTGCTGCTCTAAGACCAAGTTAAACACACTGAAGTTTACTTCAATCCAAATCCAACCTATTTATTTATGTGCTTCTCATGATATAGCACACAATGCTAACGAGAGTCTAATTGCAATCCCATCTCTTTGTTCCTCTGCCCTAATTGCAGAGGAATTGGCCCCTCCTACACAGGGCTCAGGACCCCCAGGGTGCCACAGGATGGAGGCAGAGCTTGCTGTGTGCTGCCAGGGCAAGACTGGCAGAAAACACAATCCAAGGAGCGCCTTGGGTGAAATTCCAGCTGGAGGAACCCCACAGAGGATCCCAAACCTTGCACTTCCCTTCGCTTGCAGACGGGGATGCAGCTGCAGCCAGCGCAGACAGCAGCCTGCGAAACGACTCCGTGCCCACAGCCGAGCCCAACCGCAGGAGCTGGAGCAGTTTGTGGAGCAGTTTGTGGAGCAGTTTGTGGAGCAGTTTGTGGACTCGGCAGCAGCTCCATCCCCTGCGTCCCACAGCAGGGTAAACAAAGCCATGTTAGAGCTCCCCTGGCAGCGGTGGCAGAAGGAGCCGCCGACAGGAACGCGCTCCGCTCCAGCCCTGGCAGGGCAACGCAGCTGCCAAGGCCTGGAGTCGCCAAGAAAATTACAGTATGATAGTCTTAATTACACTAATTGCGTTTCCTGGTATTGAGGCAGGATTAATATAGTGTTTCTTATGCTAGATTTCATAAACACAATTGGTTTCAGCTTAACTCTTCGTAATTGTATTTCACAGTTCTTGCAAACAATTAGCCACCAATTATGTTCATTCCGTTTTGCAGATGACTGATAAACATTCCAAATATCAGAATTTTCCCTCAAGGGAGGCAAATTACTTCTAACTTAAGTAACCTTAATGAGGCCTCAGTGAAAGTCCTGTGGGCAAATCACCCAATGGCACTTGCTTGCCATTTCCATGCTTGCACAAAGGATTAGAGAAGTTTCCACTCAGAGGAGAGCCATGGCTGGGAATGGCTGTAGAGAGCTGAGTAACCATCTTACGGTGATAAAATGACCATATATAAATACAAATATATATATATATTTGAATATATGTATGTATCTTTGCACAGTTGTACGTAGATACCTGTTTCATGTAAAAGTATATGAACATATTTACACAAAGACACTCATACACAAATACTTGGTTTAGAAATTAAACATATTTTGAGCTTGTGTAAGTCTCAAGGCTACAGGTGCTGGGAACTGGACTGGAGGGGCCTAATTAATGTCCTACTCCCACCCTACTCACCACAGTCCCATCATCAAACTGAAGTGCTCACACAATTGAGAATGGCAGGCATTGTGTTTCGGTCCCCTCTGCAGGCACAGCTCCAACACTCAGAACAATCAAGCCAGAAATGCTCAAAAATGTTATGGTGAGATAATATTGTCTGCTGAGACAAGAATAGTCTTTTATCACTTTACACCGAGGTCATCTGGAGTGACCTCGCTGAGAAGGCATTTGAAAAGTCTCACCCTTGCAGCAGCAGGCAGGCTAACCAAAACTCCACGAGCTTCTAGGAATTTTAGGCTGGATTTTTATAAATAACACAGCCCCGCTCAACATGTACACCGCTTAAAAGGGGAAGCTTGGATAAACGTATACAGACAGCTATAGACCAAATGGCCACTTATAAAACTCTGCTTGAAAGCTGTATGGTCAAAAAAAAAAAAAAAAAAAACCAACCAAATTCCAAGTATTTTGAGAAAAAAAAAATTGCAAGCTCTTGCTTGGCCAGTGCTGGCAATACCGAAGTCTTTCCATAACATAACAATTAGAATATATTTTGCTGACAAAGTCTTACACCAGGGTTTCTGCACAGGTTCTTTCTTCCATACCTGCAGGGTCACGAGCCCTTCACTTGCCAGGAGAAGCAAAAACAAACCTTGATGATGAGTAATTTGCAATCCTCCCCATACATACCGAGTTAACGTGGTTCTGTGCTACCAAATATTTTTTAAGATCTCCTATATGGGGCATATTGACAGAAAATTAACAGCAACCCAGAGTGGAAGGCACTGCTTGTGACAACCCATCTACACTCAAATGTTCCCCCATCTCATTCCCAACAGAAGTAAGAGGAATAAACTTAAAAAAACACAGGAGCAAAAAAAAAATAAAACAAAAAAAAGACAAAACACTTCATCAAAACTTGTTAATAACGTAATCAAGAAGGCAAACAGTCAGGCAGTAATCAAATCCAGCTTATAAACAAAGCATGTGCAGAACCCTAAAGCTTTATATTATAACACATAGTGTACATTAATAAAAAACTAAATTGCACAAATTATGACGGAACTTGGTCTTTTGTTGAACACTGAAAAAAAGGCCCAACAAAACTCCCACTCATCTCCAGGAGTAGCTTGATTTTTTAAGCAGTATTTGAAGCTCTCTAACCCACAAAGAAAGGAAAAAAATCAAACTTAAGTCTTGTGGTGTTTAAATGAGTAAATCATAGTGTAGGTTTATTTATTTCTAGGATATTTGTCCTAAATAATTTGGAATATTAAGTCAGATTCTAGATTTACTGTTAAACAACTATTACTGATACAACTGGATGGCAGTCTACACACTCTGAGGTTGTCCACAGTTATGCAATCTCACACTGGTTAATGTGGTTGAGTGGGCTTTTTCCTTTCCTTTTTGTTTTGAAGCCAGTGATGCTTTCATTACAAAGCTGACTCAGCAATTTATTTCTGTTAATATCATCTATTCTTCAAACCTCTATTAATGAAAATATTCATGAAACAGAAAATGAGCTGTTGATGTCCCAGGCACAGAACCCACCCCACGCAGTGACCACGAGAAAACACTGGTGCAGAGGGAACAAACAAGACTCTTAAAGATATAATCACACAAATTGTAACTAAATATAGAAGGGGTTAGACTGTCAGAGAGTGAAAGTTACCCAGCCCCAGAAATCTGACAACAACAGAATCAGCAGCTGATTCAATACAGCTTTCAACAACCACGACACGATTTTTTTTTTTTATTGTGGGAATAAGTACAATTCAAAATTTAGCAAAACCAGCAATCCAATTTACATTCTTTACCATTTAAAGTCAATTCATTATTATCACTTATCCAAGTTGAGATTTGTTTCAAAATTAGAAATAGGAAGCATAATAATAAAAGCCCCGCAAAGATTCTAAGTGAAATGTGCTTCCTTCCCCTTCCCCAATCCACATCTCCTACATGAACAACAAACATGAACCAGAATCACAGACATTAAAGAATAAAAAGCATGGGAAACTAAATATTTGCCTGTGAGGAAGAGTAAAGGAATTTAATAAGGATAATGGAATAATTTCATTATTCTTCTGGTCAACAAATATAATTACTTCAGATTAAGAAAGTTGACTGCAATTGCCGTACTAATTCAGAACCATAGCTGCACTAATACACTGTAAAAAGACTGAAAGCACTGAGTAATAGGTCTGCAATGTCTGTACCCTGAGTAAAGAATGTGGATCTTGGACTTTAAAATCCTGCCACCATTGATTGGAATGCACTGGGTCCACACTAGGAGGATTATCTACATTTGAGCAGGGCTGACACAACTCCAACATTCCTGCAGACACCCATACACTCACAGAGCTTCCCTGTGTTTTGGGGAGAGATCCAGAGATACTGGGAAGCTTAAAAATTGATAGTATGCTGGTAAAAAGACAGCCTTCCCAAGGGCTCTTGGATGTACCATGATTCCTGATTCTGTCAGACATATATATATATATATATATACACACACACACACGTAAAACAAGGACAGAGACAAACCCCAAATACAAGTCCTGCACATTTACAAACCCCAAAAAAAGTCTGAAATTATAGCCCAGACCATATGTTCTAACATTTGTCTTTAAAGTCTGCTGCCCTAATTCTCGAGATCAACGCATTTCCCAGCAGCAGATTCTTAGGCATTCCGAAAAATATACAAAAATATCTTCATTTTAGCAAAGGACAAGCTTCAAGAAGTGCTTCTCTGCTCATTTGGGTGCTGCTCTGCCGGGAAGCAGGATGATTGATTTTTACATTCGTGTAAACAGGATTGGTTCAAACCGTTATTTCTCACCCTGATGAGTCAGCCCCTGCCCTTCTCCTCCACCAGAGCTCCTGTGCCCGGAGGCCACGTCGGCAGGACACAGGACAGACTGCCAGGTCCCATCCCAGCCTGGCCAGGCCAGTGGCTTCCCCAGGGACCAGGCTGCAAGGTCAGGAGAGGCTGTGGCCATTCCTCCACCATAGGTGGACACAGACCATCAGCAAGAGTCCCAAGAAATCCTTGGAAATTTCATAGAATTTCCAAACTATTTCCAGCCTTGGCTGTATCATTCTCCCTTTCTCTCAGTGTGTACTACAAAACAGTCACAATTTAGGATTTGGAAAGATTAAGCCAAATTAAAATTTAGTTATGTGCCAAGTTTCTTTTTCCTTTTGTCTTGTGTCAGGGGAGCTATAACAAATAACAGCTACTAACTGTAAAGAAGCAGATATTCCACCCAGCAAAGCTACAAGTGCAGGTGCATCTGGTTCAAGATTTAATCACACACATGCTAAATAAATTTCCATAATTATTCTTAGCATTATCGGATTTAAAATGGAGAAGCTAAGATTATTCACACAGTAAACAAAGCATCCCATTGTTTACTCTTGGCTTCTTACATGGCTTCCTATACTTGATTGTGGTATGCTAAAAAAATAAAACCATGAGACGAACAGAGAATGGTGGTATGATCTCACTGACAATGACATGGGAAAAACTTACTCCAGATTAGCAGTCTTTTGCTCTCTCTTAGATTTCAACACAGGGTTCACAAAGATATGAAAACCTGAAAGGTATTTATTGCACATGAAAGGAATAAAGGATACATCACCCAGACCACAGTTTTCTAAGGTGACCAAACACTAAAAGGGCAAAGAGCCTATCACTGACATACAGAGAGGCACCAAAAACACCAGAAATACCACAGAGGATAAAAGGTTCCGCTACAAATTCTGGTATTTCCTAGTTGGGCAACAATGTGAAAATAAAATAACAGTATCTGTTATGATTATATGATTAAGTATAACAGCTGGTGGTTTATAGCAAGACCTTTGAAAAACTATGGATTGCACCACAGATAACATCCCAACAGGAAAGGCACAGCTGAGCCCAGGCCTGGGGCCATGACTGTGCTACAGAGCTGAGTTTGCTGAAACACTGAAGTGGCCAAAGCCAGAAGATGGTGACAATGCCTCTAAAGGATGATACTGACTCTGTTATATATATATTTAAAAAATATTTTGGCCAATACAACAAAGGCTGGTTAGACACTGACATGGGATTCTTCCCAGTTAGAGCTCTCAACCACAGCTTTGCTCTGGAGGATGCTTATGCAGATAATTCTTCATTTGTCCATTAATAGAAAGAACTTTAATAAATCAAAAACTTACTTGTGTTGATATACCATGGAGACCAGTGGATATTGCAGGCCTGGCTTTTCCATCAAACACTAAATCTAGACACCGAGTACCAGGAGTCAAAGTAAGGCCATGTAAATGTGGAATAAGAGGTACATTTTAAAACTTGGTAGGGTGAAAAGGGCCCTTGCTGGTAAACAGAAAGAAACTGAGCCAAAGCTTAATAAACAAAGTGTAAACAAAAGCTATTTAATACCAAGAGCTATGCTGCAAAACACCACCACACAGACTGTTCTACTCCAAGCCCTAATGACCAAAACAGTCTGAACTGAAAGTGCATTTCCTACAGAGAGTTTTCCATCCCGTGTAACCAGCCTGCCCACCAGCACGTAGGTGGAAAGAGCTGAAACGCTTTGCAGAAACAAGGAGAAACAGAATCAGAGCTCACCCGCCATTTCACCCCTCCCTCCCCTGACACAGCCAAGCACGTCCATCCTGTCCTGCTCCAATGCACCCCTGCAGATGTGCCCCCAGAGCCTGTCCCCAGGAGTGTGCCTGACCACATGCAGTTCCCAACTACCATCAGACAGCAGATGCAGGTGAGAAAGGACAATGTTTCATCCTGCTTTGCCAAATTTAATGTCCTGATCAATGCAGTGCTTTGCAGCATACTTTGAATACAGTCACTAACTTACTTCTTTAAATGTAACCAAGGGCCAAATTCCGATAATTCAGGAGATGCTCTGGACAGAAGCAGGTACCAAACCAAAGTGGTTCCAGCCCCTGGCTCTCACCAGCACACAGGCACTGCCTGCCCTGGAGAGCCCAAAGAACCTTCCACCTGCAGATTTCACCAGTTACTCTTTATTAAAGTGTATTTTCAGCTTTCTGCAAGCGTCTCCAAAGCAACATGATTTCAGGTGCTGCTGTTCTTTCATCTCAGAGTGAAACCACATCAGGTCCACCGATGAGCAACCCAACATCAACCTGGGATAGTGGAAGGTGTCCCTGCCCACAGCAGGGGGGTTGAAGTGAGATGATCATTAAGGCCCCTTCCAACCCAAACCACTCTGGGATTCTATGGTCCATCTGTTCCCTTGTGTGCACCCATCACCACTCTCATCCTGGTGCCTCTGTCCCCACCCAGTAACACTCCACAGGTACCACTCATTTGCTTACATTATGTCCCATCTATTTTCAACTCTTTCCTTCCCTGTAAGAAACTGACTCACTTCCTCATTTCCAACCTCATACCATAGAGGAAAAAAAAATACACACTTTGTTTGGTTTGCTTAGACTACACTAACAGCCTTATTTCACCGACACACACACTCTTCCTATACAAATATACAGCTGTTAAGCCTTTAATATTATCCATTCCTTTGCACTACCCACACCTAACCACACCCACCCACCAAATTAAGGGAATAATAATTCCAGGAAATCTTTTATTTGAGAAGCCACAGCTAGGTTTTTAGCATACTTCTGGTCTTTTTCTTGACTTAGTCACTTTTAGAGCCACAGAAAAAGCAGCGCTGAAATTTAATTCTTGCATTCTTTGTTTTACAAGGTAAGAAACAAGCAAAGACTTCAAGCTCAGCCTCAGTGGCAAAACACTTGAAAACATCACCTGAAACAAGTATCAGTAAACTGTCTATGTTTTTATCCTGTTTTCATTTCAAAATGTAACCACCCAAAAGCAATTCAGGTCTGCAACACAGATATTTATGTCCTGACACAGCTACAACCCCTCCGTGCCATTGCACATCTCTACCTTGTCCTTGAATAAATCACAAAAGCCAGTTTAATGCAGATCCTTGCTCACCCTATGCAAGGGTGAATTCCCCCTGCTTAAGGCCAGAATTGAAACAGAATTTCTATCCTTTAGCATATTTGTTTTCCTTTCAGGCAAATTTTGTTCTTCACTAATCCAAACCCTTGTGCTGTCCTAGGAGACAAAGACAAGAGGTGAGTTTCACGAGAGTATTTCCAGCAGCATGGGTGAAGCAGAATTTACCAGGAATTCCAATTTTTATTCCATGAGCTGCTTTTCTGCTCCCTGTCCTTCTACCTTGCTACAGGCTTTTTGCAGCTTTACATACATACAGAAAATTCAGTTTGGGGGCAGAAAATGAGATCCAGCTTGAGGACCAGTTACATGGAGGGCAACAAAAAGGACATTTAGCAATAATTGGGCAATTCTACGTGATCAATGGATAGAAGCTTTATGCAGCCTGCATACTCTGCACATAGGTATTTTCAACATGTGGGTGACAAGCAAGGTCAAGTGGCACCAGAATAATCATTCTGTCCATGTTATTCATACCACAGCGGGTGTGACAGCTTGGCATTATTGCCTTCCAGGAGGGAATAACTCCGAACAGATTCTCAAGTACAGCTTCACTGCCCCAAACTACGAACAAACAGTGAACTTTTCAAGTGTGAATGACAAAACTCCCAGGCAGCAACACAAGTTCCTACCAAAGCTCTTAAGATATTGGCTAAAAAACTAGTCTTTAATCAGTCACTAGGGAAAGGTGAGTTTCCTGAACATCAGATTCACATGAGACCTATTTATTCTGAAATTTAGAAAGCAGAGTAATTTTTTTTTTAATTCAGAGGTCTGTTTCAATTCCATTCTGTAGTTACCAGGTCCAGGTTCTCAGCCTGCTCCATATTTCATGTAGTGTGGTTACCACAAAGCACTAGCTAGAAGTCATCTTTCATACAAAGGAAGTACAAGTTAACAGCGGAGCAAAGAAATGGCTGAGAATATGCCTTGCCCTTGTCCTTTTCTTGCAGAGCTAGAAACAGTCAAGTCCTGAGTTTTTGACAAATTAAAAGGAAATATGTGAGAAGGAAATGAAGTATTTCTAGTATTGACACATTTATGAACTAATTAATATCTGTCAAACTTTATATGAAGAGCAGCTTTTAAAATACTGATGGTAGAGCACATATACATGTTCCATCTCCCAAAGATACTGGATGAAGATCCTAAATCAGTCCTAAATCAGTTTCCCCACAGGGGCAGTTTTGCAGTCAGAGCCCCAAGCTCATTCTGGGTGTTGGGCAGCTCAGGGTGAGCAGGGCTCCCCTCGAAGGAAGCACATCAATAATTTGTCATTAACACCCACATGGATTCAAAGGAACAAAGACGGGCCACGTAATCACACATGAATAAAGGATGTGCTTTATGTTTCCACTCCATCCCACAGGCCAGGAGGCCAGCCCCAACATTCAGCAAGCCCTGTGGTGTTTAACAGCCCAGGTGGGCAGCACCACAGCCCTCCTGCCCACACAGGCAGCCTCAGGTCACAGGCTTCTACTTGATTCAGCTTCTAGCAACTATTAAAAAATTAATCCAAATTAATCCCCAACATCCCCTTGCTTTATTCCTTTATTTGGCTATTGTTACAAAGGCTACAAAAGTCACATACCACAGCATCTCTTCTATCACATGGGATGGAGAAGGCAAGTCCTGAGGAAGTCAACAACACAGCTCCTGCTGAGAGCCCCTGGAACTGCTCAGATGCTTCCCTAAACAACTCAACGTGTAGACTGTGCACTCAAGGGCTGGATTTCTCCAAAAGACCAGACATATTGCTTTGGGTTTTTTTAATTTATTTTCTCTTTACATCTGTCTTCTCAAGGAAACCACAGACCCTCTCCATGCCCACTGATCAGCTGAACTTCTCCCAGCCACCATCATTTCCAAGAGCTGCCTAATCCAGGCCTACACCATGATCTACAGGGCTTATAAAGCACTGATGACTTAAACAAGTCATATCCAGCTATATGCAAAAAGAAAACAGGAATGAAGAGAGCACTTGCTGCAACACCTTGCATCCTCAGTTACAAATATTTATTCCAGTTTTATATTACTTAGGGGATATTTTTATTTTTAAAGTTTTCACTGGTTATCTTACTGATACAACCCCAAGGAACTGGAAAAAGTTTTTGCATTTGAGATTTCTCCACCACTCCAAAACAGCAGAAACATTCAAATGTGCATCTGTTCTTTCTGGCTTAAAACAGTGATTACTCAATTAGTGGCTAATTACACTTCAGAGTGTTAAAAACAGAGGATATTCCACAGAGGTTTTTCTCAAGCAAGTGTCTTTCTTCCAACCTTGATAAGGCAAATGAAGATTCAGTAAGTCATCTTCTTCTCTGTTGCCTCAGTCCTCTAAAGCACACCATCACCAGACACACCAAAGCTGCAGAGCCAAACACAGCTCTGGACACAAAGTGGGGCTCACAAGATTTCCAGAACAGGCTCCAGAAGCACAACCTGAAGATTTCACACTGCTCAAAAAGTCATATGCAAAAAAGTAATAAAAAAAAATTCTTCTACATAAGCAAAGTTAGCTGTCCCTGCAGAACGGTCACATGGCAAAGGGAAGAGCTTTCGTATATCCTGAAGAATTTAGTGTTACCAAGCCTGACATCTCAAGTTTTTATTAACAGTGTTCACTCCCTGAACTCAGGAGAATCACCCAGTTTGTAATAAAGCAGTCCTTCACACTGCAAATATTCAGCAGCACATCTTATGTCATAACCCTGAGTACGTGGCAGTAAGGAAAAAGCAAGTATCATCTATTCCACAGGGAGCTACCAGCTGACAGCCACTGCCCAAAAAGACTTTCATGCTGCCTTAACATAGTGCTAAAATTATTCCTTATCCTACTAATCATAGTGCAATGTGGGAGCATTGGAAAATGCATCATTATTGTCTGAGTGCTGCCCTATGTATAGGGAATACATTCACCTCTAAACATACCAAACACTGTAACCTTTAAACATACCAAATACTCTATCACAGGTGGAAATAAAAAAAAGACATTAAGTTTTGTGGAGCAAGGAGGTGTGTAATTTCCAAAACCACTGCACACAAAATAAGCCTGTCTTCTATAATAACCTCAGAGCACAAAACCAGAACTGTCACAAATCCAAGTTTTAGTGTATTTGCAGACTGATTACAACAGATCTTCTGCAATAGATCACTATTAAGTTCCACAACTTCATGGTAAGAACAGCTTCATCAAAACAAAACAAAAAAAAAAACCAAAACACCACAACAGCAACACAAGCAGGTGCCTTCCTGTGTATGAAACATGTACATAGTTCGGCAATAAAAATATTTTACAATAAAGTAGGATCTGAAGCTTTAGCTTGAAAAGAGTATCAAGAATTTTCAGGCCAAGCTGAAAGGGTGTATACAAATAAACATGAGCTTTGGCAGTCAATACTGCAGCTAAAGCAAATAAAAGGAGACAATCTTATGCTAGAAATTCTAAATCAATTTTATGAAAGACTGCTGATGAGTACCAAACAAGTCCCATTGGCACAAACACGTTAAATTACTGGGAATACAGAACCAGGAGGTTTCAAGTTGCATCCATTTAAATACACTGTCTGAACACCACTTTAAGCATGAACAAAATTATAAATAAATAGGGTCATAATTATATTTGTAATGGAAATCTTTCAAGTATTAAGCCAGAATAAAGCATTCATTTCAAGTAAAAGGAGTAGCCAGCTTTATTCCTCTGTTAATTGCCACATGGACCAATTTCTTACCACACAGCATGTTGGCTATAAATCTCAACAAGCAACTTTAAACTGTTGTTATTATTGCTCATCAAGACCAAATAACCCTGGATGGTGTTCAGGGAAGCTTCTGTAACATCTATCTCAAACAAGTATTAATTCACCATTTCCATGGGGATGGAACTTCAAGCAAGAACCACCCACTCCTCCACTGTTTAAATGGAGGGGGTGTCACAGAAAAGATGAAAAGAGGCTGCAAGATGGGACTGATAAATAACTGAAGAGAGAAATCCTCCTGGACTTCCAAGAAATGCATGACTCATTCTGAGATACTGAACTCCTAGAATACAGAGAGCAGCCACGTCTGCAAGTTCTCACTCCCAAGTGCTTCAGTGCCTTTCCAGAGCTGCATTATCACGGTTTTGGAGAGATGACAGAACAGGTATTCCATAAAGCAAAGCAATGCCCATCCATGTGTCTGTGTTGTCCTCTTACCTTGGATGCACTGGAGGGTTCCATCCTCAGCCCTTATTGTAAAGGTTTCACCTGGATTAACTTGAACCAAAAAGACCTGCAGAAAGGAAAATAAACAAACATTTGTTTCACTGTGATCTCCAAAAATTAAAATTTCCCCAAAACAGTAACTGTATTATCCCTTTTCTGGAAGAGGTGTGGAGGCAGGGAGGGAACAGACTGGCATACTACATCTGTGGGTCCCAGGGTCCAGGAGCAGGCAGAGATTTGAAACCCACCTACTCATCTACACATTAAGAGCTGAACTGAAGATGTAACTGAATTGCATACAGGTGAGAATTATGGCTTTGAGTTCCACAACAAAATCTTGAGGGTGTGTTTAACTTGGCCAAATGCTGGTAGCTAAGGACATAAATCTTCAGACCATTGGCACATGAGAACAGAGAGCACACAAACTCCAGCAGGCAGCACCAACCCACAATGGGATTTCAAGTTCACAGGAATAAAAGTCTGCTGTGCGGAGTTGATCCACTATGTTTTTAAAAGTTTATCCTCCAGTCTTACACATAACAGATCTCAGTTAAACAAAACCCGTAGGCACACACACAGTTCAACAGTTGTACATCAGTAATAAACTATTTATTAACAAATATAGTATTTTTATAAATAATAAAAAGATCACTCCAGTCTCCCATTGCTGAATTCTGCAGATGGTGGGAACACACACGGACCGGGAAGCACGAAAATATGTCCCAGTTCGGGGTATGTTGTATCACCTTTATTAATTTTCAGCTGTCTTAAACAATGGGTTTAAAACTTATGATTTAGAATTCTTTCTTTAATGGACAGTTTCACTGGGATCTACAGACCATTTATCCCACCTTGCTGCTCGTGCAACTTTTACTAAAATACTTAAAACACACTTCTGCTAACCGCGCATTGTCAGAAGTTCAATCAAGGCATAAATTAAATTTTCAATTTGTACCAAGATTAATCTACTTTTTTTTTGTGGAAGTTCTCTCTAAATTTAGGTCTGGTCTTTATATTCTGGGACATCTGCATGCAGGTTTTAATCATTCAATCTAGAAAGAGAGAATTTGAATTCATGGTGTGTTTCTGAATTCCTTAAGCCAAATGCGTAAGATAATTATTACCTAGATGACCTTTTGAATTACAGTAATCCTACAGAAACCCATTATTCCACCAACATTTTTAAAGCACAAGCTGGAAATCAGAGAAATGACATATGAAAGCCATTATGTTGTCTGTAACAATCATTTCTCAGGGAGCACTGATCAGGGTGGATCTGATCAAGCATACAGAGCACAATAAATGGTTCAGAAAAGATAAAAGGCACAAAGCCATTCCATCCCTAATCTCTGAACAATCAACATTTAAGTGACAGCATTTAAGTGCTCTTTTGCTATGAATAGGCGTGAATTATCCACCACAGGACATGGGCATCAGGTCAAAAGAAGCGCAGAGCAAAGCAATGTCATCCAGCTCAACAAAAAAATCCAAAACAACAAACAAGAAACCAGAACACAAAGAAGCCAAGAATCACAGAAATGTTTCATCAGCTCATTTGCATTATATGTCTAAACCAACAGCCCTAAAGCTGGTTATTTACTAACAAATTTGATTAACATAAATCAGAAGCCCTTGTACGCCTTTACACCTTTGGAAAACTGGTCCAGCTCCTCAAAATAGAGACCCTAACTAAGCCTGATGCCCCGTGCATGTAAAGCTCCATCCTTGCCCTAGAGCAGGAGAGAGGGATTCCTCTTCCTACACAAGGCACATGCCCACCCCGGGGTTATCAGAAGATTTACAAATTCCTGTCCCAGGAGTCCATCACCAGCACAAGTGTCCACATTAGCAGGCCTGCAGCTGTCCCTTAAAAATAACTCCTTGGGGTTCTGCATTAAAAAAAGGTGATATCCCCAATCACAGCTGTTGCTTTTGATGGTCAAAATGAAGCAGCATCATCCTTGCCTAATCACATGGAGTTTTAACACAAAAAAATTGTTCCAGTAACAAGTTTGTTTCCTGTAGAGCAGCAGCCGCACAGCTTTGTTCCCCCATCACGAGCCTGTGGGCAGAGCCTGGGACTTATCTATAGTAGCTTCTAATAAAATGTTATAGATATGGAAATAACTCCTTATTGACAGATGCTCAAATCAGGCACGAAGAAAACATTTACAGGCTGTTGCTGGGGGAAGGCAGCAATATCAAGAGCAAGCAGGAATAGCCAAGGTGTGACTGATGTGGGTCATCACTGAAGCAAGGGCTGGGCACAAAGGGAGGACATGTAACCAAAGTGGCCTCAGACCCAGGAGCAGCAACCAGGCTCCTCAGGCAAGATCCTTCCAGAGGCTGCAACCCAGCCCCAGCCCCTCCTTTCCCAAAACTGGGGTACTGGGGTGTTTCCCATAATCCATCCCACCACCCAATCCCCTCTGCAGTCCCCCCATGCTGCACACAACGCCCCAGAGCTCACAACTGCATAGCACTGATCAAAGAGATGCAGAGCTGAGGCCAAACCATTAAAGCCAGCACACACCAAGTGTTACATATGGGACACCTTCCAGCCAACACCCCTGACTTGTCCCACTTGCCTGGGACAAAATGTCAAGGCACACTGTGACTTCTTTTGTTTATACACACTAAGTATATAAAACTAATTCCATTATTTATTTTTCCCCACCTCCTCATAAAACAACAAAATCATGTTCTGCAGCCTGAAACGCAGCTTCCCTCTTTGCTTTCACACAAGGGATCTTCATGAGAACGCCTCCTTTCTAAAGCTTTTAATTAAAAAAATCTGAGGAAAGCAATAAAAAAGTGTAAAGATAATGTCACTATTTTAATGAAAACAAACCCAGATGATCTTTAATTGTGCTATGCCTCTTCCAATATTCATCATCCCGAGTATGCACAGTTATGAGATGGCAACAGAGAAGAGGGAACTTGAAGGGTCACTCGGAGCCCTCGCTGCTGGCTGGCAGCATCTCCAGGGTGCGGTCTCATGTCCAAAGTCACTCCAGCCCACTTTCAGTCCTTGGCCTCCTCCCACCCAAAAAGCTGGAGCATGTGACAGCTGGGAGCAGCGCATCAGCAGCACAATCCCAAAGGCTTTTTCATTTCCCTAAAAAGTACTCGGATGTTTAATTTAGCAGTTTCATCCACTCGGTGCCGAAGCCCAGCCTTACCTGCTGCATCCTCAGAGAAAGCTTGTTATCTCTATAGTACTCTTTTTGCATTTAAGAATGCCATTCTAGTTCATTGAAAGTCGTGTTTGTTGAGTGATGAATGTTACTAAGTTGCATAGCTACTATAAATATTTATAATCCCACAGAGTACATCCAGACTAAGTTTTCATGACAAGCCAAGCACGTGTCACTCGTGCCTCCCTTGTTCCCGCTATCCAACTCTCATGGCCAGTGGAAGCAGGGGAAGAGACTAAAGAAGGGCTCACAAAGCAGGCATAAAGCTGGGGTTCAGGAATAAATAAACAGAATGAGGAAGTTTTGGATTGGGTATTAGGAAAAATTTCTTTACTGTGAGGGTGGTGAGGCCCTGGCACAGGCGGCCCAGAGAAGCTGTGGCTGCCCCATCCCTGGGAGTGTTCAAGAACTGGTTGAACAGGACTTGGAGCAGCCTGGTGTGGTGGAAGGTGTCCCTGCCCATGGCAGCAAGTGGAAAGAGATTGGTTTGGTTTGGAAGGGATGTTAAAGCCTTTCTGTGATATAAAACTATATATACTGTGGGGAAACACTCTCAGACAAAGGCAGAAATGCCACCTGATAAGGACCAAGGGCATACACTACAATCTCTTTTGTATACTACTGGTTTACTTACACAAGAGTTTAAGCCCACAAAAGAAAATTCACACTCAAAGCAGGCCATCATCCCCCAACTACTCTGTGGCCTCTCACAGCAGTGATGAGGATGATGTTCACCTGCATCCATGTGATGCAACACAGTCCCAGAGTTCACTTAAGTATTTCCCCTTTATGAGAACATTTTCTCGCTAAGGTCAAACAGCCGCTTGCAGGGCTTAGGCTTATTAAAACCCCACATTAAACATTTTCCAGTGTAGTGAATTTTCCCTTCCATGAGATGCATCATGCTTCATACAGCTGGGGAGCACAACATCATAGGCACCACCTGGGATCCAGCCACAGGGTCCTCAGAAATGCTTTAAACCATTAAGATTTATTGCATTTACAATTTCTATGGTGCATAGCTTATGGAATGCACTGCTTTTTTTGGGGAAAAAACAAAAAAATCACTTGTATCCATTTTGTTATCTACTTTAAAAGACTGTGCCCCAGATCCCAGTGAATCTCCAGGTGCATCCCACAGGAAGGACCAGGGAACTCACACACTAGGGAACTGGGTGCAATACTCTTCTCAGGAACACATCCCTCGGTCACACAGAGCAGGCAGGCTAAACACTTTCAGCCTCTCTTCAGTAAGAAAAATCAGGGAACACACTACACCTTAAACAGTAAAGCTGACTTTTTAACATGAATACTTCAATAATAGTGTCTGGGCTTAACTTTTTTTTTTTTTGACTGGACAGAAAATAGAGGCATTAATAGAGGCATGAAGCAATTCAGTCAGTTTACCATGAGTGCTCTTTACAGCAAAGCCCAGCAAACCCCAGTGGCAGATCGTGAACCTCTTAATTTATCAAACCTTAAAACACACATGCCAAAGCAGTAAAAATAAATTAATAAATTGAGAAACCATGAAGAAGTAACTAAATTTTGGTACAAAGTTCACTCACTCAGCTCAGTATAAAACCCAGCTAAGTGCTTTCAGTTGCTTGCAAGGTGCACAGACTTGTTATGCTACAGGAAAGTACCAAATCTCGTTCCTCATTCAGCTGTACTCTTGTTTCCCTCATTTAAAGCCTGTGACCCTAAAAGACAAGAACCAGCACACACAGCACTGTGTGCAATGCCTGAGCTCCAGCCAAATGGTGAAACCACAGGGTTGGTAAACACAGCTTTACAAAGAGCAGGCAAGCAGAAAACCTGCTGCACCTCTGCAGGTGCATTGAGTGAAACAACCTGAAATAAAACTTCCCAAACTAATAAGCCAAACATTCAGTACAAATGTGCTGTAGCACAGCTAGCTGCCCCTCCACTTTATACTCCAAGCTTTTTAGAGCTTACAGTGGAGTACCTACAGGAAACCATTGAAATTCTTGGACCAAAAGGTTAATTATTGCTCCCTGAATCCCCTAAGGAGTTACAAGTGGATTAGAAGCAGAAACAGCTCTGGAAGCAACATGAAAGCATTAAACACAGTCAGCAGTAGTGGAAATAAAGTGTGGGAAATGAAAAAAAACACAAAACAACCAAAGTCAGTGCTAGAAATGCCATTTTGGGTAGTCTAGAGTCTAGAGGAGAGGGATTACTGTCAAGCAGGCAGAGACATTCCTTGCCCTGCCCTGTACAGCTCTGCAGCCCTTACTCTAAGGAAGATAAAGCAAGTGAATGTTCCCATGCAATTGCCTTACACTGCAGGCCTGTTCACTGGCAGATTTGCCTTTTGCATCACTCTCCAGCTGGCTGCTGGCAAGGCCAAGGTGTTTCACCAGCTCCAGTCTGCTTTATTCTATGTGTATAAGAATGGGTCTTTTGAGGAATGGCTTTTCCCTGGAGCTCAGCATTTCCAGGCACAGATCCTAATTCAGCTCTGTGGTGCTGGCACAGCTGAGGCTTCACAAATACAGTGACACAGGGGTGAGCAACAGCCAGTGTGCCCAGAGCAGCCCATCAGAACCTCCATTCTGTCAGCCCCAAAGCACGAGGCACTGAGCTGCCTGCTGGCCATGCTGCAGCCAGGAAAACGCCACACGCCTCGTCTCCCACCAGCTCTGCCATGATGCTTTCTCACCACCAGCTTCTAATGGAGACTGTAATTATACCCTGTAAAAGCACGTCCTCCTAAAGCTAGGACCTACTTATGGAGTCATATAAACCATCTTTCTTAAGGAAGTCACTCCTATGTGAATCTATCCTGAAGGCTCTTCCCACCTTACAAGTAACTAAAATAATCTCTTTCAACAAACACTTACCATTCGTTTCTATGTTACAACAAACCATGTTAAGGGCAATTAACATAGTTCATTTGCAAAGATCAAACAAAGCATTTATTCCGATTTAATTCCATTTTAGAACTGTACTTTTAAAAAGCAAAGACATCACCTAAAGCTTCAGGAGTAGGATGAAAATGATAAAGCATAAAGGTAGTTAAGCTTAGCAACAGATGAGGGCACATACAGACTAGAGGCCAAAAAAGCCTCATGGAAAACTGGTGTTTCAGCTACAAGTACTTCAAGAGATAAGGAGATGAGATCTAAGAGCATCTTCCAGCAAACAGGAGAGACCTGGCCCAGAACTGTTCTACTGAGTCATGGTTGCATAACACAGCAAAAGCAAGAAGCGATGTGCTTCTAGTGCACCTGCAATTCTTTTTAATGCAAAAGATTAGCTGAGAAACTATTTTAAAGGCAATGGAGGCATCTGCCAAGCCAGGCTGATGAATCATCAAAGATGGGGAAATTGAAAGATTGGGCTTAGAGGGCTCAGAACAATTCACTTATTCTCTCTGTAATACAGAAGGACCCACTGACAGGACAGTCTGACCTGATAAGTGGTTTCCAGCAAGGAGGAAAGTGTGTACGTAGAGAACAATTATCCTTTCCCGTATGAATAAGATTGTTCCTTCACCTAGGTGTAGTAATACTGGACTCAGTAAATACAGCCATTGAAAGCATTCTTTTCCATTTTTTCAAGTCAAAGCACACTTTGCAAAAATGACTTTAAAAAAAATAACGAATCACAACAATGACAATCTACATCCTAATGAGAATCCAGATAACCACACAGACTTAGAAGCTCACAAGGAAAGCAGAAATTGTTCTTCCTCTTTAGGTTGGTCTAGCTCAAAACACAGCTTGAAAGGAGGAACAAACGATCCAGGGAACAAGAAGTAACAGAATGACCGTTTATATTGATTCAAGAGGGACAGCTTGCTCGTACCTTCTTTACAATACTTTGCTGAAATGTCCCACATGAGGAGAGAACCAAATTGAGCAACACAAAAATATTGCCAGGGTAGATGCTCTCCAAAGAGACACCTTGACTCCAGATGACATATTTGGGAGCCTACCACCCGCCAGCTTGAACCTGCAGGCTGTATCCTGACATGGAAGCATCGCTAAGGTCTTATGGTCATTCTACCAACTTCTGATCACGCTCATCAGAGAGTATCTCCCAGAAAAAGAATAAAAGCAACCATTAATCTTATCTTCCTTCAAAAACCCAATCAAAATTCACATCTGCTTCTTACAAAGAAGCACAGTGTAGAACACAAGACCTGCTGGGAAAGGTATATTCAGGTAAGCAAAGAATAGCAGACATCACTCCTATTCTCCATTTCTTTCCTACTTCCATTTTTCTATATTTTTGAAGTCTTAAAATCTCACCACAAATGCTAGTAAGATGTCTGGACAAGACTGAGCACAAGTAAACCATAAGCCTAACTTTCTGCAAAGCCCTCATATATGCAGCGTTTACACCCACTGTTTCAATTCCACTATTTTTACTTTGATGAACACATACGCAAACAAACACATTCAATTTAATGGTACACTTTAAACACTGTTTTAGTGTCTTTTCAGTGTAAAGACAGATTTCTACATCCCAGGAAATACTCTGCCCACCCTTGTGCTAAGGAAAACCATCCTCCCCATCTTGAAAATCCCTTGTTGGCCTAGAAATAGTTTACTTAAACCAGCCAATTTCTGACCTGCTGTGATCCATCGCCATTCACGATGTGAGGCATCATGGCCACCTCCCCGTTCAGCAACGGCGGCAGCTCCAGCGGGATTTGGTCGGTCATCATCATTGTGACGTACATTCATGGAGAATTTTCCTCAACAGACTTCCTGCAAGAGAAACATCAGTTAAAGACCCTGCAAAAACCCTCCTGAAGGTCATTCTGCATTCAGGAACTTAAGCAGGATCCCTGCTTTTGTTACAGGATGTGTAACGGAGCTCAAGGCTGTGAATGGAGGTTTTAACTGTTGGATCAAGAGCATGGAAAGTCAAGTTTCCATGCAAGAATTCCAAAACCAACTAGCCAGATTTCCACTCTTTCCCACAATCATAATACTCAGCCCTCACTGCTGAAATAGGCAGGTTCTGAGACACTTTGAGAGAGCTTTGCTCTTAAACCAGCATCCTGCTTGCTGCCACAGCTCTTGGAACTATGTCACCTGCACAGTTAAGATGTTACAGCAATCTCACTCAATAGCCACACTTCAAAGCCAAACATCTTTATTTTCTTTCTAGGGCCCTGTAAACAGTGTGAACTACCACTATAACACAAAGAGAAGACGCCCGACTCCCACTTAATCATGACCCAAAAGGATTAAGGCTTCTGCTGGAGCAGGAGGGCCAGCACATCCCTCAATGTTCTGAGCATCCCATTCTATGAAGGACAATAGAAAATGATGACATCACTTACGGATTTGTGAAAAATCACACATCATTTCCAGCACACCCACCCCCTTCACAGCTAACTGATGTGATCTGTGAGCATCAGTAAAACCATGAGAAGCTGCTTTGTAAAAACAAGTCTTAATTCAGTGTTAAGGGTATCATCATGCTGGTTTATGGGGCAATAACACAGTTCTAGTGAATAAAATGCATGATCTCATCACATAGCTTATCTAGACTTCTGCACAACTCCTAAGCAAAGGAGTGCCCAGGGGTGAGCAGCCTCCTTAGTACCTCTCATGCCAGAGAATCCCAAAGTCTTCCTGAATAATTTCATATACATCCCAAATTCAAGTTAGAAAAAAAATATGATGTGACTTAGGTGGCAGCATAGGTAATCAGCTGGCACAAGATGGTCAGCGTACACCAGAGTACAGAAAGGGGAATTTCTGGCAAAGAGCATGGGACACAATTACAGAGCCATAAACCAGGAGTTTAATTCATCTACTCCAGAGGGGATGAAGGACTGAGCCAGCCTCACCAGGGTTGGAGCATCCCATTCCATGCATGCTGCAAGTCTTACATCCCCTCAGCCCCAAATACTGCTAGACTTAAAATTCTTTTTTTTTTTTTTTTTAGTTCAACAGCTAAATTATTAGTTTAGTTGAAATACACTGTCTTCACTTTCATCAAGCTCTTTCAGAGCTCATTGCAATCCCATCACCTGCACAGCCTCATGATCAAAAACATCAGCCTGACCAGGGGCTGCTTCTCCAGCTCCTGTGGAGGAGCACTTGTGTGATTTAGAAGCAATGGCAGTACCCACACAGACTGAATCACATCCATCTATTCACTGTCACCAAACAGGCCCCTTCACATCTAAGCAGAACCAGAAGACTGAAAGTACATTTGTTTTTCAGAAGATGTGCAAACCTGGCACTGTGACCTCCAGCCATACAGCTCAAGACCAGTGTCATAGGTTAGCAAGCATAGTCCCGGAAGGGACGTCCTTGCTAAGGGGTGCTTACAGTTTCCTCTGGGAACTGATAGAACCTATCAGCTGGCCAGTTTGAATATGGACAATTCTCTAAGCCACTTAAAGTTGTGATCACCTCTGTGATCCACATTTAAGAATAGGCAAACTCCCCCTCCAAGCTCTCTCTCGTTTCCGGCGCTGGCACAGGTGGCTGCGGGCCCCGTGTGGGGGCCAGCGGGCCCGGCCAGGCCCTGCTTGGGCCAGGCCGGGCCGGGCCACGGCCATCCTGAAGCCATGGACCTGTTCCAGCCATGGAACCCCCCCCCACTGCCTTGCCGTGGGCAGCCGGAGCGGCTCGGCTCTCCCCCCTCTCCACTGCGATAAGAAAAATTCAACATTCCAGCTGCAAAGCTGCAAGGCTGAGGTGAGAGTAACCCTTTTATTGCTGTGAAGAGCTGAAAACCTGAGGGAAGAGAGAGAGGAGATGCTTAAAGCTGAAATTCTGTTGTGAAGCTATGATATATCAGAGTATCCTGTTGTAATTTCATGAAGATATGGGGGGTGGAGTGTTCAACTCGTGAGCAAAAGCACCTGCGCTGAGATAGGCAGATGCTGACGCAGCTGTAATTTCATGAGAAGTTTGGACAGGGAGAGATGAACCAGATGAGGACTTTTGCTCCAAACGGGAAAGGAGAAAACCTCAGTTCCTAGAGATGCTCCCAGAGATAGTCCTAACGATGAAGATGATGAAGACCCTTTGCTCCCAGGGAAGGAGAAGGGCCTCTGTTTTTGTTTCTGAACGGCTCAACCTTAAAATTGTACCCCAAAAATCTTCAAGAGTGGACCCTCGAAAGCAGTTGCGGGAAAAGCTGCAAGTCGGGGGAAAGGACTCACATGCAGGCAGAGAGACTCCTCTTCCTAAATGGACTGAACGATATTTGGAAGTGGGTGGCTGTCTCGTTGTGATAATGTTTTCATAGCATGAGCAAGAAGAGACTTCTCTTTCTAAATGGACTGAACAAGGTTATTATGGAAGTGGTAAACAGACTGAACATCTTAAGGGTTGTCTTTTCACATTGTCAGTGGGAGAAGGGAGGAAGGTGGGGGGAGGAGGAGAGTTCTGAAGGTGGTATAATTTTTTTCTTCTTTTAGGTCTGTTAATAAACTTCTTTATATTCTTTCAAGTTTGGTGCCTGTTTTGCATTTCTCCTAATTCTTATCTCACAGCAGATAAACAGTAATGAGTATTTTGGACCAAACCACTACACTAAATTGGTGTTTCTGCCCGGTTACAAACCGAACCCGCGACAACCAGCATTTTAATTTAACTCAGTACCAAATTTAGCACAACTCTCACAGCTCTTCCCACTGTTCTCGTTTGTGTGAAAACACCACTTCTCTAATCATCACTTCACCGAGACAGAAACAGAGGCGATGTATTTTCATCCACCTTTAAATTAAATCCCTCCTTTTATCCAAGACTCAGTTACAGGACAGAAGTTCCCCAGAAGCCTCAGATACAGTTGTTGTTAGGATGGTACATCCACAGCCAGTTTCAAGTCCTATTTCCTGCCTGCAACAACTGCTTTGTCCCAGAGCTTAAAAGTGTTTCAGTCCTACTGCTGCCACTATCCTGAGTAACCTGCCCTGCAGTGCACACACCCCTGAGGTAAGGAATAAGCACCCTGACTACACACCCCTGTAGCTCCCAGGATCAAGCTCTCTGATCCAGCATAGCCCAAAAGCCTTGCTGACTTAGTCACCGCAACCCAACCATGACACGGGCTACACAAACACATCCAAGAGGCCAGAAACTTTGCCCAGTGCATTTTTCCCCTAAGGTTTTGGAGATTCTTCCTAAAGCTTTTGCTTCTCATTACTGCACAGTCTCAGGTTTTAATTTTGAGAAAGATCTGAGTCCAACAACAATATTCACAGGTGTTGGGATTTGGGGCTGGAGAAGGAGTGGGACAGCACGACTTCAGTTTTTGGGGGTTCTGTTTGTTTAACAAGGAAGAAGAGAATATGTGAGGTTTTGTACCATTTCTTAACTGCTTGGGATTAAGAAAAGGACTGAAAGAGCCCAAAACTGAACACCAGAGAGCACACAAATGAGCAGCTTTCAATGGAAATGGACTGATTTGGTCAATAGCCAGTGCACCTCCAACTACTCTGGCTACACATATAATTATTTATGCATCTATAGTTGTTGTGTGTGCAAATGTATATATTCACATATAAAGTTTATTTCTAAAGAACACAATGTCCATAGAAACCATTTTAAACCCATATAAAACAAAACCCGAATCCCCAAACAAATGACACACTCATCTAGTCTGAATCTGAAAGCTGAGCTTCAACAGAATTTAAGCATCATACTGATGTTATTTCTTGAGGAAAAAATCCCCAGACTGTAGCTTGAAGCTACATATTTTCCTAGTAATATTTCCATTCCAGGCACAACAACGAATACGTTGACATTTATTTGCTACGTGTCACTGTTTAAAGTGCTGCAGCTACATTCCTTTTGCTTTATTAATGGTTTGTCACTACAGCCGTGTCTACACTTGCCTCACTTGAAAGGAGAAAACAAAAAAAAATAAGAAAACATAAATAAAAAGGGCTTCCTCCATTTGTCAGGTGGGGTACGACCCCACCAGAGACGATACCAGCAGCAGTACTGGCTACAAGGCACAGCCACTGGGCAGGGTTTTTCTGCAGTATTTCACACAGATGTACTCCAGGCAGAGTTAAGACATCTACAGTGAGACTGGCAGACTTCACTGCAAAGCCAAACCCTTTGGAAACAGGCCTCACGCACTTTCTGAGCTTATTTGTCCATCCATCCTACTTAAAACAGATTTATTAGCCGTGCTTTCACACCCCTCCTAAAGCCTAGTGTTCCTCCTCCCTCATGGGATGCAAAGCTGATTAATACAAAGAAGGTGAGGTCTGAACACAAACAGTTTCTTTTTTCCTGCAAATTGGGAACATCGATGGAAGAAAACACCAGACACAACTCAAAGAGCCAGGTCACATTCCAGGATATGAGAATTCTTCCTCAGCTGAAATATGAACTGCCAAATACTAACCCACAGCTTTTTTTTTCAGGTACTAACTCAAATTTGGGGTTTTGTCTAGAAAGCTGACTACATTTAAATTTTAAAAAGATATTTCCTGTGCGTCTACATTCCCTAGGTTTGGCTGGGACAGGTCACAACAACGCCAACATGGAGTGAGAGGCTGCATCTCCCTGTCTAGCTTCCTTCAGGAATATGGAAATCACAGCTTTCCACTTTGCTGTAGAGCAAGGATGAAAAAACCACCCAAGTTTGATGTCTCTGTCCCCAAACAATACTTCCAAATCTTTTGATGTCTGCAAGTTACTGTTGCAAACTTGATTTTCAATTCAGTACTGCAGCCTTCTACTGATCCCTGAGATGACTGTTTCCTTAAATTAATTCAATATGTGAATTAGTAATACATAAATTAGTTGCACATGGCACTAGAGAGAAAATTAAAACACCCAGAAGAATAAAGCCTAACTATCTAAAATCCAATGTCCATGTATGGTCAAATAACATGACCCAACAGGTTACATCAGTTTTCCTGAAATTCCAAAAGTAGTGTGAACCACATCAAGATACCAAATTCTACTTTTCCTAGAAGGTTTGACCCATGTTATTTATGGGGCTGGAAGCCAAGAACATTTTTCTTCTGTGATTTTCTTCCCACCTTCTGTCTTTTACAAAGGCAAATTCGTCAGCTATGGCAGACAAATGCAGAGAACCTGGCAGAAGCAAGACGAGTTGTGAATACTGAGTCCTGTGACCGCTCTTTTCAAAGACTTGATTTTTATTTCCCTGCAGCAGACCATTAAAAGCTCCTGAACAAAGTGTTCTGCTTTTTTATCACAATCATCTGGAATTACAGAAGTTGTACTACAACACGGACAAAGAGTTTTCAATACTAAGTAGAGCCACATACCCTAGTTTATTTAATTCACAACTAAAATTCAGTGCTAAACACACATTTCTCTCCTGCAGTGCATATTATGGGGTATTCTGCCTGAATAGAAAAGAACACACTGCAAAAAGAGTAAGAAGCTGTCCCGCCTTCAGTCCTACCCTTGATACAGAATATATTTGAAATGCACACAGTATAAACTTGGAAGGATTTTCTCTTTCCAGCCTTAAAAAAAACCCCAACCCTTACCACTTCACCATGACAAAGTTCACACATAGCTGGTACACACACAGGGTTACAGAGTCTAACAGACTCCTTTCTACCTCTGCTTTAATACATGTACTATACTCTTCTACCACGCTGCATGGGCTGGGTGAGCTTCTCTTGCACAGAAGCTGATGCACTGGCCAGAGAAATAATCCAACCCAGCAGGAGCTTCCTTAGTACTTTACAACCATGGGCAAAGCCAGTCCAGGTGCTATCAAAAGCCAAAGTCTGTTGATAACTGACCTACTGACCAGCAGTCACGAGGTGACCATTTCTCCCCCCACCAGATGTTTTCCCTGGCAAAACAGGTTCTGCAGTGAAGATGTTCAGAAATTGGCAGTTCTCTGACCCAAAATGGAAAGGATTTGTGATATCTGATCTGCATCCTCCAAACCACATCCTAAGAGCATGGCCAGCCCAAACTCTCCAGTCACCTGCACAGCTGATTTGAACACAGGGGGGTTTTCCCTATCCACTGCACTGCACCAACCCTCCAACACTTGTGTTGTTATAACCAGGACAAGAGGAAGGAGGAATTGCACAAAAGGGCTTTGACATGGTTAAAAAAATATGTATGGAATCACAGGTTCATGTGAGAGGGAGTCCCACCTGACAACACTGAGAGGTCAAACACATCTTTAGAAACACAGACCCTGAAAACAGGGAAGACTCATATTTCTAGAAGAAAACTCACTTTGGAAAATATATACAGTAAAATACAATGAGAATTTTAAAAAATAATAATTTAGTATTCACAGAAGCCATTACCTGCAGCATATCTTATTCTTCTTCCATAAAGAGAAATAGTCCTGAAATTATTTATTATTTTTCAGGAGGTTATATGTGCAACTGAAGAACCCTATCAAAGTCTGGCATGTCAAATCATGTTAATGCTGGTTATTATATAGTTGAAGAAATGGGTGGTTTTCCAGAGTAATTTTGAATAATCTTTTGAATAAGAAATAAAAATAACTAGGAAAAAAATTGCTAGTATGTACAAGGAGAATATGCATACACAGTCTTATACACACACACATTCTCAGACACAGAGTTTAAAATCGGTCTACAACCCACTAGGAAGGCTCTGAATGAGGACTGCTCCTTCTGCACCTTCCTGCTGATGCTGGTGTTTATGTGCAAGAGATGAGAGAACTCACACACTGCCCCATTTGCCTACTGTATTTTGTACAGCACACATTGAAATTTAAGATTAATTAAACATACATAACACAATTATATTTCCACTGAAAAGCAGAGTGGTAAATATAGCTTCTTTCCAAAGACTCCTGCCATGGCTTGCCACTCCAATTCGAAGAGGAGTGGTAAAAATTGTTCATGTAGAAAAGCCTCTTGAGACATGAGCAGTACCTGGAGGTATGTGCACAGATGGTTGGTCAAGGCACAAACAGTCTGGAATTTGTCTTGTCTGATGTGCCTTCATTAGTTTAGTTAAATCACATCTGTCTGAAGCACCACTGAAACCTGAACACATTCTTTCTCTGTTTAATTACAAACACGGTAGATTAATTTGGAAGCATCCAAACAGACGGGCTTCTTCATAACAATTTTGAAGAAATACATGCAATTCTAAAAATCTGTTATGACAAAAGAAAACAGATTAGAGGGAGCACATACACACAAAGCCACTGGCATTTTATGAAGAGGTAGTGAAATGCCTGCTGCTTGCTCTCTGTGCCATTTCACAGACACAAGGCCACAGTAGCTGGATCCTATCTCCAGCAAGCTGAAAAGCATAAACATCCTCCCAAAACTTAACCACTGTAATTAATCAGTGGGTTTATTCCCCTCTAGTTTATTTTAAATAACAACACATTTCAATGTGCATGGTACATTCCATCTCTGAAGACAGAATTATCAGCAGCATTTCAATTCTATGCAGGATCAAGGAAAGTTAACATTGTTTTTCCCCCACAATGGTGTTAGATTCCCAAGGCAGCAGTCCAGAGGGTAATGACAGGAAGATTTTCAGTAGTTTGCATTTATTTAGACCTAAAATTTGACCTCAAATTTTCCAGGCTTGAAACTCCATTATCTTAAAGAACAACAAATTTGCGCTGTTACCAGCTGCACACCCCTCATAGGAAATGTTTGTCATTCAGGAACAGAAAAAGTATTAAAAATTGGTTCCTAGCTTAACATTAGGGAAAAATGGAATAACCAAGTAACTTCAAACATGTACCAGAAATGAGCATCAGGAATGGGGATATCAGGTCAAACTGCACCATGCGGGAGTGTCTTATTTCACAAGGCAAGTACAACTAATCAGCAGATAATAGCTCTGATGAAATATTGGAATAAAGCAACCTGGCACACAAAGGAGTCTTTTACCAAAGGAAAACTTCACCCCACTAGGGGCTTTCCCCCTTGGTTTTCCAGGGGGAAATCCTGTGAAAACTCATGCAGGAAAAGTGAGCTTGCCCTCCTCCCACCACCACCCACACCTGGGCATGCAGTGCCTGAAGGCCGTCATATTCATGTGCAAACCTAGTGGAACTAGATTTAAGGGAATAAAATACACCAGGGGTGAAACAGAGCTTCAAATTTTTTATTAGGCTTATATTAGCTACAGCTGAGCAGAAAGCCATAGGCAGACAAGCTAATCCAATGGTTCCACAGCATTCTCACTTCTGCAAATAGTATTAGAGCAGCAAATTCATCTGCTGCTCAAAAATCAATTCCAAAACACGCAAACACACCACGGCTACAGCCTGCACTGCTGGCAGAAGAGCAAGCTGCAGAGACAACTTGTATACAACTCACTCTCACCATTTGGGTTTTTCTGTGCTTTTTCTTCAATCTGAAAATTAAGTTAGTCATTTTTACTATTTATATTCCTTTCCTTCTTTGTTCTCACACCTTTCTTTCCTCACTTTCTTCCATATTAATCACAACGGATAAAGGGACTCACAAGAGATGTAGCTGCAAAAATAGAGAAGTTTTCAAACACACAATTCTCACACTATTTCACAGCAATTCTTCTAAGCAACCATAGGCTGAGTTTAACCCTTCTTGCACAATAGTGGCCAATTGCTTTTTTTTCCCCCCCCCCATGATTTTTAGTGTTGTTTCTGGCACAACTTGGGTTTAAAATAGCAACTACTTCAAACTTGTTTCTTTTTTTCAAGGGAGATTATTTTATGCACTCCCAAAAATACAAGCAACAATTAATATTTCAAACTAATTTGTTCCTGCCTGTCCACCCTCAGAGACATTTGAGTTAAGAGAGTTCTGGGTGCTGTTTAATTGCCAGCTGTACAACACACCCCCCACTGCACTAGCCATCTCTGTGCTTCTCTAGAAAACCACAAGTCACTTGAAACAGGATGGGGACAAAGCAGGAGTAGACTTCGACTACATAATTAGGAAGGGTGTGATACCTGTGAGGGTGGGGAGGCCCTGGCACAGGCTGCACAGAGAAGCTGTGGCTGCCCCATTCCTGGAAGTGTCCAATGCCAGGTTGGACAGGGCTTGGAGCAACCTGGGACAGGGGAAGGTGCCCCTGCCCATGGCAGGGGGTGGAATGAGAAAATTTAAGGTTCTTTCCAACCCAAACCACTCTGTGATTCTGCGATGACATCTTCCTCTCCACAGGTCAGCAGGAAAGCACAGAGGTCTTCCAGATGTGGTCCCCCATTGCCAGGGCAAGGGGAGGAAGATGACAGTGGCCCAACAGCCCTCCACCCACAGCACAAATTGGTCCCCCAAGCACAGAGAGCCATTCTATGCAACAGAGACAACCCTGCACTCTTTCTAGCTAAATGATCACCCTTTTCAGGTTCTCTGCACTCTGCATAGCTTCTGACAAAAGCAATTTGCAAGTAAAATTCACTTAAAAGGTCTAACAAGATATTCAGAAAGTTTAAACACAATTGGAATAACTGCTATTTGCTTGAAGCAATTTGTGTGAGGAGGAACAACTCCCTTCAATCCAGACCTACACCTGCCTACAGATTGGGCCCTGATCCTGCACACATTTGCACTAGAGTATGTCTTTATGCACTCTTAATACTTTTATTAAGCACTGAACTCCCCCAGATTAGGGCTGCAAGCCCAAGAACATGCCCAGGGACACGAGCAAAACCTCTATGCAAAGAGAAGTTCTTCCACAAAGGTGAAAGTCAGATAAGGTACAGGTAATGCTTCATCTATTTGCTTTCTTCCTCCATTTAACAGCCAAAGTATTAATCGTGGTTATGGGTTGATAAGCACAGCATTTGTCGATAAATACCCTCCCCTTCAACTCTGCTCTCCCAAATAATAATCTCTCTGCAATATTACCACAAAGACCTTGGTTATCTCTTCTGGAGTTCCTGTGCAATGGGGAACCTACTGGAATCAATGGGGTGGGGATTTTTTTTTTTTACCCCTAATTAAACTACAAAGAAAAAAAAAAAAAGGCTATCTATCATATCAATCTGCAGCTCTTGAAAAGCCTGCATACCAAATCCCATTTCCAACAAGGTCTCAGCACACCTTTGTGCAACACAAACTTTGCTGCTGTCGCCATTCCCCGCTAACCTGACTCCGGGCTGACGCTGTGCTGACAAAGTGGCTCATTGTGTTTTTGTGGGAAAGCGCTCCACAGAGATCTCCCATTCAGCCCTGGGACTCAAGAACAGGCATTCACACGGGGCAGCCACTGCAAGGGAGCACCTCTGGATGGCTGCCGAAGAGGGTTCTCATGGAGGAGGAAAGTTGAGCCCAGTATTATCATCGTGCTCACAAGGTCCAAGTGCTTAAACCACATTAGTAACAAGAAAACCAACCCAAAACCCACCACTCAAATGCCATCACTCCCTAACTTTTCGGCATCAGGAGAAAAGGTTAGAGTTTTGTTATATTGTCCCTCACTTTCACAGAGCATCAAGTACAATTTTCAGAAGTTTTTTTACTTTTCTGAACTGCTTCATGAAAATGAAGACAGTATGCTACCTATGAAGGCTTCTCCTCACTTGAGATAGACAGGAATTTACATTAAATAAAGACCTGAAACTCACCAGGAAAAAAGAAACCACACACACAAAGTCAAGTCATTGTTCCATTTTTGACTGAGTAATTTTGGTATCCAGGACCTTACAGGAAAGAAGCCTCTCCCACTCCAGGTATCTGATTTTTATCTCCAATGATAATAAAGCATCAAGGAATGAAAAATACCAACTCTTTAAATGCAGAGTACTAAGGGGGTTTGTTTTCTTTAGGGTGGGAAGACAAAGGGTCTCTTATCTAGACAGAAAATGCTGTGCTGAATGAGCCACCTGCTGCAGCTATAAAGCTCAAGGTATCTATTAAATGGTTTAAAAGGGAAAACCTTTAGGGTTTGCTGTCTAAGTGGAGCACAGTTTGTAACACAGACCAAAGGAGAAACAAAGTTCTGTTTATACAGCAAGGACCGTCCAGTGGGGTCACCAGCACTCAGATGGTCTGTATCCAGTTTAATTCTGAATCATCACCCTTCTAAGCTCATTCCCACTCTGTGCCAAATCATTCAGGCAATGGAAAGATGAAAATTATTGTCAATAAATTGTATTGGTCTTCGATAATAACAAATACAGTGAAGTACATGCTTGTGTTATGAATTGGGAAACCAACAGCACTTAAAACTACACCAGGAGTGTAGCTGGTTGAAAGGCAGGCTCAAGGCATGGTGCTAGCAGAACGGATGCTCTTCCCACCCTGGGAGAAGTTAAAAGGCAGCAGCCCCAGTCCTACCAGTTACAGGAGTTACTCATTACTAAGGTACAAGTCTTTGTTAATTAAAATTTCCTAATATTTCACCTATTGACTTTGATACTACAGCTTTCAGGTACAAGCACTATTATTAAGGGGCTTCAAAGAAAGCTGTGGGAAGTCAAGAGATATATATACACAAGACAGTAATAAGAACCAGGTTGAGCTAAATAAGGGAAAGTAAATTCCTGCAAACTGAATTTTTTTTTTTAGTGCAAAGTTTGTATTTAATTAAAAAGGGGACAGTCATGCTTCTTTATATTTCCCTATTGGTACAAGCACACACAGCTCCAATGAAGCTAATTAAAGCCTTGAAGCTCAAGTGAACTTTCCGCATCCTTTAAATGACAAAATTCCAGTCAAGCAAAAAAACTTAAACAGACAAGCAGTAGAAAGCAAACCAACTTTCAAGCTTCATGTCACATGTACCTGAAGTTTCATTTTCCCTTGTTACACTTGGAGAAATTTATTTCCATAACCACCTACTAACTTCAGAGGTGCAGGAGTCTAGAGTCTATTCAAATACAGGTAAAAAATCCACAGAAAGAAAGAATCAGAATCGTTCAGGTTGGAAAAGACCATTAAGACCACTGGGTTCCACTGTTAACCCAGCAGTGCCATTTCTACCACTAAGCCATGTCCTTAAGTGCCACCTCTACACATCTTTTCAGTACCTGCAGGGCTGGTGACTCCACCACCTCCTTGGGCAGCCTGCTCCAAGTTGTTCTCTGGAGAGGCTGGTCTTACTGAGCATCAGTGGGGTTTTGATCATGAGGAAAAAAAAGTGTGTGACTTACTAAGACAGATGCGCTTTTATTTCTGCTCTGTGAGATACCACAGTTCGTCCTTCCCTCGTAACAGCATCCCCAGTCCCATGGATACACCACACTATTCCAACTTCCTTTGTGTCCCAGGTTGGTGTAAACAACCTGTTTGCCACTTATCAACATGGTAGATTCATTGCACAAGCTCAGAGCAGACAAGCACCAATAAAATCATCATTAACAAAGCAGAGCTTATCTTTGAATCTTTTTACACAAAATCACTTTGACTGTGATAATCTTTAGCAATAACCATTCACAGGATTTCAGCTTTCTGGGAAGAAATTTTTTACAACCCTACCATGTCCTCTGATAATTTTTTCTTTTATAATTCTAGCTACAGTTCAAAAACTAAAGTATTTCAGAAAAGCAGAGAAAAAATTAGCCTTGCATCTTAAAACATGTAAACCTGAATTTCAAGAAACAGACTTGGTCAGCATATGGGAGTGGGGAAAATTACCTTAAGAGCAAGCAGTTTTGGAGGGTTGTGGAAAAGGTACAAATATACAGTTCATCCACAGAATTTCAATAAACACTCAAGAACAAAATATACAAGTCCTTCAAATATAAGAAAACTCATCTCATAACTCAACTGGAAGAACGCCAAGTGGTAAAAAGACTGAAACTACAAGAAAGGCTAATTCTCTGGAGCTTTTTTTTCTACAGCATCTTTCATAAAGCATTTTACCACCACATGCCCTGACAGCCTTCAGGTTTTCCTGGCCGTGCATCTCACTTTGCCTACTGCAAGAGAAATTCATAGAAATCCTGATGGAGCAAAGAATGTTACACTAAGTCTAGGTCAAATATACAAATACAGTATATATGCAATATAAATAAATTTGAAAAATTCAGTGTGGCTTGACAGCAGCTTTTCTTTGACAGTGAAGGCAGAAATATCAGAATATCAGCAAATGCAGGAGTTTGCCTGCAGGGTTCTGGCTGCATTAGCACAGGACTTGAGCAAGAAAAAAGCTTTCCCAGTCAAATTTAGTTGTTCTCAATTTTACCTAGCACATGACCCGACAAGATTTTACTCCCAGGGGAGCTCTACCGAGGCACATTCGGTTTGTGTGAGTAAGCTGGAACACCCAGGCACTATCACTGAAACTATGGCACAATCTCCATTCTTTAATATTTACATTCTGACCCAGTTCAGCCACATCTTGGCAGCACAGAGCCCACACAGATACCCACCTTAACAGTACAGTCCACAGTTAATCAGTGATAAACACCTATCCATTAACACCAGTTGTTCTCCCAGCTAAAGGCTTCACAAGTCCCAGAGATTCAAGCAGATTGCAATTGTTCCCCAGCTTGTAAGGGGAAGACACTTTGTCATCATCTGACATGTTAATACCTGGTGTAAAAAATAAGTAAAACTGATATTATTCTCTACCTACGCTATGGCATATTCCTCTTGGGGCAGGGGAGGAAGATGACATGTCCATGCAACAATTTTAATAAAGATTCCCAGTAGTAACAGACCCGTGCAGGAAAAAAAAAGCACTCCCACTCTTTCATATGAACATATTCCTCCCCCCATTTCTCTCTCTAGTCCCTAATCACAACTCCAGGGTGGTACAGAAAAACAGCCTGGGTGTTCAGGAGGTTTAACCTGCTGATGAGAACATGAGCAGAAGTGAGTGCAGAAGACCCCCCAACACCAAACAGCTGTCCAGCAGCTCATCCTCCTCCCAGTGCTCACTAAGGAAATTCCTTCATCCTTAATGAATTTGGACTATTTTTTTTTCCATCACCCCAGATGAAACTTCAACCATAAGATTTTTCTCTAATACTGCTCTGTGTTCCCAGGTATTGCTGCATCAAACCCTGCTATGAATAATCTAAATCACAGATTGCCCCTCACCATCCCACAGGTGCCGGAGATCACAACACATCTTAAGTCAGTGCTACAGCTCTACAGAAAGTCATCACCATTGTCCACTACAGCTTTAAATACTCAGAAGTTATTACCATGAAATTCAGCACAACTGCAAGCTACTTTACCCTCAGTGTCTTCTCTGTTCAAGGAAGTGCAGAACAAGATTTATTATTATTTCCATCAGAAGCTCAAGCTGCTACAACTTGTCTTTAAATCTGAAGCTGAAGAGATGCTCTGATTTTCCCCTTTCTCATGCATATACATTAGTGGTACAGAAATCTCAAAAGAGTACTTGGTCTGAACTAACAGATGAGATATTCATTTTCACCTAAATTGAGCAGACTACAACATGTTTATTATTAAGAACATGTCAAGGTACATTAGTCTTTAAGGTTTTTTTTGAACACTTCTTGAATTGAGAAAATTAAGGAAAGTCACTTTGGTACTAGTAATTTACTTCTTATGACAAACAGTAGTGGATTGAGCCTCCTACCACCTGTAGAGACAGTACTTGGGCTAGTAATAAACAAAGAAAAAGCAATTGTACAATCCCTGACTGCATTCTGCTTACAGCATCACTACTGAAGCATCACTGGGTTTTAAAAGGATTAAGAATTCCTGAAGATTAACAGAAAGCTGATAAGAAACATGCAGAAACGTGGAGGTATCTAACATCACAGATACTTAGCTGGTAAGCCAATAGGGTTTTCAGACCAGCTAACAGACTGGAAATTCAGTCTCAAGTCACCATTCCCTCTAGGAAGAATCACTATAGGAAAAAAAATGTAGTGCAGTAAAACATTATACACCAGCTGTCAGACCCGTAACCGATACTGTAACAGGGATCTACATTTGTCATCAAGTTACTCAGTCACTGGCAAACTGGTAATGTAGAACTACAGCAAGTGAGCTCCCCATCCCAAACGTAAATAGCTATGCCAGACATCAGGATAAAGTCTTCGTTCTAGACATTTTTGTTAAATTCAGTATAACACATAGTCAAACACAAGGTAGAGGTCACAAAGATTTTTTTTTTTTTAAAACATGAATTCAAGAAACCTAATCAGTGGCAAGAAGATATGAACATGCAGAACAGGTGCATAGAAGTGGTTCCAAACTGCAGCATCTCAAGGCATGCCAGTGGCCCCCCAACCAAAACAAGGTGGGTTCTGTTCAGTACAACAGTGTCAGGCCACTCTCCATCAATACAATAAATCTGGCAACTACTTTTGCAACTTCCCTCGGCAATTTTATCTCCTGTGGGCTTCATTCAGAGTCCTACTCTTCCCACATTTAATCACAGAGGTTTGCTATCACCACACAAGTCATGAGGTATGTACATATACCCACACATATACACATCATCTACATAGCATAAATACCTTCATTTATCTTAAGACCCTTGGAATGCTTAAGCCGTGTTCAGAAATAAGCAAGTCCAAAGAACTATTAAAGTGGTCAAGAGGAAAATCTCAAGTTCTCCCTCTCTTTTTCCTGGATTTAACCTGCTACCAAACCCTGTGAGGGCTGACAGTGCATCCTTGAGCCCTGATTCCCAGCACGCCTGCATGCCAGAGCCTTACACGCGCTCGCTCAAGAGAGCAGAGTTCTGGGGAGTGCAGCTCCTGCCACTGGCACATACCAAAGATTCCAGATCATTTTTGCATCACGACTAAAATGTTCTCATCAGCATGGATTTCTGTTATAACACGTTACTCCAGCCTCAAAAAGTGCAATCTCAGCATGTAAAGTTCAGTCTTCTTTCACTGAATCTTCTCTTGGGTGCTGGGGATGCAGGGAAAATGGGTTAAATTAAACCATAATCTTCATGTTTCCAAAAACAAATTCCAGCTGTAAACCTTGAGAATGCCACACACCTACCAAATTCTTTTCTCTTTTTATAAGCACAAGGAAGATAGGAACAGGGTACTTCACTAATGCCTCACCTCTTCATTACACTGCCTTCCTCCCACAAATTTTACTGAATTGCCAAATACATATTGCTAAGTTTGAGAGACTTACAGGAAAATGAATCCTTTATGAAAATACTTGTTGCTAGAAACACACACACAAACAGGAAAATAAATGGTAAACAATAAATTCTCATTGTATTTAATAGCCAAAGGTCTTTGTTCACAACAGCTACCCCAGAACACGCAGCCACATTCATGGCATCGAGTGAATTCTATCTGAAGTTTACAGAAGGAAGCATATACAAACAGCCTCACAAAGGTATTTTCCTAGCAGGAAGCTACAAGCACTTCTCTGCTGCTCTGGCAGCGGCAGCCCTGCCGTCAATGGGGGAGCAGCAGCAGCACTGCTAAGTGCACTTTACTTTCACTGTGGGATTAACCAGATCACAAATCACCAATTAAATCCTGCTTTATGATTTAGGCTTTAATTCATTAACGAACGCAAAGGCAAAACATGCACCAGAGCCTGGTGGAAGTCAGTCAGAAGAGCTTTGCTCTGGCTACCCCTGTCCCGACGCTCAGCCCTCTTTGGAATTAAATGCCATTTTAATCACAGTGTTCAAAAGTCTCATTTTTATAAGAAACTAGTGGTTAATTGCTGTACACTGTTGACAGCAATAAATAAAAATCATTGAATATTCGACGTGCAGCTAGGCATGCTGGTGGTTTACCACTACATAAGGGGTGTGTATTTTTCTGTTCTCCAAAGCTTATCTCTTCACTTAAGATGGGAAAATTAGGAACTTCTCTTCTGCAGTGTACAAGTTTCCCTCCCCCACTTCCATTTTGTGGATTTTCTGCCAATAATACTGTTGAAAAATAAGTTCTTGAGGACAGGAAATATCCTGAGCAAAGGATATCCAGCTTTATGATACATAAAATGTTGCGCATTCCTCCCGATCTGTCACTGCACGGCCAGCTGCCGGCATGGGAGACGGTGTGCAACGCCTTCGGGTGGCCAGGAAGGGCCTCCCCCTGCATATCCCCCCGGGATTGCAGCCTCACAGCTTTGGATAAACCAGCTCCTCCAGATTTCTTCAAGATTTCCCCTTTTCTGTGTACTCAACCCCAGCCATCTCCACAGTCCAAAGAGATGACGCAACACAGCTTTCCAAGCACCGCTGGCTATCAGGAGCACATCCTCCCCAACTTCTCCTGATAAGGTGCTTTAAAGTATGCCCACAACCCTCATCTTAACGGCCTAATCTTATGTAGGTGGCTTGCCCTTTCAGAGATCCCTTCATTTAATTTCCTCAACGACTGCACTCCACAAAAGCAAACATCCTGTCCCACTTCCAGAGCCAGATCCCAGTTGGGGCAGGCAGCTGCCAGCAGCACAGGCAGGAGGGGAGTGGGGATGAGCAGCACAGATCCAGTTCATGCTGGGGAGCTCCACCAGCTGTCCCATTACAGAGCCAGTTCACCCACTGGAATGGGACAGAAGTTATGGTAATGGACAGCTTGCTGTAGAAGAGTTGGACAGGTTTTCAAGCAGCTCCTGTGCCCATCCCACCCCTAAAATGGGCTCCCCATGAGACCAGCTAGGAGCCAAACAAAGGCATGGTTAATTAGACTTCTGCAAGTAACAACAACTGTACAGAAATCTCAAGCTTTTAATGAAGCCACCTAAATTTTACAATGTAGATACAGGGGATAGTCACACCATCACCCACTGTGCAACTCTTCCCTGCTTGACCAGCTTCAAGCCCCATGAAACAGTATCAGAGTTGACCATTCACATCTAATTCTTTTGCAGTAGTCAATAGCTTACACTTCTTAACCAAAGGCAGACAAATCTTAACAATCACTCCTATTAAAATCAGAATCCAATCCCTTTAAGGCACTCTGACACTTCAGTAGCTTGCTGTCTCTTCCTATGAGGAGAACAGGCAACATCCAAATCTAAATGTAAAGGAGCAGTTGAGGAAGAGCCAAGGCTGCCACCTCTGGAATGAGGGCATCTGTTCCACATGAAAAAAAAAGAAAGCATTTCAAGAAAGAAAAGCACTAACTCTGACAGCACAAAACTGCAGCCATGACATTTGGACCTTTTTAAAACATTTCTCTAAAGGTTTTTAAGTGCCACTTATTCTTTTAACAGGCACCCAAATCTAGCCTCAATAATAAAAAAATGCTTACTCTTTACATCTTCACTAGTCTCTATTTAAATACCTTTTCTTTACAAGAACACCGAATCACTGTGGTTTTACTGGAGACAACAAGGGGCTAATGCTCCTGTAGAAGACCTCAAAATAAAACCAGCTGCCATTTTTAGTGTGCCAAAAATGATGGGACTTCTTGGAGTGTTCTAATACAGCCTTAGCCAAAGGATATTCTCATTCCAATTAATTACACTTGCAACATCTGACAAGTTCATGGGTACAGGAGACCCATTCCAAGGTAAGGGCCCTGTGCACTGGCCCTTGTGTCAGCACATGGACATGGAAGTACTCTCCCACTCTTAGTGCAATGTTCAACTCCACACCCAACAACCACCACAGCATCCAGCAACACTGCCCACTAAGCACCTTGACACCAACAAACAGGTGTAAGCATATTCAAGGGGATTTGATTAACTGAGACCAAATATGAACACACAGTTAAAAGTTTTAAATGGCTACATGGGGTAGAAGAGAGACATCATGACTTTCACACCACCTGCATATCCTCTTGTGGCAGAGCATACCTAAAGATATGGACTCCACTATGGCCATGGACCCAGTTTTCATAAGAGCAAGCATTCCCTTTGAAAAGCAGTTCCACAGAGAGAAATATGTATCTTGTCTGAACACCACATGCTTGGACACACTCAGGCTTCAGTCAGCACTGCAGCAACAAAAGTATAATTGTAGTGTTTCTCATTTCTGTTGGCTTCCCCTTGTTAGCTGGCACAGGTTAGAGTCTACTTGGTGCCTCACATCAATAACTGATGTTCAAAGTAAAATGCAAAAAAAGGACGTCTTGATCTGCTCACAAGCACAGAGCAAGCACTTTATTATAAAGTCATGTTTATTCTGGAACACTCAATGCCTGGGGGAAACTTGCTTCTAGAAATATTGTGCTCAAATATTTTATAGTCCCAGAAATGCCCACAATCAAAATTTACTCCAGCCAGCAGACAGCATCAGAACTGCCCATCCACCTCATGACAGCTCCCAGGTGAAACTTGCTGGTTTCTCCAGGCATAATACACAACACCTTTGGGTCTCTGATTTGCGACCGCCTTTCTGTCCCACCACCAACACTCCAAACTCATCAAACTTCAACAAACTAGTGGGTCTGAACACTCAAAAGCCGAAATCAAGACATTTCCAAGGGCGAGAACCTACAGTAGACACTGCCAACAAGCTCTGACTAGACTGCAGGAGTGAGGAAGGGAATTTGGAGAGCAGTGTCTGCTCTGACACATCTGCCCACAGGGCACGAAGAGAATAGAGCCAGCAATGTAAGCAGAGAAATCTTTGTCCTTAGGTGACACTGAGGCAATCTACACACGCCAAAATTGTTGTGCAATTAGTATGTTCCTAATTCTGTACCCTTAGAGAAGTGTACTTAATCAACTGAAAACAACGTCATGCAAAATAAAGCAACCCAAGTAACTAATTAGCTAAAAGATGTCGAATGGAAGCAAAATGAAGTGTCTAATTATGTATCATCAGTTCAAGTGTACAACACTACAGACCTATAAAAAAACATACCACTTGCTAATTTAATCCCAACAATCCAACTACACATATACAAAATAAAAATAAAACTGAGAAGAAAAAGTTAAGAAACTAACAAAATGGTTAAAGTCTTTCTAGTGAGTTTCACTGAGATCTTGTCAGTCCATTGCAGTTAAATGACAAACCGAATTCACACGATTCAAAGCCTCCTTCAAGACAATTTTATGCAACACAATTCATTTAAAGACATTACATCAAGAAAAGGAGGCTTTTTGAGGTTTTCTGCAATATCCATAAAATATCCCCTGTATACTCAGCACTTATTCTCACAGCAGCATCTCAATCTGCAAAATCATTAAGCCTCTTGAGAAACTGGACAGGTAATAATTCCTCAGGGGATAATTTCTTTCAAAAACATTCATCCCCATTATTGCATTTCTTTGCCATTCAAACACTCTCCAACACTGACAGTATCAGTCATGAATGCACAATCTAAACACAAGCCATCGAAGCTGATCAGATCACTGACAATTTTAACAGCTTAAAAACTTAAGTGTTTTAGGGATAAATATCTTGAAAACAATGAAGCTCTGCTGATATGCATCAGAGAAAAGGCCACCTACATGCTTGTCAAATTCCCATTTTTGTTCTAACCTGAACAACCACTACAGAAAACAAGCCTGTGTAGGAAGGTGAGGGAAACAAAAAAGGTAATGGAGCATTTCAGAGGATATTAAGTCCCCTCAGACATTTTTCCAAATTCAGTTTCATAGACACTAAGTGCCAAATATAATGAACATTTCTGAAGTTTATTTCTGATAAGCTGACTTCAGTTGTTTTCTTTTTAATTCTACATCACCATCACTACTTCAGTAACAACACCCAGCATCCCAAATCCTTCCAGGTGTCCTGGAAATAGCACCGGCACATTCTGCAGAGAAATGCTGTAGCATTTAAAAATACAATGGAAATATGTCTTTCCCTGTAAAATCAAAGCAATTGTTATAAAAAATAAGGCATTTTCAGTACAGTATACTAAGTCCAGTAAAATTCAGTCCTTGAGTAGGAATGCATGAATTTAATTGCGTCAGATGTGCTCAGGGCTCTTCTTCACTAGGAGTAAAATAGATTAAATGTCAGAGTATTTGCCAAGGTATTATCAATAGTTTCATGAACATAACAAAGGTAAAAAGATTAGGTACATTACTTATGTACAGTAATTGTCAATTCAAAGAGATTTTAAGGAAGACTTTAGAAAACCATTTATGGAAATACTCAAGAAGCCTTAAGCTGCACTCAACATGCAAGTTCCCATCAAGCCACATTAACAGTCCTCTAAAAAACAGAATTAACCAAAAAGATGCTTGGAATTCCTTCTGCATTACACAGACCTTCCCATCTGCAGTCTGGCATCCCAGCTCTCTCTCATGCCTACACTGAAATCCTTCAGCCAGCCTTGGGCAGACAAAGCCCACTGCCAACTCTCTCGGGACGTGAGTGAGGAGCAACAGTGAGGGCAAAGCAGCCCGGTGTAGGTGACCCTGTGTACCCCAGCTGAACTCAATTCAAGCCCACTGCTGTAAGGGCAGCCCTCTATATACACACACACATAGGGAAACACGACCCCAGGGCTACATTTTCAGGTGAAAAAAACCAAACAGATCTCATTAATTATTGTTCCATATCTCAGCACGCCTTTTTTTTTTTTTTTTTGATGCATCCTAGTAGCTGAGATTTCCAACCAGCATATGAATGATGTTAATAACCTTGTAGTTGTTTACACCACCTGGAATCCAACACACACCTCTACCTCCAAGGTACCTGTTACCTTTCTGTTATTCATTCATACCTTGGTATTTCAGCATCAGAGTTGTGCCTGCACTTCAAAGCTCGCTATCCCTTCCCCCACAAGGACAGGAGTAAAAGATCCACGGACAAGCACTTCAAGTCAAACACACCCTCTGCTATTTCAGGCTCTAACATAAGCAGATTACAGCTCAGCTGTGTTCTGTCTGAACTTTTGTTTCCCTCTTGCCAATGCTGCAGTAATTATCCCTGAGAAAAGACAGACTTTAATTAACAAGCAGTGACCAACTTTTATCTATAAACTCTTTCTTCCCATCCAAGTTCTCCCTCTAAGTAGCTATTAAACACCAAGTTTTAGCAGTGAGTAATTAGGAGATATTCTTACCACACAGAGTAAATGCAGAATTCAAACAACGCAGGAGACACAGGTCGTGGGGGCTGCCAGGGATGCCCTCTGTCCACGGGAGAAGCCAAGATGGACCCCTGCCCATGGCAGAGCCTTTTTACAGACCCAGGGTCCACGTGCTCTTGCTGCACACGCTGTTACAGCAAGGCTGAGTGGCTGCTACTCAGTGCAACCTGCTTTGCAGTGAGTAAATATAAAGAAAGACAGATCTCCGCCTCAAGCTGTTCCGAGGAAAAAGGGAAGATCTTTCTTGATGCCCTTTCATACAGGCAATGTGCAAGCCCATCTCTTCAAACATGAGAAAGGAGAGCACAGACAGCTTCAAAGGCGGAAAAATTAGTTATTGGGACAGGTAGCTAAAATGAACACTGAAGGAGAACATGTAATTTAAATGAAAACCAGGTAGTTGAGCTGGTTCTTTTAACTGGCACATCACCTGCTAAGGAGTATTACACAACTCTGAGAAAACTGTCCCACACACACACACAGCAGAGCACTGAGGAGGCCACGAGACTGCACGTGTAGCACTTTTGCACTTCTCTTAACCCTTCTCCTTCAGTGTGGGAGATGGTGCTCAGGGAACAAGACTGGCAGTCAAGGAGAACAATCACTGACACTGATTTCAAACAGCACAAGTACTAAAAGCAAAGCACAATACACTTTCTGTCCATTTAACAAGGATGGTTCCCCTCTGCAGTCCACCCCAGCAGGAACGTCCCTGCCTGCTGGGGAGCGCGCTGGGGCAGCAGGCACAGGAGGTGCCCCAGGACATGCTGTGCCCCACTCAGGTACAGGAGGAACCTCAATGGACCCTCACTGCCTGTGCTAGGATGGCCCTCACCCAGCAGCAAGGGGAGACATACTCAAGGCTGGCTTTCAGAGGAGCCCAGGGAGCTTGACTCACTGAGCCAAAGCAAGAATGAAGGGAGTGGGAGGCAGGACTGACCTTTCAGTAGCAGCACCAACTTAGGGCTATGTCATCAGGCCATGAACTCACACTCTGATGTACATCAGTGGTACTTTATGTAGTGATACGTACATGGAGTTGGATCTCGGCAGCTCCTTTTTTAATATCATTATGTTTAACTACTTGAATTACTTTGCCAAGTTCTGTATGGCAAACACTTGTGAAACCATTTCCTTCCCTCACTGACAACAACGTACTTAGAGAATTATTTGATTTACACCACAAAGGGAATTCAAACATAGCTCAAGAGCAAACAAAACTTCCTGCACCATACACACACAACCTATATAAGATATGTGAAAAAACCTCAGTGTTTTATTATCCTTGTGACTTTTGTGCACTCAATACCCAACAGCTGCAAGTTTCATCTTCACAGAGCCAGTCAGAATCATCCCATGAGAACTTTCGAATCACCACAGCAATCAAATGTTATTAGAGGGAGATTAACTGGAGTCAGGACATGCAGTTTAGGTTTAGAACAACAAATGCTAATTTCCCAAAACTGATGAGAATTGACGGGAAAAACAGACAAGAAAAAACTTACCTACAATTGTAAGCTCCTTTGTTTTTCCAGAAAAGACAACTTGAAAAAATATGATTCCCTTGTTTGAGAAAGAAGGAAACTTAAACTAAAATCCTAGCCTGATGCCATGGTAAAAAGACAATAAAAACATAAGGCAGCATAAAAAGGAGTAAAAGAGGGAAGCTAAGAATAGATAGTGAAAGTAGTACAGAAATTTGGTAAGTGAAACCAAGGCTAAAGTCAAGGCAAGTCAAAGAAAAATAACCATGACTTGCAAGAAAACAGAAAATGAGCTGTGTGCTAAAACAAACTAAGGATAATAAGTGGCAATAACCCCACTGCTAATCAGAAGTGAAAATAGGGCTAATGATGCAGGGGAAAAGAATTTAACAAATTCTTCCATTTGGTATTTGGAAGAGCCACAAAATGCACTTGTATCACATTGTTGACTTACCCCAGTGGGCAAGTCAGCCCCGAAAACTTTTAATTAAGTTTTGATTCAAGCCTTTAAAGAAATGCCTGACCAACATCAGGGCACACTGATGCAGAGGGATAGAGCAGAGAGAGACTGTGCTAACCCAGCACCAGCAGCTGAGAGGGAAACAGGTTGCCCAGTGCAATCACATCCCATTAGTAAGACACAGCTTTCAGATAAAACAATCAAAAGTCAATGAAGGATTCCAGTGATAAAGAATTCAAAGATAGAAACATAATCAGCATTGTCCTTCTATATAAAACAGGCCCTGTCAAACAACTCCAAGTGCGCTCTGGGCCGAGATTACACCTTTGGTTGGAGAGATAGCTGTGTTAGCATGTGTGTGTTCTTTAGCCAGTGTTTGACTTGGTACCACGCAACACTGATAAGAGTTCACACTGCACAATCAAAATGAAATATCTCCAAAGTATTAAGAGCTGGCCAGCGAACTGACCACAGGTTAATCTGCGAGCTGATAACACCGTGTGTGAATCAGCCCTCTCAAAGGGCTGGTATTTTTATAATGGTCCCACGGCCAACGAGGATTGGATGTTAAAGAACAAGTAAGAACCAGCAAGTAGAAGCAGGAGCCAGGCAAATCAGAGTTGGGCACAACATTAGAAATGAAAATCCAAAGATTAGCTATTGAAGTAGATGGAATCAGCCAGGGGAAGTGAGCAGTATTTCCTCCTCTTATGGAAATGGAAATATGAAATATGCACTCACCAGAATATAAATTACAAGTAAGCCAGGATAACTATACCCTTCCTAAACAAGAACTGTAACCTTACTAAATCAGGTGTATGCTGTACTGCCTACTGACAATTTTATTAGTTTGCAAAGACCTAGCTGGCATTTGTAAGAGAACTGTTCTTGCCCCCCCCTTACCAACAGCAAGTCAGTCTTGCACAAAGGCTTCCTACAGATACAATATAATATGCTGAGCAGAAGGCAAGTAGTTATTGCCCTCTTGCCAAGGAAACCTCCTCTGGGAGAGGCTTTCAGAGGTAAGAACTGCACACAGGCACTTGTCAAGAGCTGTGTTGGGGGGAAAAATCCCCAGGCATGTGCAGACCACCAATAAGACTTCTAGTCCAGCTTCAACTGAAACAAGCCCCAAACAAAGTATCTCCAGTATTTTCACCTCTGTGTCTTGTTTTCTCAGCTGCAAAATGGGGATAATGAAACACATCACCTCTGTTAGTGCTCTGGTCTCTTCCAAGGGAAGAAGAACCAGCATACTGGTTATTCACCAGTATTTATTTAATGATTTCCTACTAAAATTGACAGCCTGCCCTGACCAGTAACACTAATTATCACTTCACGGGATCTGTTTGACTGTCCACATTAAAAACTACAGCTTTACACTGCAAGCTTTTTCATATTGACCTTCCTAAATCAGGATATGCTTAGCAGTTTGTGGGTGAGACTGAAACTAAACCATACTACCCAGCCAGCATTAAATAAAGCCCCACTGATCACTTCTGCTGTGCTCCTGGCTCCACCAACCTCCTCAGGGATGCTCCCTTTGCCCCATTCCCAGCCAGGTTCTTCCAGCCAGCTCCTGGCCTCCCACCAGCATTTTCACCCGTGGAAGCTGAGTTAGTTCTTGTTGCCTATGTTAACTTTTCCCTTGCCACAGTAGGCTGAAATCCCATTAGAACAATAAAAATCGACTCCAACACACTTTGCACCAACTCAGCCACGACTGAGCAAGTGGCCACAATGCGAGATGCTGCTCCCAATTGTTTCATTAACTCCCCGGTCACAGCAGTTTTAAATTTAAAAAAAAAAAAGCCAACAAAACCCACTTTTAAGTGCATTGGCTTATTGTGATTTTTAATTAGCGACAGGATTTCAGATAGTGCACACCCATGGCCGCAGAAGGGGGGTGAGGGGAGTACGTGTACGCGCTTGTGAAACCATTGTTCCTCCGTCAAATACAGCTCACCCTCCAGTCCATCCCAGCTGCCCAGTCACACAACTTTAAAAGTTCAACAGCTGGGTGTTTTATAACCCTGGAGAACTCCCAAGCCAATCCTTACGTCGCTGGCGAGGAGCCCTGGCCAAAGGCTGAGGACCCCGCAGGGACTGCTCCTGCCCCAGCACACGGCTGCACCTTCCTCCTCCTGCTGCTGACAAAGGCAAAGTCCTCCGGGAAGGCAAAGTCCACACTCACACGCCCAGCACAGTGTTTTGTAAGCAGCAAATGACAGAGGCAGGCAGACTGAGCAGCATCGGGCAGTGGCTGGGATCCAGGATCTGCAACCATCTGCAAGTTTGCTTGGCTTTTGTTTCAGTTTCCAGCGCTGATGGATGGAAACAAGCTCCCAGTTCTTCTACATTAGCATAAAGACAATTAAAACAACTCCCCCCACCCCCCAAGCAGCTCAGGAAAAAGCACATCACAAACTTAAATGAGAGTGTTGATAATATATATAAGTAAAACCTGACTCTTTAGAACAAAACAAAGAAAGCCCCACCCCAAAACAAAACCTCAGTTGTATCACAGAAAACAGCTTTGTCAACAAGTTCCTGTGACTTCTGTTGCGGACGAAAAGGCTCAGATGAAAGTCTGCAGGAGTCACTGCATCCTCCTCTCTCCAAAGAGACATTAATTTCTGCCTGACACAAAAGCATTTCTGCTGGGAAAGGGAACACCATAGGTCAGTATTAAAGCAATTTCAGCGTAGCTACCAAGCAATTAAGTGGATAATACCTTCTCTACATACTGATTTTTCCTTTTCCAGAGTCATGGTGCAAGCAGAACAAGCAATTTGCTGGTTTTACAGCCACTTCTGAAGTTGCAGATGACCAAATTTGGATTTTCCTTTCCTTACCACTGAAAGTACATCTATTTTGGCACTGCACATTTATTCACTGACTTCAGTTTTTTAGAAGACTCTTACCTTTTATTTTGGTATAGCTTCCATCTTCTATCAGCAAACAAATTCAGACATTTTGATTTTTAAGTATTTAAATTCACATTTGTATAACCCTGACATTTTTACTTTTTTTTTCCTCCTAAGACAAAGTGCAAACAAAAGTTTATCTTGCATTCTGATTTTGCTTTGAAGCCTGTGATTATCTAAGGAATTAATACACTCTTTCCTAGAGATCATCATTGGTAAAGTTTTGGATACAAATCTCTCCACTTTGATAAGTGATCCACCACTTTGGGAAAGCACCTTTACTGTCTGACCTGATGTTCAAAGCTCTTTGAAAGCTGCCCATCTCCTTTCCTGGAATTATGTTACATCAGGACCTTCTACCAATAGAAGTAACAGGACACAAAGTGAAATTCCACCAGGATTCCAGCCATATTGAAGTTGCACCACCAGTATTGTACAGCTCTGCACATATATAACTTCAGGTGCAAGCAGATTTGAAAAAAAGTATTTTTATTATTATGCCAGTTCATTAAAAAAAATAAGGATTAGATTTATAAATTTTGCAGCTGCAATGAATGCCCACAGTACTTTCATCAGACTATATTCCAGGTTCTCTGTTCTCCCACTTCCTTGAAACCAGTTTGCCACTTGTACACTCTTTATTCATATCTGGGAATACCACAGCCACATATTCTTTTAACAGCCTTGCATTAAGCCCTGTACATTAAAATTACTTAGGTCTTCCTGCTTGCCATAAGTTGGCTCCTGTTTAGATAGCTGGACTGGGTTTGGACTAAGCTGTTTGATCAAATTCTAAAGAAGTTTTTATTTACTGACATCTTGCATCCACACGTTCATCTGCCAACACCGGCTTTTGGCTTAAACAGTCCTGTATGCCTTCAGTGTTTACCTCTGATGGATTTAGAGATAGTAAAGTTCATTGGAACTTCTTTCCTGTTAAACATTTCTCCATCTCATCTTACGAGAAAGGCTTTCTACACTTCCAGTCATGCTTGTAACCCTTGCCTGTAACTCTACCACTTCAAATTTACCCACCTTTCACTAACATAGGTGATCAGAATGCATACATTTTCCAAAACAAATCCCAGAAGGACTTGCAAAATAGTGCTAATCTCCCTTCCTATCTCTATTAAAAGCAAAGTAAGATTCCCCCCTTGGGTGGGTACCTTTCTTCATGGCTGTATAACCACTATCACAGCACGTTCACACTCTGGCTGAACAGTTGCACAACAAAGTCTCCATATCTGCTTTAAGAAACTTCAGTGCTAATATTGATCACAAAGGTCAGGAAGAGCTGATGTTGGCAGAAAAACAAAGAAAACCTTTGTCTAATATACCAGAATAGATAAAAATGGTATTTATCTGTTTCTTCCTTCCAACTGTGTATTTGTGTATGAGGAGAGAAGAGTTGTTGCTTCCCTTTTCCATCTGCCAAATCCTTTCATAAATGCACAAGTTGAATATTGCAAAACATTTTCTGAGAAAAGCAGGGATATGCAAAAATACTAAATCAGTGACACTTTATACAGTATGTAGCCAACATAAAATACTCACTAAAGAACCAGTCAAATCTTCGAAATTTTTAAGGGAAAGTTTTCTTCATTTGAATCACATCAACTTGCATACAGCTCCCTCAAGTTGCCTTGCACTTGTCAGGCAGTAGGACCAGGAGGAGGAAGAGCCCTGGCAGGGAGCACAGGCAAGACCTCACTGCACCCCTGCCTGAGCAGAGAGAAATCTCCTGCCCAGCCAGTCATCCTGGGTCCTTCAGGGAACCAGCAGACCACAGCTACAACTCACTTGCTCTACAGAGCCAAGACACTTAAAAAAAAAAATAAAAATTTAAGTATCTATAATTAATGGAAAATAACTCTTCCGAAGACAGAAGAGGAGGGAAGTCGGCAGATCTAATCTGCCATCCCCATTTACTTTCTAACTCAAATACAAATCCTCTGCTTGCCATGTGAGGTTAGTCCAGGCACCAGGCCAAGGCTTTGCTTTTCCCTCCCGAAGTGAAAGGACAGATCTCCCGCTGCCACGTCGCTAACACGGAGCCAGAAAGCAGCACCTCGTCCCTACCCAGCACTGCCCACAGCTCCACAGCTGCAGCAAAACCACGTCACTGCTGGTAACCAGACGGGATCAAATTTGCTCAAAGGTGGTGTTATCAATGTCCAAGTGAACTCAATCATGTAAGAGTGTGTTATTGTATTTGCTTATATTTTCATTGAGAGAACGTCACGGAACCTTAAATTACAGCAGGGCCAATAATAATAATACACTTGGTCTACTGGTAAACTAATCCAGTCAATACTATTTTCCATGTCTTCGTGTATCCATATTTTCTCCGTCCCAATTCCCACATTTCACTCCCTTTCATCCCCTTGCACTAACCCAACAACTGAGGACACGCTGAAATCAATACACGGTAGTCTAGAAAAATCTAACACAGAAAAAAGGAAAGAGAGAAATAAGGATTCACTGAGACAGACCTGAAGGGACTCAGGTGCTAGGAAGGGCAGGACTGGAATAGTCTAGAAGGTCTGAGAAACTGAAAAAACTTTTCACAGTAACATTTTAGAGCATAATATCATCCTGTTTGACTGCATGATCCCAAAATGCCAAAAGGAAGTGAAACCGTTGATGTCTAACTTCAGAGTTTTAGATCTACAAATATTGCCTTTCCAGTGACATAGCAGCTCTCACACATCCACTGAAGCAACCTATTCAGACGCATACAAAATTCAAGTGTAGCTGCCTTGTTCGTTACACAGATTGTGGTTACAGAAGTATCTGAATGACTTGACTCTTGTGTTTTATCCAGAAGCGGCTGCTGTGGAAGAGATCAGAGACCCTTTTGGTTGCACACAGCAGAATTGCCTAATTTCCACCACATCACCATTTCCTGCCCACTGAACAAGGCAGCTGGAACAGCTGGACAAGCACGTCCAGCCCTGTTAACCTAGAAGGGAAAGGGTAAAGATAAAACACCACACACACAAGAGCTTGCAGAGAGAAGACTTAAATTAGGTAACAAGACAATTCTTTTCTGTTTCACATATCCTCGCAGTTGTGGGCATACCGTGCCCTGACTGCTCCTTGCAGTGCTCACTGACCCAAGGAACAGCCTTCAAGTCAACAAAAAGTTTGCACTGTATGTCTAACGAAGTCACAGAGGATGTTTATGTTTTGTGCAGTCACTAAAAGCACCGCTGAACTTAACAAGCAATAATAAAGATCTGTTAGAGCAGCATATGGAGTTGCAAAAAATAAACATGTGCAGAGCAGAATTAAACAAGTTAATTTTGCCACCAGCTGACACACAAGAAACAAGGATTAAGGCTCAGATCATAGACTCATGAAATGGTTTGGGTTGAAAGGCACCATAAAGATCATGTAGTTCCAACCGCCCTGCCATGGGCAGCAACACCCTCCACTACCCCAGGCTGCTCCAAGCCCCATCCAAGCTGGCCTTGAACACTTCCAGGGATGGGGCAGTCACAGCCTCTCTGGGCAACCAGTGCCAGTCTCACCACCCTCACAGTAAAAAATTTATTCCTAGAATCTATTCTAAATCTATCCTTTCGGTCACTTTTCTCCATGTCAAACTCTGCAGAACTTTTCCTTTGTTGAAAAATCTCAGCATTCCTCTTTAGCCATAAGATTTCTCATGCATTGGTTATGGTCAGCTATGAATAATGTAACCTGCATGTTCAGTGCCAAGTGTGTAAGAGTGTGACCCTAGACCTTCATGAAGCAAAACTGGTGCTATGACCTAGTACTAAAATTCTCAATGAACCTTATGCTGCTTCCTATTTATGGCATTTTAACTTCCTGGCATGGTAGGAACAGCTTAATGCCACCAAGTACACCACAAAAATCATCCAGTAAGACACTACCTGGGTCTCTGGTGAAATCCACAGGATACTTCTTACTTCTGAACATGACATTATTACCTCACCAAGTTAACCACAATGTGAAATACCAAGTCATTTTGGTTTGGTCCTTTAAGGTTTCTGTTTGTTGACTTCTGTTGTTGTTTTGAGGTGCTGCTGAACTAAAATGTAATTTAGTTTTACAACAGATAAACCAAAAGGACAACATACAAATAGACAGTAACATAAGGAGACGCCATGGGAATGAACTACTTGCTTGCATGTAAGCAAAACACAGAATCATCAGAAAATCAGGCTTCACTTCTGCGTATTCTGGGTGTTTGATAATCAGAGACCAGGAAAGAATCTGCATCAGTCTAAGTAACAAACTTCTGATTAGAGAACAGTGAGAAAATGACTGTCAAACAAGTTGACTTATGAACATATCAGCATATACCTTGAATTGTCATAAAATTAACCCTTTATCCTCAAAACATCCAACATACATTTCCTACAAGTACAAAAGGAGGTTGAACTTTTTAGAGCAGCGCTGATAGCCTGCAGGGTCACAGTGCACAAAGAGAGCAGGGGTCAGTCTTTTGGCTATCAAGTCATTTGCACTGATTCAGAATCTTAAGTGTTTAACTCCACAGTTTCTACAGGGGATTATTTGTGACACTGTGGCATTTTCTCTGCTCCTCCAAGCCACGTAAGGTCACTCATTTAAGAGGAGACAACATGTTCAGACATCACCACAGACATAGTGAAGCACCAATTAACTATGATTTATACTGAATTTAGATTTAATTTTTGCCATCCCTTTCTCTTTTCCGTAACACCACCAACCTTCTGCAGCTCATCCTGCTTCTGGGTTACTCTCCAGGCCTAAGCTCTCCACAGACCATGCGCAGTTTAACTCTTTCTAACGCTGTCACCTCTTACACACGACAGCCAAACCACGAGGCCACCTCACTATATACTGCCAACCTCTCATTTCCTTCCTTATAGGAACATCCTTGCCAACCACACCAGAAAACTTCTGACCTGTTCCTCAGAAGCAGCTTTTGAAGATGGATTTTCCCTCCTTGTATAGCTGGCTGGGACCCATACCATCAACAATGCCTCAACCTATGACTCAAGAAGCAGCACCTGTGGTCCTGTCAGATCAGGCCACTTCAACTCTTCTGAAGCATGTGGGGACCACACACCACAGCCTTCCCGGATCATTTGTACCCACCTCAGAGCCAAGACACAGCCACCTGGGCTGCAGTGCTGGGCACACCCCACTGCACATGTGGATGGACACGTTCCTCCCAGCCAGCAGCCCCACGTCCACATACCTGCACTTTTAGTCATGCAGGGGCCACACGTCACATCCAGTGCATGAACAAGAGCATGAAGTCAAAGGGAAGAGAACAGAAGGGAAGGCAGCGTTCCACAAACACAGATCTGCTGCCCCTCCCTTGCCCACATCTGAAGCATTCAAGAAAAGCCAGCAAAGAGCAAACATCACATCGTGCCAAATTAAGTATTGTGTCTCTAGTTGCTCAGCTCCCCAGACACATGGATTGTCAGATGGGTTGCTCAGGAGGCACACTGCTCCTGTGACCAAATGCTGCACCCCGAGCCCCACAGCATGGAGCATGAGAGCAGAAGAAACCTCACTGCATGGCTGAGGATCACCTTTAACAGCTGTGCAACCAACAGAACATAAATCATACAGAGAGATAATTAAAAGGAAAACCCTATTGTAGTATCAGAAATCACCTGTGGCTAATGAATAAGTGCATTAAAGAAAGGATGGGCAAGTGGGACACTGAGAAAAGCAGAAGAGCTCAGAGTTAAAAAAAAACAAACCTCACTAAAGCAGAAGCCAATTCCATAAAAATCCAGAGTAAGAAACAGTTGTTTTCTTTATTTGCTTTTCTTTGAGCCACCACAGCTTCTAACTTCCAGCATTCAAAAATAAAGACTTGTTGCTCTCTCCTCCCCAAGGCAGGCTTTGAAAACAAATTTCCTAGTTAACCTGCCAAAGCAAAAGATGTGATAGCAGCTGAATGTCCCTCTGCCCTGCTTGGGGGATGACTCAGTGGAAATCAGCCCTCAAGAAACGTGTTGTCATCCTTCAGACAGTGCAACCAAATAGGAACAAATTCCTCACCTTAAAAGCCATGGCTTCCAAGGTAGCCACAGTTCAATACAAGAATGTGTAACAGAGGAACAACAATAACAATGTTTTGGGAAAAAACTACAGCTTATTTTTAGCCCCTTTTTTCAATTTTTAATACAGTTAATAAAAATATATCTCCTAACAAGACTATAAAATCATTTCCTCAGAGCTTCAGAGTGGCACAAAAGAACAGGATATTAATATGTGCTAAGCAAAGTGAAGTAAGAACTGGGGAGAACAAGACCAACATTTTAACTGTTCAAGCCAAACACACTCCTCAAAGCCAAACACCAATTACCATCTGCTACAAGAACAGAACACACACGTATGCAGGCACGTATGCAACTGGGTCCCAAACTTACATCCAGTTCAAATACATCTAGAACAATCATGTACATGGTATATCCCAATTTGCCTTATCTTGTCACAAAAGGAGGAATTTTTCCTACTTCAACCTAAGCCATTATTCCTGATACTTTAACACAGTATGAAAGACAAAATACTGAGTCCTCCAGCAAAGCAACACCCTTCCTGGAGTCAGTCAAGCCCAAGCTGTGCCTTTGGTTTTCAAACTCACCACTTCTACCAGTGCTTAGAGACAAAAAACCCAACTATTTGGGCATTATAGACCCAAAATAGTCCACAAGCTCTGCAGTTCCAACTTGGTCTCTTGTGCTCTGTTAATTTATTCTAACGAAGTGATGCTTCTGCTTGCCATTTGCTAGTAACAAGACACTGAAAGCAATTTTTTCCTCTTCTATGAGTTGGCATCACGTGAATCCACAAAAAATAAGAGGCTGACCAGAAGGAAACCCACTCAGTGCTCTCATTATCCACAAATGCTGTCATCATTTTTTTCGTCTGCAGCATTATTCCGCATCAATAAACAAACAAGGAGCAGAGCAATGCGTAACACTGAGTAACACACCCGGATCAGCTCAAGTGTCTGCAAGCATAAGGTCACTTATGTCACGTGAACTGCCACTGAGCAGGGACACACTTCTACAACAAAGGCAAGTTAAAAAGGAGAATGAATTCCTTCAGCTAACTAATGATACACTAAAGGAAAATGGTAAGGTCATCCTGAAGCAAATCGGGACAACTCTCTACTCCCATGCTGTTTGTGCTATCAAGATAGTCCAAAATAATCACACCATCTTACTTCACTACAGCATTGGGCTTGACTAAAGAATTGTGTGGAAATATTTGGGGCAAAAGATAACACTGGGATTTAGGTTATAAACATTGGCATTTTATTAGTGGGTGAGTGGAGAACAGGGAGCAACCGTGTAAAATTGACACAGCTGCACAGAGGCCCAGAGAATCTACAAATTAAGCAGAACACATTGATTTTGCTAGTTTAGATTAAAAGCACGGGGAAATCTGTACACATCATCCCAAGCATCTCTGAGGGTGGCAAGGGTCATCTAAAATTGTTGTTTATTGAAGTTTTTATTAACCTCCTGAAAGTAATTTCTCTCTTTTCAAAGCATTCTTTTCAAAACATTCCTGAAAACATGAAGTATATGTTTAAATACATGTATTCACACATTCTGAGAGTCCTTTGCAAGGACCTAATAATAGGAATGTCCATAATTACGACTAAAGCAATGATAAGAGACCAGGATGTAAAAGCATGTTTTAAGGTATTTGCAATGCTGCCACAGAATTGCCATACACTAAGTCAACACAGAAAAATCAGACAGGCTTATCACCTTCATCTCCAGAGAATTCAAGTGCTCGCTTTCAGTTATTCTAAATCTAACAAATAACAAGATAAACCAAAACACAACAGCAGAAACTTCTCTCCTGAATCCATCTTGTCAATGCACTGAGTACCTTCTAGAAGAAGGAGCAGATGCCAGAATAAGCAAATGCCACATATCAGTAACAGCTGCAGTTTTGTCCTCTTCAAAAAAAATTATAAATTACATATTTAATTACTTAGGAATTGTTTGTTGCTTCATATTACAAAACTAACACTATACATAGCTGCAGTTTACTAAGCAGAGTACCCACATGGCAATTTTCAGTATATCACCATTATAAACTGTCACCACTAGAAAAACAAATAGAGAATGTTTTTTATGCAGCTGGCTTTTTGTCTGTTATCTGCTAACAAACACCACAATTTACTTGTAAACAAAGAATTCCTCAGATCAAACGCAGAGAGCATGTCACTGGAGAAGCCCTACATTTTAACCTCTAAGCTCAAGGAAACCCATCCTTTTCCCAATTAAAAGCACCACAAAGATTTACTCAAAGCTGCACTACCTGGGACCTCCAGGGAATATACCTGTTCAAGAACAGACTTTAACACAGATGACATTTTTCTTATGTAGTTGCTCAACAGCACCATCATTTTTCATCCAGAGCAGAACACAGATTTAACATCCACAGCACCATTTCTGAAAGGCAACTCATCTCTCCAACACTGTTGCAAATTCCACGATAAATCACGTTTAATTAGTTTGTGCCTTTTTATTTTTTCCTAGCTGTCTGGAATCGAACAGCGAGCAGGCTTCCAACTTTAATTTTGCAAAGAGGTGCTTAGAATAAACTGATAAAAACACCAACCACCACATCCCCACTGGAAGCTATTTGGAGTTATCTGCTCGCTGACACACCAACATTCCTGCCTGTAGATGGCTTGCATATCCAGCGGCTCCTATTTCCACTGCCTTGTTTGAAGAACTTCCCTCTTCCTACATACCTTCCATCTCCAGGGACGGATCACACAGGGACACTAAACCTTGGCCGTAGACAACACGAGTTTTGATATTGCTGTTTCTAAAGGATCCTCCACCACACAGCAGTGCAGAGACAATCACTGAGGCACAAATCCTCTTTGGGCAACGCTTGAGAAACTCTTTGCCTCGCCGGTATTTTGCACAGCTGGGATTTACACAGGGCTCTGCTGGCTTCTTCTGCTATTTATTTTATTTGCTGGACACTAAAGGCTACTGCAAACAAATGGGATTTCGATAACTTGTGGCATGTTGCTCAAAACAATGCCAGTGCACTGGGACACTATTTCCAGACTTCAACACTCATTAGCCACTTCCTTGGTGGAATGATGGGATGCTCTCCCAGTGTGTCCTAAACTGCCACTCCAGGCGCTCCAAAGAGGTCACTCCATCTTCCCTCGTGTCTTTTCTTTGGAGGGAAGTGGCAGACTACAGTGAAGAGAAAAGCACTGTAGAGAGTCATTTGTTTTATTCAGGTATGTTTGGGCTCTGGGCCTTTTATTTAATTATATGTATTTAGTAGGAATTAAGAGCCCCACGCTACAAATATTTACTCATACTGTAAATGTTGGCTCTGACAACCTACATTTTTGAGGGAAAAAGTCAATTATACTTATTAGAAAGTTCATGAATATAACCACACACATGCAGAAGTTTGCTGCATGGTCTGTGTATATTGCACAGATTTATGAACTGCGTAAATTTGACTGCCCTCAACTGCTTCTCTTTCTCAGAAGACATAAAGGACACTATAAAGTGAGGAGAAAAAAACCCAAATTCTCTGCTAAGAAAGAGGTATAAGGGAGAAATCTTCTTTCAGTTCCCTAAATACTACACGTAGGAAAAAAAAGTGCCAGGATAAACAGATTTCAGATTGGAAGTTACAAACTCTTCTGACACTAAAGATAAAATACTTGCAGTATGGAGTTACAGCTCTGAGCTTCTTGGCTATAGCAGAATATCAGCTTATTTTGGCTGCCAACTACCTTCATTTCTTATCCTTTGGCCAACTATAGGCTAACAGTATGAAAAAAACCTCTCACTGCTGTCCCAGCAGTGACCTCAAACCCAAACCAGATGAGTCCCAAAGGCCTAAAATTAAAAAAAAAAAAAAAAAAAGTTAAAATATATCAGCTTCCACACAGACTCATCTCTGAGCTACATTATAAGCATAGTAGCTAAAAGATACTGAACTGGGAGGAACAATACACGATACTTCTGGGGCAGCAGACGTTTCTGCCACAGCAGGGTCCCAATACAACCACAAATCACAACAGCTTTGAAACTAACAAGAAGGAACCACAAGAGTGCTGAAGATTAAGAGAAAAGCACTAACAGACCGCTTCTGTTCGAGACCCGAAATGACCCCGGGAACACGGCCAAGAATCATTTTCTTACTGGTAGCACCGGCAGCTTATTCTCCGACTGCTGAGAAAGACACACGGGCGGTAGGTGGGCCAGACCGGCGCTGGACACGGCGAGACGAGCAAGATGCTTCCACTCAGGAGGCAGCCCGTGGCCCATTCCTGAGGTTTATGGAAGCAATGCCTTTATCTGGATTTGCAGCCAAGCACACATTGTGTCATCCGTGTCCAGACCAGCCGCTCCCCATCAGAACAAAGCGCAGACCCAGACCAGTTACAGGCACTGAGGCACTGCCAGGCCTGGCACTCTCAACCTTTTTTAAGCAAGCTCTGCTGCAAAAAAAAAAAAACGTTGAGAAATAGTGTTCTACACTTAAAAACCTGTGGAAGTTTGAAACCCCATTACCTAGCACATTATTAAACTCGAGTTAGACTGGTTTGGCACCTTTCAGGAACATACTGGCTGAGCCCTGTGTTCTGCAGGGTAAGCGGTTAAGGGATAGAGCAGCTGTGGTTAGGGCACAGGGAACTGGGATACGTGAATCCTGTTCTCACTGATCCAGCACAGAGTCCAAATAACAAATTTTTTAAAAATCCAAAATAAAAAAAGAAGACCAACAAGAAACTGCAATCTCTCCCCATCTCAGTTCCCCCCTCCGTGATGGGGTAACTACCCCTTTAAGGCCAGTACTTTTAGATACTCAAAGGACACAAAGAAATGCAAATGAAATACAAAATTACTAATATGGAGAGAGGCAGGCTTGCCCCGCGCCTTGTATTCTACAAATATAGATGGGATAAATGGTTCGTTACATTTAACTCCAAGCCGCACTACCTCCGCCAAAACCTTATTTAAATAGAACATTTCTGAGAACCGGGGAAGGGGGGGATGCAGCTGTGGTCTTAACCTAAGAGAGGTTAAGCTTTTAAAAAGAGTTGTTCTTTTTTCACTCCGTCTGCTGGTCGCATGCCATTTTAAAAAGGTGTCTGGCAAGCAAAAATAAAAAGTTTCCAGGGCTTTCCTTCCCCAAGCCGCCTCTGCCAGGAGCCGGGCGGGGAGGACGGGGCCGAGAGAAGACGGTCGCGCCTTTCTCCAGCTTTTTCTTCAACATGCCCTCTGGATCCCGACGTTCTGGAGGCGGAGGAGCCCCCGGTTCCTCCACCTGCCCGCACCCTCGGCCGGGCAGCGGGGCTGCGGAGCGGGGCTGCGGAGCGGGGCGCGGCTCGGAGGGCGCCGCGGGCAGGCGCCCCGCACACACCCGCGGTGCCCGCGGCCCCCGCCAGCCCCGACCGCTCCCGCACTTCTCCGCCGGGAGCCGCAGCGGGCGGGGAGGGCGGCGGCGATG
>NW_024581136.1:16919558-17067994 GCF_017639235.1 Corvus kubaryi
CCCAGGGACAGCCGGGCGGTGCTGGAGCGCCCGTCCCGCCGCCAGCCCCGAGCGCGGCCGCTCCCGCCCGCCCGCCGGGCGCTTCCCGCGGCGGGGGGAGCCGACGGGGCGGGGAGAGAAACTTTCCGCCGAGTGCGGCCGCGTCCCGCCGCCGAACAAAAGAGCCGGGACCGGGAGCGGCGCCGCGGGGCGGGGGACGCGGCTCCCCGGCGCTTGGAGCGGAGCGGAGCCGCGGGGCTCCCCACCCGGCACCCGCTTCCCCGCAGCGCCGCCGCGTCCTTACCTGCGGGAGGGCGGTGCGGTGCGGGGCGGCGAGTCCCGGTTAGCTGGAGCGAGTGCCGGGAGGACTCGGCGGGGATTCCGCCATGTCAGTGATGTCGGCACCACATGGGGCCCCGGCCGGCCCACGCTACCGCGCACTCTGGAGTAGCGGCTCCCGCCGAAAAGGCAGCCGAGGCGGGCGTGGGACGCCGGCCAGCCCCGCTCCGGCCCCGCCTCCGCGCCGCCGGGGCGGGGGCTCGGGAGGGGCGGGCACGGGGCGGACACGGCGCTCGGCCGCTCGCCCTCGCCCCGCTTCTGTTTCGCCTGTCCCCGGTGTCGTTTCGCGTCTTCCGCTGTCCGTGTCCACTCCGATCCGCTCATCGTTACTTAGAATCGTAGAATAATAGAATTAGAGAATCATCACCTTCAAGATGATCCAGGCCAGCCGCCCACCCAGCAGCACCGCTGTAACCCCTAAACCACATCACCCAGCGCCAGGTACAGACGCCTCCTGAACACCTCCAGGGATGGTGACTCCACCACCATCCGTTCCGATGCCAGACCACCCTAAAAGTAAAAGATTTGTTTCTAATGTTTAATCTGAACCTCCCCTATCTCAGCTTAAGGCTATTTTCCTCTAGTCCTCTCACTCCAGGTGCGGTGGAAAAGACCATCCCACAGCCGGCTACAATCTCCTTTCAGGGACTTGTAGAGAGGGGTGAGGTCTCACCTGAGCCTCCTCTTCTCCAGATCAAACAAACCCTCCCGCAGTTGTTCCTCATAAGATGTGTTTTGTAGACCCTTCACTTATGCCAAATATCACCCCTGGAGCACACATCACCCACCGAGCCTCCCCTTGTCCACCCAGCCCTAGCAGGGGTGTGTGGTTGTGATGGATGTTGGAACGTTGTCACCAAAATGCCATTTCTGACAGGGAAGCCCTTTGCCCAAGCAGTTCCAGGCTGAGGTCAGTGCATGTCCCCACACATGTCCTCCCCTTGGTGTCTGCTGCAGGTTGCTGCAAAGGTGAGGCCTGTGCTCCCATCAGTGTGGTCATTCCTATGTTCCCATCAGTTGGGAGCGAGGAGGAAAAGCTCTAGGCAATATTGTTCAGGGCTAAAGAAATGCTCTGACTTATTAAACTGTGCAGCCCTAAAGAAGATAAGTTTATCCCCTGGCTCTGGGAGAGAGCCCCAAGGAGCCATGGTGGTCATTCACCTCTCAGCACTGCATCCAAGCCACAGGGGAATCCTGACTGGAGCTTTAATCTGGTTACAGGAAAAGCTTAAAATAGGACTTGGCCTTACCCCCACCACAGATCGTAGCCGTGCTATGAAGGGTCTTTTGATTTAGCCTTGGTCCTTGGGGAAGCCAACCATCCTCTGCAGGAGCTCCTCGCCCACACGTCCTGTGCTCTGCCTTCTCTCCATCACTATATTCTTCAGTGTTACTTTTCCCAACAGCTTTCATCAATGATTGATCCACTTTATCCACCAGAGCAAGGTTTCCTTTCAAGAACTGGAAAACCCTCTGGAGTCTGAGGCCGCCCAAGTGTATTTTCTTCGGCTTCCATTAAAATATCAACACAAACACTTTTCCCATAGGACTCCTTGATGTTCTGCTTCTTGCTGAAACACACACTAAAGAAAAATCAGTTTGGCATCACAGCTGAGTAAAAGCATCATGCCCAAACAGGCTTTTTTCTACATGACTAAAACCCAGAAAAATGAAAATAAAGTTATCTGAAATAGATAATTCCGACGAAAATAACAAATAGGCATTTTTTCCCATGGGAAAGATTTTTCAATGTGGAATGGTCAGCCAGCACTAAGTAGTGTTCGTCGTTAATTGCAAAAACTTTTGTAATGCATAAAATCTAAAAGTAGAAAAATGTTTTGTTTTATTATTGACCCAAAACATGCAGACTTTTTGATGGTCCTGGATAGAGTTACAGACCAGATGAGATTAATTACTCACTAGGGTGGTAAAGACTTTACTTGGTCTCATAGACTGTTCTGTGAAAAAAAAAAGAAAAAAAGAGAAGGGATAGTGAAGACATTGGTTTAGAAGGGAAAAAATCACTGACACAAGTTGGAAAATGATGAAAAAAAGATAAAATTTAAATTAAAGAGTAAATAAAAACCTGGAGAAAACAAAATGAAGAGAAATAAAGAAGAGGAAGGAAGTGGAATCACAGGACTGATTTGTAGCTTTTCTATCTGATGGGCCAAAAGTCAGGCCCTCATCCAGGGAGTCGGAACAGGGGCCCCAGGCACGAGGACATTTCCAGTCTCACCTGGAACTGCAGAACAGCAGACTCACAAAATCTAGAGCAAGGTCAGCCTGGACCTGGAGCAAATGCTGCCTTCTCCTTGGAGCTCCTCCTATTCATCCCCATGGCCCTGAAAAACTGGAAGAGCAGATGGTTAACAGCAACAGTAAACGGATTCAATGGAGCCTGGGCATGGCTCAGGAACCAAGGGACAGGGCAGGGGAGAGTGAAGCAAGGATTGCTTTCCATCAGAGAGTTCCTACATAAATAACAGATAAAACTGTTTCTTTTATGGCCTACTCCCTGAACCAGCTCATCTAGGAAGAGCATTACTCAGACCAAGAGGAAATGTCTTTTTCTCTGAAAAAGGAAAAGGATTAGGTTAAGTGATGACACAGCAGGGACAGACAAGTCACACTGGAGAAAATGACTGACCTAAACTATCATCCAAATAAATACAGACCAAAGCTATGAACTGATTTTTCTGTTTTGATGAGTCTGGGGTTTTTTTTTTTCAATAACATGCATATTTATCTTTTATCACAGTGAAATCTTTCTGTTTATTCAGGAAGCGAGCGACGTCAGAAACACGATAGCGTGCCTCTTCCATCTCCCTTCCCACATGTGCTGCTGCAGAGGAGCAGGATGAAGGGGCTGTGCTCTATCCTTCTTTGGTCTTCCTGCTGGATCCCTGTCCCCATGACAGTCACTCTGAGCTGCAGATACAGAAGCCCCAACTGCTTTCAAGCAGGAATTGTTTAGCTATCACACAGTAACAATTTTGGCGCTGTTGACTGAGGCTGGATCCAAACCAGTTCTAAATCCTGTATTCTGCCATCATCTCCATCAGCCATCCACTCCTATTCGGTGGCAAAACCCAGAGAGGGGCCCATGTCTCTGTACAATCGGGATGTGGCCTTGGAGGTCAGACATCATTGCCAAGGCTGTGAACACAGTCTTTATTCTCTCAGCATACTTTGCCTCACATTTCTGATGGGATTTGAGTTAAACTGTTACTATTCCCACAAGCTACATCTTCTGTATTCTGGAGGGCAGGCAGGCAGAGCTCTTGGCATCGGTGCTGTTTGACAGCATACAGAGCATGCTTTGATTGATTTATTTGCTGAATACCATGTTGGTTTTTACCTGGGATATACCGCCCTCAGTCAGCTTTAACCCTGCATAGCACCAGCACAGAGGGTGGATGGTTGCTCTCAAACACTGGATGGACTGTGGCTGCAGGAGTTTTCTCTCTATGTGCATTATCACATCTCTGAGCAGCTGTGGGGTGAGGACTCAGGACTCAGTGTCCTAACAGTTTACATTCATCCACAGCAAGAGCTCCAGGTTCAGACTCTTTTTTAATGCTGATGCCATGATGATTTTTTTTGCCTTTTCTTTTATACCCCTGCTTTACCTTTTTACAACTTCTGTATTCTTAGTGCTTTTTGCCTACATTCTTGGACTTGTTTGTTCAGCTGGGAGACTAAACATTTTAGAAGCTTCATAGGGAGTGGTTAGTATGCCCCAGACCCCAAGGTCCTCTCCAGAACACATTCTGTAAACTAAGATAGAGCCAGCCAGGGGAAGGTTCCTTGGGGAGGGGGCTCATCCAAGCCTCTCATTGGGGAATCTTTGATAGATCTGCTAATTAGTAACACCTATAATGTTACACCAGATCTTTTGGCTGGGGGCATTGCAGTGGGCACTGAGGTGCATTTCACCTGAACGTGGTGCACCTAAGGATCCTTAAAATAAATACCAAAGTAAAATCCCTTTTTCCCTTCTAACCATGTCTGACTCTTGATTTTAAGACCAGGAAAGGGCATCAATGCCAGCAGCAACTTGGATGGAGAAAGACAGAAGTACTCAGCAAAATTGCCTTTGGTGACCCCTCAGGCTGAGAGCATGGCCTTGAAGCATCCCTTTCTTGGACCTCACCCTGCCACTTGAGAGGTGGGACTGGCAGGATGCTCAAAGAAAAGGTGGAAGATCTCCTTACAAAAATATCCAGAACAAAATGATGTAGCACCTCTCCTCTCTTCCTTTCCTTGTGATGACATAACTTACTCCTTCCAAGGAATAAGGAGAAGGCCATACAATATGTTCTTTTCTTGTTATTAAATGCTTTTTTGTCATTATGTCTCACAAACCAATAAAGTTAGTGCAACTTAAACAATCGAGTACTCAAAATCACACAGTACCATCTGGTCGTGGTAGTCTTCCCTCACTCTTATGTGACAAGAAAAAAAGAAAGCTAAAGTCAAATTAGATTGTACAGATTAAAACACAATAATTTCCTTCAATCCTTAAAATTCTTTATTTTCAAGATAGTGCCTGTGGAGACTGGCACATGCAAGAAAATCTGGATAAGTGTATATAGTTTATAATGGTCACTTTTACTGCAGGGAATCCAAAATTCTGCAGGACACTCTTTCTAAATAAGTAGGGCATGTAAACATTAGCACAGACCAGGACTTCTGTCTGTACCTCTCTATTTAAAGGAAATGAATGCGGGTTATTCACTCAGCATATATTCACAGGTTTGCATTCATAAACTGACTGAGTTTGTACTCATGGTATTAATTAGCAGATTTTCCCCTTTTTAGGATAACACAGGTCAGGGTTTCTCATGCTCAATAACATGTGAAGAAATTAGGGCCCAAAAATCTTATTGTTGGGATAAAATCAAAGGAATAACCTCTGTATGACTCTGAAATAAAAATTCTCTGCCTCTTCTGTTAGTGCAGTGCATGATAACGCTGCATTGCACATCAGTGGGGTAAAACCAGTTACTTATTGGACATCATTTTGTCACATTTAATGAGCAAGTCTTTAATTTGGCCTATGAATCTCACAGAGATTCTACCAAGCAATAAATAGAGATACTACTAAGCAACAAATATGTCCAGTCAAACTGTGTTAGAAGTCACAAAAGAGCAGAGAATTTCACTAGCAGCTAGAAGAGGCCCTCTAAACACCCGTGCCCTTACTGTAAAGGTGTGATTTCTGACACCCCAGAAGTTTTTGTTTGTCAGGGATATTATTTTATTAGCTGTTTCTTAATCTTTACAAAGGCATAATGGAAAGAAAAGGTTCCTGCTGCCCTCTCTTCCATGAGAAGCACCATTGTCTTCACAATTTGTCTGTTTGCAAGCTGAGGCCTTACACAGGGCATTTTTCACATTTTTTCGTCTACGTTGGTTTTATAAGTTTAAATAAGTTCCTGTCTGCTGAGAGCTTCCAAAGACCATTGGCACTTCACCAATTCAAGAAGCTTGCCATGAAGATTACACACCAGTGGTGCTTATTCAAAACAATAACTTCTGACCACTGCACCAGAAGAAAATACTCTCATTTATTGTCTTGTAATCGTGCATCTCTGCAGTGTTAGTTCCAGTTTTGCCAACAAGAAGGATGTTCCTTTTTGATATTTTACAAATATTTCAGCTAAATCTCCTTAACACTGTGCAGCTCTTTGGCTTGTTAGGTTTGCTTGGGGTTTGTTTTGTTGAAAGCTCTTGTTTCAGTTCAGGCTCTAAAGAAAACAAAGCAGTATTGCTCGCATTGTTAAAACCAAAAGTAGGGCCATGGAAAAAAAAATGTTCTCCTTGGAAAAGTTTGGAGATTGGCATTCATGAAACAGCTGGAGATGAAACGTACAGCACTAATCCTGTCCAGTTGCTCCTGGTCATGTTGCACATTCAGGAAATTCATAATTAGGTGGTTATATCCCCAGTGATTCCCCTGCAGCACTCTTTACAACCAGCAGTTTATCTTCTTGTCATTGAAAAAAAAACCCAACAACAACAAAACCCACAACTACAAAGAAAGAAGAGGGGGAGAAAATACAAACAGGAATGACTTAAAATATGCTGAATAGTGTCTTCTCCCGGTAAAAAAAAAAAAAATCAGATGTTGTCATTTCAGTGCATACCAGCAAACTTCTGCTGATCCATTGCCCTTGTCTATCATGGAAGTTTTCCTCTGTGCTGTCTCTCCTTCCTCTTCATAGTATTTATTTTTCCAGTTAATTTTTTTCTTTTCCCTTGCCTGTCATGCAGCCGCTTTCCTGTACAGGGCAGCCACACTTGACAATTTAGAAATAAATGCTTTAATAAGCAAACATTCCTTTTCCTTGCCGAGTGGAAGCACTAGACATGGGGGCTTTATTCCTAGCTCCCACCAAGGTTTCTAGTGAATTCCTAAGTAGTTTCTGCTCTTTATTTTGATTCCTCTAGTGGTATCATGAAAGCCTTTTCCCACACACTGGGAATCTTCATACTGCGTGCTACAAACGGTGTTTTGTCAAAAATTCATCTTCATTTTAAATCAGTCAAGGTACAACTTGAAGGATTTTTCTTCTTTTCATAGCTGAAGAGGTTTTCCCAAGGCCGTACCAAAACATTTATATTCTAGACACAATCATGTATCTTTTAAATCCAACAGCCTTATCTACTGTTAACTACACACCTATGCAATATGGAGATTTTTGTGTACGGGGAAATCCATGAGAAATGTTGCCAACTTTGGAACTAAACTGCTACCAGTGGCCCAGCAGGTTTGCTCTGCAATAGCGAAGCATTCAATATAAGCTTTCTAAATGATCACAATTACTGTTTTTTCCCCCAAAGTAACTTCAAAGAAGACTACTCAGACAACACTTCTAGTTAAAGTTCAGGAGTTTCCATGCCTGTGATTAGGAAGCTATGCTGGTGGCTCAGAAGTCTGGCTCTTCAGAGATAAAAAAACCCACAGCAATTTCATAATGCCTACAGTGAATGCACAAATAACTTTAAAACAACAAGAGCCATAAGCCCCTCTGGTGCTGACAGTTCCAGCCCCTAGATCACAAGAGGACCACAAATCCCAGTGAGAGGAGAGGGAAGAGCCAGCCCAGCCTTGCTCCCAACGCTTCTTATCCAGGGGAGCCTTGGCCATGTTGTGTGCACTTGTGGTTTCCTCCTCCTTCCAGATTTTTTCTAAGTGTGTTTTTAGTCATAAAAGCAGCAAAAATAGACCTAACAATGCCTTTTTTCCTGTCTGGCTATCAGGGAGCATCTCCAAGTCCCTGGCTGGCAGTGTTGAAGCAGAAGGCTCACTGCTTTTGAATGGAGATGCCCAGTCATGCCCATCTACAAGTCCTCTTCCAAAACATCATGGAAGTGAGACAGATTCCTCAAAAGCTCTATATATCTGCAATAAATTGAGAATCTTTATACCAGCTGTAAAGCCCCTATGAAAAAAATATCAGCAGCTTCCAGTGTATTACCTAAAAAAAACCAAGCACTGAACGATTTAAGAGTTTCACATCAGATTTTTCTCCATCAATGATTTTTCCAAGAGCTTCCCCAAAGCTGCATGGAAATACATCAAGTGCTACTTTGAAAAGCAGTCACGTTTTAAAAATTATTTACCAAGCTGCTAACTTTTCCAGACTTCACAGGTGATGCCTGATATTGTTTATCATCATGAAATAGATACATTATTGAGTCTGGAATATAAATGTTTTTTTGGAAAAACCTCTTCAGCTAACCCCGCCTCAGGCTAGAATGATTTTAAAAATAATGCATATTTTACAATTCTATTACCTTTTTTATCTACAACAAATAGCCAGGCTTACCCTCTCCATCATGCCCTGTTACACACACTATCACACCTACACACACTTTTAACTTTTTTTTTTTTAAACAAAGTTAAGATCTAGCAACATGCCCTAAAAATCAACAAAACCTGAAATTATTTTTTTAAAAAGGGAGGAGCAACTGCAACAAGGAGGTCAATATAGGCATTGTGTTGTGTCAGCTCCTACCTTCCTGTGTGCACCCCAGCAGATCACAGCTGAGATACACAGTGATGTGAAGTGGTGTCTGCATCAGTCCCAAGTCATTCCATGGCTGAGAGGTCAAACGTGGCCTTAAATCTCACTTGAAAGCTGACCACAGAGCTGATACAGGGCTGGAGCTATGATTGTAGCCTGTTAAAATAAGGAAAAAAAAAGAGAGAAAATAAACTCAGGTGGATTCTTTACAGGTTTCTGCTGCTGCTTTTCTTAACCCTTGAAGATTTGTGTAATTTAAACAACTCTAGAAGGGACAGGAAAGCAAATAGAATAATTTTCATTACTGATACAATGATTATGTGAGGCTTAATTGATGGGTGTTTAAAAATATGCCTTGTGATTTCTGAAAGAAAGTTGTTACAGAGGAAAGGTGCCATAAAAATGGCAGTTATAATATAAATCTTATTCCATATACAATAAAGATAAATATAATAGACATTTTAGAAGGATTGACAAAGTTCTCATACACATACTTCAGATTTTTCTTTTTCCTCTCCCTCCACATCAGCTTTAAAAATATAGTCACAAAATAAGGAGCAAGGTCACACTCCTCACCAGCTCCTCACCACAGAGCATGCAGCTCTTTTTCCCTGATTTAAACTCTATGTAAGATTTGCAGAGCTGATTCCCAGTGCACACAGCCAGTCTACATTTGGAGCAGGGCACAGCAGTCCCCTTCTCATCCCTGACCCCCAGCCCAGAGCTGTCACGCCCCAGCCAAGCTCTGGTCCTTGATGCAGCCAGGCAGCACTACAACACCTGGGTTTCAGACTTTGGGAATGCCTTCAGCAATCCATTTGCTGCTCACTGGCTCCATTTTTATTCCCAACGCTGTTTTACTGTCCCAAATTCACAAATATCCTCAGGGTCTCGCAGTCTGCCCATAATGTTTGTAGCTTCCTGGTCTCTCTCAGCTCTGTTTGCCAGGATGAGGAGGGGAAAGGGCACAGATGCCCAAGGAGCCGTGGTCGCCCTGAGCAGACCACAACTCTTCTCAGTCCAAGTCGTAAGGCCATGGTTACATGAGCAAAAAAACTGGATCTGTGTACTTCCAGATTTCTTCCCAGCACATTTATCCCAGAGCAGGCACGTCTCTTGAACTTGTCAGAGTGCACGGTGCTGTTCGTGTCAACGCGACACCTTTGTGCTCACCCCACATCTGCTCTGGGAGTCAACGTATGGCTGGGATGGAAGTGAGGGACAGTGCCTGATCTGGCATAAAGCCTGGCTGTTCAGAGTTAATCCATCAGAATTTTTAAAATAAACTGGAACTGGCAGAGAGTTTAGACCACGTAAATACTTGATCTCATATGGCAGCACTTTTTAATCCTGTCCCGTTCAAAAAATAAATCTATTCTGTTGTCACACCTCTCCCTTAGTCCTCTGGGGTTTTGGTTCTTCTGTAGCTATAAAACAGGGATCCCAGCATTTCTATAACAGGATTCATATAAATTCCTCATGAAAGCATGCACCTACTTGGAAGCAACACTGAATTGATATTGAACATTTCTTCTGAATGGTACTAAAATCCTCAGAGATTAAACTGAAAATGCATCAATCCTTCAGAGTGCTGGGGGCATGTATTTATATTTAACTTAATCCTGAGATTAACATATTCAAAATAGACTTGGCAGTTCATTATGAGAGAGCTATAAAAGTACTCTGAAGTATTCAGAATAATCAAGTGAGCACATGCAGTATCAGGGGCCAAGATGGAGTTATTTGGAAAAAGCGTAGTTCTGTCTGGCACAAAGAACATCCAATGATGACCAGAATTCTAATTTCAACAAATGCTCAAGAGATGCACATATCTTACTTTGCATTTCTTGTGTAATGCTACATATGGAAAGAGAGAAAGAGAGCTATGATTCTATTCTTGTTGGGGAAAGATTTGAGCTTCAGAGAATTTTTTAAGTTTTAGTAACTCATTTCCTTTTACAAGCTTGAACTTGATCCTGGAAACTGCTCATTTCCATTCTTCAATTGACTTTGTGACTCCATCTTAGTAATAAAAAAAATTACACCTGAGTACTTTAAACACCATTTACTGAATCTAAAAAGAGTAAACCTTGCAATCCATAAATTATGCAACCAACACTTAAACTTAGATGTGTTAATCATGGCATGGAGGAAACACAGTTAAAGTGAGCTGATACAAGTGCTACATTTTCAGTAGCCAAAAGATACTGCTAAAGAAGGGCAAAACAAGAACCTTTGTTTTTGTTTGGTGATAGGTCAATCCAGTGAGCAGGTGTCTTTTCACTTAGGACACAAGTTATGAGAATGAAAGCTAAGAAAGTGAGAGCAGAAGAAATTTTAGACAGGTAAACTTTTGTATAAGTCTGCTAACACCTGGTTGCTTTTGAATACTAACAGATAGTATCAGTGGGATTTCTTTAAAGGGGCTGTGTTGCAATCACCTACAGCTAAAAATAAGAGACCATATGATAGCCAGAACACGCAGCATGTGGGAAAACCTTGACAGGCCACGGAAGAGCAGACAAATGGGGTTTGAAATCTGGGATGAAACGAAGTGATCTTTTGCCATCTCCTGATTAATTACCTTGGCAGAAGCAAGCTGCTCAATAAGGTTTCTTTGGGTGTAAGATGCAAACCTCAATTCATGCTGCTTAATTCAAAGGCAAAGACAAGAGCTGGGTTAAACCTCTGGTATCCCTGCATTGTTCAGAACAGAGACTGGATTAGGCTGAGCTTTGCTCCCCAAACTGTGGCTCCAGCTCCAGGGTCATGATGCCAAGTCTTTGGTAGGAATTTAGGCTTGAGCTATTGCTGCCCCTCGCTGCTGGCTGGTACCCCTGTGCTCTGCCCTCTGGGTTCTTTTCTGGCCCTCCAGGGGGTTTGCATCAGGGCTGCCAATCAGGTCAGGATATTGACCTGGCTGTGAGCCAGCATTCCTAAAACGGTTTGGGTTTATTTTTGCTCCTCAAACCAGGTATCTCCATGGCTGGTTTCCAGTGGCACCAAAGGCAGGGGTGTGGGCTGCAGTACAGAGGTAGGCATGGATGTAAGAGGAGGACAGATATTTACTAAGCCAGCATTACTGCCAAGCACATGCAGCAACATGACTTCGAACCACATCTCGTCCAGGCACGTCACATACCGAATTCCACCAACGGGAGACAATTCCCCTTCAGTTCATGTGGAAGGGACTTAGGGTTTAGCATAGGAAAAGCTCTCTTATTTCCTCTCTTGCCAAACATTTCTGAGCAGCTACAGTGTTCACCCCATTGACAGGTGTGAAAGTCTACCTGGTCACTAATCCCTTACCTGCTCCCATGCATAATTAACTGCTGAGCATAAATGTAGCCTGCAGCATTTTCTGTTGGGAGGAAGCCCAGCTGCTGCAGAATGAAGATGCAAACTTGCTGCAATGCCAGGGTTGTATTGCCAATCTCCACGCACCCTGAGTCATGTGTCTGCTGCCTCAGTTCCTTCTTTTTTGCTTCCCTGATGAGCACATGCATGCACTCACATGCACATGTGCACAAGCCACACGCTGTGGGGTTCAGGAAGGCTTCCTGCATCCAGAATTATGCAGCCCAAATTACACCTAAAGGAGTTTTCTAGGGCTTAAGTGCTTCTGGATGCTTAATAAAACACTGAGCTAAGGATCTCAGTGAAGCCTATGGTGACGTAGAAGGGAAGAACCCCAATTCCATTGCTGTCAGCCAGCCAGTTGTCATCTCCTGCTCTGGAAGTTTAGCACTTCTGTCTCTTGCTATTGAGCTTTTGCTATCATGATCCTTATAACAAGGTCTTTTTAGGGTAGGTAAAAAAATGTTTTCTTTCCACGGCTGTTTCAGGAACATTCATTTGCATTTGCTTGCTTTTTCTGCACACTGACATGCAAATATGCAGAACACCTGAACAGATCTCCATTCAGAATTGCTCATGTTACTGTCTAAGAAGCAGCCGAGCCCCCGTCACTTTGTGTACAGTTCTCTTTCTTCAAAAAACCTGGAGTTAATGCCTTATCAGGATAAATCCTCTGCAGCTGAAGAATTTCAGAACTCAAAACATCTGAAAAAATTAATACGGCAGCTTCCCTGTATATCCCAAAATCTTCAGAAACACTGAAGATGAAGAGAACCCACTGAGAATGGACAACGACATTGAAAGGAAGCCTGTGTGGAACAGTGGAAGTGTTTGGAAGGGAGACTTCCCCAGCGTGAAATGTTACTTAGCTGCAGGACAGTTTGAAATGACCTGTCTGTGCTTAAACTCCAGATTCAGCTCACCCAGACATGTTTGTAGCCAACATCAGTCAGAGCCAGCATACTGGCTTCTCAGGAATCATTATTCTTTTCTTGCCTTTTGCTTTTGGAACTACTTCAGAATTAGCTGTGTACTCAGACCTAAAATTATAAATGATACCAGCAAAAGGGACATGCCTTATTTCGCCAATGCACACACCTGTTGGAGCTATTTCCCTCGGGGGATTGCCCTCATGTGAGTTTTCCTTAATGTCCAATACCAGGTTACTTGTTTGTGCGTTTCAGTACTTTCAGGAGGGTAGAATCTGGCTACATTATTTTTCTGTACTTTGGAAGAAAGCACAGAAAGAAAAAGGTTTTTATTTTCCTCAGATGGTATTTGTGCTAGGTGCAGTTCATGTTTTATTTCTTCTTTGAGACCTGTGGATTTTCTTTGACTTCCTCATTGCACACCTAAACTCCTCTCTGGTGCACATGGGTTTTCTGAGGACATCAGTCATCCCACCTGGAGGATGAATTGTGATAGGTAATATTCTGAAAGGACAATTCAAGGCATCCCTTGGGGCTGCCAGGACACACTGTGCTCACCACCTCTACTGGGATTTGCAGTAGACAAACCAGTAGTGAAGCCAGGACAGCGACACTGGGATGAAGAGGATGGGATCACTTTGTAGAGCTCTCAAACAATGGATGTGTTTATCAACCAGACAAGGAACTCCTTTGGTGGGCAAGAGTTGGTAAGGTTAGTTTGAAGGTAAAGAGATGGGGTGAAACTGAGTGTCTCCTTTGGTTTTATTTTGTGGAATGAGAGGCAGAAACATTGCTGGAAACTGGAGTTTTTCTCACTGCTCCGAAGGGTGGTCTGACAGACATTTCCTACAGAACAGAGACATCCTCCATACACCTCCCTCCTCTGCCCATTTGCAGCTTTTCTGACCCCTGAGGGTTTCTCACAGCTCAAGAACCAAAGAGAAAGAAAAAAAAAAGGGGACATAAAGCCTAGGTTTTTAACACTTCCTTCCAAACTCTTCTAGCTGGGTTAATTTTGCTGCCGTTCAGTTTATTGTGGTATTTTCTTTCAAGTTTTATGGACACTAGAGGCCTCTTCACCTGTGATATTACTGAGACTCTTTCTTCTCAGGATTGTGTCTATCCAGCTCAGATGTCTTTGATTGTATTTTACCTACTACAAGAAGCAACACACCCAAATCACTGGTGGTGTTCAGACTCCCACTGACTTGTTTGGGTGTCCCAATTCAAGGAAAATGTGCAAAAGCAAAGACAGCATTAGCTTAGTTCCTCTTGACCTTCCCTTATCTGTAGACAGAGACATGGGTCCATAAACTCAGTGTTTAGTTAAAGCATAACTGCTGGTACTGTGAAGTTGGTAATGAGGAAAATGAAGCAGAGATCAAAAGATTCGCTTTTTTGTGGATTTAATTTTCTTCCTCATCTTTGCACTTTGGTCGTAAACACTGCCATTCCCCCTCTGCCCTCCTGTTCCACACACTGAAGATTAAGTTTGGAAATATTTTTAGAAAAGACATGAGTATACAGAAGGGAGTATTAGACTGTGACCTTATAGCTGCTTTTGAAGTTTTTGAAAGCTACATGGCAAACGTTCCCAGCATTTCCAGATTCTCAGAAAAAGGAGATTCGTAGACTGCTCTTCATTAATTTAAAGTGTACTAACTAATTGGCCACATGTATGTTTATTCCCTTTCTCTCATGCATGCACACACAGAGCAAAGCCAACACACATATTCCAAGATGCCTGAAACAAATAATGGACCCACAGTATTGCCTCAATCGCTACTGGCATGGGAAGAAAAGTAAACAGCAAAACAGGAAAAGGAAGGCTAAAACTAGATTAAACAGATTGCTGCATTCAAGAGTGTGCAGTCAGCTGGGAACTTAGTGGAAAAAAAAGAGTTGAAAGGAAAAGTTAAATAAAATACAGTCCTCTCTTGTATTTGTGAAAATCCCTCACCAGCTGTGTGGTAAAATGCCCTTAAACTAGCATGCAGTATAAATCTTGGATGTACAGAATTAACCTTTCATTCATGAAGGTAAGCAAAATATCAGGTTATTCCTCATAGCTGGAATTCAAATTAGGCCCAGATTGTTCGACAGGAGCTGGAAGATGACAGGGATCGAGAAAAGGCGCTTCTTTGTCTCAGTTACAGGAGAAGAAAAAAAGTAATTTCTCAAGATAAAGACATGTTACCAATGGAAATTCATGCTGCATATATGTAACACAATATGGTTTCAATTATCTGTAAGAGGAGGTGTGCAAAAATCAAGGTGATTTAAAAACCTGACCTATCACAAAAGCCAGCAAGATCCCTCACTGTTTCTATCATTTGAAGCCAAAATCTCCTGCTGAATACTCTAGTCTTTTTTAATCCTGGTTTGGATTTGAACTTGAACCCTAGGTCCTAGAATAAATCAAACCCACATCTTAACATGCTCTTTCCAGACTGTTTCTGATGATAACACAACCTCTATCAAAATAACCTGGCTTTGCTTCTGCAATGATTTCCAAGAGCTACAACCAGGAATTTTGCTACTTTTCTGACTGACTGCACAGATATACCTTTCCAGGTTAGCTGGCTGAGCCAAAAAAGAAACCCTAGCCTCCTTCACCACTGTTTTAGATTTTTACATTTGGAAATATGAAACTATTTTAGAATAAAGACTCTGTTGGGACAACCTATCATGTCAGTTAGGGAATGCTTTTCCCTCCTGTCTGATCTTCAAGAGCAGTTAAACAACTTGTCTGCAGTATTTCTGAGTTCTGCTGTAGCCTCATAAATGGAAAGAATTTTTTGGAGTGAAACGTGTTGCTGCCCATTGGTCAGAAGGCACAGAAAGAGACTTTTCAAGTAAGTTAAGGAGAAATGCATCTGTTGTTGCCCTGAGAGGAACATGTGTAAGTAACCCTGGAGACTCTTTTCACCACAGTCTAAACCCAGGATGTTCTCCTGTTGTGCTACCAGGGGTATTATGTTTGGGCAAGGGCTGTCTTTCTGATAGAATGTGTAGCACAGGACACTTCTTCCTTAATCACAAAGTTGTCTCCTCCAGGTCAGGAAAGACCTTTCCGTTAGATTAGCCCAGTCTGGGCTAGTGAATCTCACAGGTTCACCTTCAAGCAGTTATGACTGAAGTTATTTGAGAGCCAGATGTCTTTCATGGACTCAAACCTGGGCAGATAAACCTCCATTTCCAATGATGTTTCTCATAGGACATTACTTTTTGTTTCTTAACCAAGGTCCTGCAGCAGCACTTGGGTAACTTGTTTCTAAAATATGCTGCATTTCAATTTCCAAGTGATGGAGATACAGATAAAACTGTGTGGTCTCCAGTGCTTCTGGAGTCCTAAGGACAACTTACAGTGACTTGTATTAGCCCAGATTCCATTGGATTGGATCATGGCTGGTTGCTCAGGTCAGTGCTAGGGTGGTTTGTGCTGTAAATCTCAGATCTATATCTGACCTGTAACAAACAGATTTGAAGTTCTAGGACAGCCAATATCTGAACGTATAAGTATTTATCCAGAAAAGTAGAATATATATATATATATATATTAAAAAATAAATTATAATGTGCGTGTTGTTTTTCCACCTGTATGAGCCATAGACAACAAAAGTCATCTCATGGAACTGGAAACACCCTTATCAGATATGAAATCATGATAATAAAACAGAGGGCTTCTATATATAGAAGTAGGGCAGTGGCTCCCTGGTTGTTATAATTAAATTTTGTTTTATTTTTCTGAAGATTCCAGGTACTGGTACCATAGAAACAACATTAAAGCACTAAAACCCCAAGATGTAAAGCTCATTGCTGTCTCTCTAATATTGGATTTTAGCCTTTGTGCTCCACTGGTAATGCAGGGAATGGTGCCTATTTTAGCAGCTGCATCAGAGTAGGAGCTTGCATCCAGCCTTGCCCCTTTCCCCCAGCTGTCCCCTCCAGTACCTGATGGGTTTTCAGCCCCTGGCCCATGAATTCCCAGCTCTCTCCCTGTCCCAGAAACGTCTAAGGATCTGAAAGTTTCCAAGGAGGGTTTTTTCCCTTGTGCTGAGCCTCCAGCTGCAATCCCCGTGCCTGGTGGAATGCAGGTGGTAGACGGCAGTCTGTGATTGCTTCAAGGACTGCAAATAGAGGGAGAAAAAAGTACTCAAAGAGATGAAACCCTGGTACAAATGAAATCAGAAGGAATTTAGCTGTTTACATGAATGGAGCCAGGATTACCCTTCTAGCCAAGATGATAAGACCCTGAAGTTTATCTATACATTTACTCTTTTTTTTCTTCCAGCAATAAACACAGTAAAGGGTAAGATAAAAGCTCTATCAAAGAAGCTGACTGAGCTACAAGGGAGGTTTCTCCAGGCTTCAGGCCACAGGATTATCTTGCTCAAAGCAGTACATACGAGAGCCGTTGTGCAAACACTACACACCATTGTTTATTTTGTCACATCACAGCTAATCATAGTCCCCTCAAAATGCTGACCGGATCTTCTGGAGCATCGGAACTGCGGAAGGTAAACCCTGCTGAATGGGAGAGCTCACTCCAACCACTTCAGCTGCGTTGCACAGGACACCACAGCTCATCTGATCCTCAGAATGAAAATGATTATGGGCACAAGCTACTCTGAATATGGACCTTGGCATACTGCACAATCTGACTCATTTACTGTGCCCTAAGTCACACTGCTGTAGCTCTGATGTACCGTTCATCCACGCTTTGCAAGGCAGAAAGGTTCCATCACACAAGTTTTCCCAACATCATTAACCCTGTGCTGTTCTACCAGAGGGATCTGAAGGAAACACTGATTTAAGATTACTGGTCACAGCTGGCTGTTCAAGAAGTGTTTGGACAATGATCTTGGACACATGGTGTGACTCTTAGGGGTGGTGCTGTGCAGGGCCAGGAGCTGGACTTGATGATCCTTGTGGGTCCCTTCTAACAGCATATTCTGTGATACTGTGAACTCCCTGCATATGAGATAACACATAGATGAAGCAACCATTTGTTTGACGCTATTTTACTTGGGACAGCCCAACTCTAATTGTCTCCTAGAAATCATCAAGCCCATGTGACTTCAAACAACCATTGGTGATTTACATTGTGATGATTGCCCAAGTGAATCATCAGAAGGAGAAAGAAGACAGAGCCTAGGAAACAAAAGAACGTGTGCCACCTTGTTGCTGAGGCTACTGCCTTCCTAGCAGAGCTGGCAGCTCATCTGCCTGCACTGCCACAGACTCATAAAGGCCTTTTCCAGCCTAAACCAGTCTGAAATCATCGAGTCCACCTCTAAACCTAACACAGCCAAATCCAAGAAGCTAAAAGGACGTCAGCTGATGGATCTGACATGTTGCAGGGTTCATTCTTCCCATCATATGGCCTGACACAAAGGAAGGGGGCAGATTCACAGAGCTCCCCTACCCCCACATCCTCCTGGAGACCTCTCCATGGACACAGAGCACTGGACACGGCCCGTGTGTCAGCAGGAGCCAGCCCCATTTCCCTTCTCCTCCTTCTGGTGAATAATCCCCAGCTCACACCAGGCAGCAGTAGACAAACGGAAAAATTTACCTCTTTGTTTATCCACCACCAGTAATGTAAGGTTTAATCATATATCCCCTGTCATTTGTGTCCCGAGGCTGGCACCTGAAACTGTAGTGCAAGTTCAAGGCAGCTGTGCTCAGCATCCATTCCCTGTGGTAAGTTCAGGAGCAGGAGGAGCCCAGCTGTGGAAGCAGGGTCATTTTTCAGTTCTTGCACTGTTCTTGGAGCCAGTCGCTGCCCTCCCTTTTACAGCTACAAAGCCAGGCATCGGCGTGTAAATCAGCCCTCTCCTGTCTCACAGTCTGCTAGACAAACTCCCAGCAGAGGTGTGAACTTCCCCAATTAATCTTAATGAAGTGTTAACTTCAAAGCTGAGCTGCAGCCATTTCTAGGTTAACAGAACCTTACAGAAAAAAACCTCCCAACTTGACTCGTTAAAAACAGCCCCAAGGTGAGAGGATTGGTCAAATTTGGGAGTTATTCTGGGTGCTGGAAAACATCCCACTTCAGTGGCAGCCTTTGCTCATGCACCACTTCCACTGCAGTTGCATTGTTCAGAAACGAAAGGGTCAGGCAGCCGGACTGGAAAAACTGTACAGTGAATGCATGCTAAAAATATCTCTGGGATGGAGCAGATGGAGCAAGATAAGGAGGCCTGGATGATAAAGGCTGTAAGGAACTGTGCAAGCTCTTTGAGCCAAGTGATGAACTTGATCACACTGTCTTTACCTTATTCAGGTCAGTTAAGTGCAGAGCAAGATTCAAATATTGAGCCCAGATTTAATCCATGTATTTCCCTCAGCTACCCAAGGATGGAGATCTTTTACCCCCAAAACAATAAACTGGAATCCTCAAATTGGTCTCAGACACCTGCATTATTGTCATCAGCTTTGCTAGCACTTTCAGCTATTGTAATATTATTGCATTGGGAAGTGTGAATCCACATCATGAACCTCAAATACGGGTCTCTTGGAATAAAACCCTCATTTGAAGAGCTTTGTACCCTTATTTTCCTGATATAATGCCACAGAAGTGGAGCATTTACAACAAAATCCCTTTCATGTTTCTGTCTGGTTTGCAGCCAAGGATCCCACCTAAGAACTTGGAAAGGAGGATGCAGTTCCCAGAATTAGGCTATGACCCATCAGTACATATTCACTTCCTATTCCCATCATGAACTGGTTGATCTTTGTGCTCATTTGTTACTCAAAAACAGAATAAATGCATTGAGCAGGTCTAGTTGTAGGGGACCATATCAACAGAGAGGTAACACCCTCCCTGGGGAAAAGTGTCACCAGATCAGACTTGAATGACTCCCACACTCAGGTACTCCAGCAAATGAACACTCCACTGCCTCATTTTTATCTGTCCAAGGCAACAGGAAAAGCATTTCCTTAGAAACAATTGCATGGATCTGTTTGATACAGCCCCCTAAAGCCAAAGCTGCTGTGCTGAGCAGTTCAGATGGCACTCTGGGTACAAGAACTTAAATGTAAAAGAGCTAGATCCTTCCTGGTGCTTCATTAGAAGCTCCCTTGAATTCTGACTCAGCTGGTTAGTAATTGCCAGAACACACCCACATCTGCCTGTGTAAGCTTTTATAATACAAAAAAGAAAAAAAACTAAAACAAAACCACAAAGAAAAAGGTTAAATTAATTATTCCTGTTTTGAAAAGTTCAAGAGTGAATGTCTGTGTTGCCATGGATGCTGGTTTGTTTATGGTATTGTTTTTTCCCTCATTATTAGCTACTATTAAATACCATGACACAAGAGTTCTCCTCCAGCATTGCACCATGGCTCTGACCTCCATGTACTGCCAGTAGCTGTAGTGGGGCACAACACAGAGAATTTTACTTTTGCTAACAGATGGATGTAGATCAGATGCTGCAGAAGCAATAGTTCTTCCAGATCCACAAGATTTTCTGCCGAATACCTCAAACCCAGCTATGCTCACCAGGGTCAGGAAGCAGCTATTGCAAAGTTATTTCATGCTAGCAGCTGCTTTGTGTTCTTCTCCTTCCTCTGAAGTGTCTCATTAGAAAAGACAAACTAATAGTCTGAGCCTGGCAACAGCAGACACAGTCAAGAGTGGAGCAGAGCAAGAGGTCCCCCTCGTTTTAGGAGCCTTGGGTCATCCCTGACAGGAATAGGAAGCAGTTATTTTAACTTACACAGTTGTAAGGTAACTAGGAGAAAGGGTCTTTGATCAGCCGCAGGCTGCAAGATCTGTTGAGCTGCTCTGACACAGCTCAGTCACGAAACCAAATTTACAGCTGCCAACAAGTTCTTTCCTAAGTCAGGCAGGTTTTATTTTTCCATTGGAATGGGAATATTAGTGGATATTTACTATGGCACACAGGCTGCACAGGCTGACAGAGCTCTGCACTGCTTTTCCTAGTCCTGTGCCAGCAGAGCAGTGGTGCTTGTCCCCACCAGGTACACAGTGCTGATGCTGATCCATCACCCATCATCTCCTTCCCAAGGTGTGTGTGTTCAAGGGAACAGTTTGGGCAGCACGGATTGCACTGTCTCCATTAATCCTTTAGAACTGAGCATACAGCAGTTCCAAATACAGTATTTTTTTCCAACCAATTCAGTATCCAACATCAAAGTCTGGTCCCTACTGCATTCGCCAAAACCTGATCTTTATATGCACATATATATGTACACATAGAAAAATTATATATATATGGAAACACAATAGAAGAGCTGTACTTGAGCTTAATTTGTCAGATACAGTCTATGCCCTTTCTAGATTTAATTTCATACCCTTCTAAGTGTGTTCCTCACCTAGAAGACTTTATAGAGTCCAGAAACCAATTACTAACAAAAATAATGACTCTACATCTTACACATTAATTATTAAAGTTTAAAAACCTTGCATTATTCCTCCTCCAAATTTTCACTTGCATAGTAACAGCGGGAGGGAACACACATCCCACAAGAGAGCAGCCCCTGCTGACTGGGGAGAAGCTTATGCTTCCCCTAACGCTGCTCTTAGGGCTGCCAAGATGTAAATAAGGGATGCTGCTGCACTTTTCTCAGTCTGCTTTGCATAACAGATCTTGCAGGAGTTTAAACCCACACCAATGAACACATGCTTATGGATACCAAATCACCACAGCCATGGAGGGACAAGTTCTCAGGCATCCCTCAACTCCCAATTAATTACAATACTAATAAGCAGAAGAGTGTGTGCACATATGCTCGTGCCTGCATCCATTTCTGATGTAAATATGGAATAATTAAGTAAACTGTGGCTCTTTGGCCTCAAGAGAGATGACTAAGGAGTACAGTAGAGGTTTACAGTGTTAAGGCACACGCGGGAGGAAAATAAAACCCAATTGTTCACATTATATCACTTTAAGAAGCAATGGGTGTCACACAAAGCAAGCAGATATGAGGTTTTGCTTCACATTATATATTGAATTTGCTACAGGACACTGTGGATGCTAAAGGTTTACATGTGTTGTAAGAATTGTTTTCAGCCTTCCATGATGTGGCCTGGATTTTAACAGACTGTGGAAAGTCAGTCTTAATGGAAATCATGGACAATCAGGTGAATCCCTTCCCTTTGCATCTCTGATCACACAACATTTGCCTGGCAGGGACAACAGCAACATTGATGGAAAAATAATGGCAGCTGTATCACTAGAGTGCTAAGTTACTGAAAACAAGAACACCAGCACCAACCTATCCATTCTCTCTCTGTGGACCACTAATGATATATTTACTAAGGTTGCTGAGCCATGGGAACATACAGTCCTGTACTTAATAACATGAGTCATTCAAATGGAAATTTTCTACTCTGAAATTTTATGGCTCTAATTAAGAGCATTAACAAAAATCTATACTTGCTTCACGCTTTTTTGGCAACATCTTTGTTTTGAATATTACCTGTATGATATTTCCATTTAGAAGAATCATAGACGGCAAGTGTTGCAAGTTCTGCTTGCACAAAAATGAGAGTTCATTGGCCTAAATTCATGACAAAATCCCCCACACATATACAATTAAGAAAACAAGTATTTTTCTTGGTTTTTTTCCTACTGGTGCAGCAGTGCACTCTCCTCTTAATTAAAAGTGACATTGCCATAATGGCAGTCGAGGGTGTTGAGACTTTTGTTGTGTTATTAAGTGGGGTAAACAAAGTGCATAGGAAGGTCTGAGCATTCAAAGCATTGCTTGGATTTCTATGAAACTCAGCAGAAATGGATGACAGCTGTGACATTGGTGTCTATAAAAAAATGGATTTGGCTCATCGAATCCAGCACTTCATCTCCGTTAGGAAAAGTCTCTCAGAACGGGGAAGGAAAAAATGGGAGCGATGGACTGCAAGTGACACACTGCAGAGGCAGCAGTGACAGCAAGCCTGAAATATGCTACAGGAGACATTGATGTCTTAGCAACTCTTCATGGAAATGGCAAGGCCAACATCTGGCTAGGGATGGAAGATTCATCCTGACATAAAGAGAAATGACCTGAACTACTACTCGCAATTTGATCTGCAATCAAGGGAAAATGTAGTTTGTACTCAGAACAGTCTGTGCTGTCACCTCAGTGTTCTCTGGGCTCTCAGTTCCAGGCTGATGTGTTCTTCCCATAGAAAAGTCATTGTACCTCTACAGAAAGTAAAACCTATGAAACTATCATTATTAATGAGCATGGTCATGGATCAGCTCTCATTCAACAGCTTCTTGTTAGCTTGCACTCGAGTATTGCAGCTTCCCCCCCAGCCTGCCTTGGCTCCTGGAAAGATATACTGAAATGCAGTTTATATTTTTATCCAAGGCAGTTTTTAGCCCTCATCACGTTACTACCAGCTCACCCTGACAGACTTGAACATAGTGTCACAGAACAGCTTGGGTTGGAAGGGACCTTAAATATCATCTAGAACATCTCAACTTACTTTCCTAATTCTAGAACATCTCAACTTACTTTCCTAATTCTGGACCAAGCTGTCTGCACATGAGAAAAAGCAAGCTTATGAAGATAATTCCCATACCCACCACGTTGTACCTTACATCATGTCCAATCTCACTCTTTCTGTCCACCAATAGTTCAGTATTCTTCAGTTCAGCCAATATGTTTTCTGGCAATAGTTTTACACACTTGTGGTAAAAAGAAGTGGTACCACTTCTTTTCCATTTTTCCTCCACCACTTCCAGCCACCAGCTCAGTGTTTTCTTTAAGACTCAGAAGCTTCATAGACATTCAAAATACTGTGGTCAAACAACATAAACCAAGAGCATCTCCATTGTGGCTTTTCAAAACTGACCCTTTTCTGCCCGTATTAATATACCTTGTCTTAATTGCCTGAATCTCTCAGCTAGGTAATTCATCAAGGAGGTGACTTCTGATATCTGTGTGATTTAATCTGGGTCTTGGAATGAGCCTCAGGGGCTCCTCAGGTTTGTACCTGAGAAAAGGGGTTTCATGGGGATTAATGTACGGTTTTGTGGGGACTAAGGGGGTCAAATGGGAAGAGATCTGGGGCAAAGTGGCAGAGCATTGGATACTGGGCTTTATCAGTTTGGTAAATTGCAAACATCAAGAAATAAAATTTCATTGTTTTTACCAATTTTCCACATATTAGGTTTTGTATAAATTACTCATATAATATATGGTATACATAAACACAAAATACCATCATCTCGATTTATCATTTAAATATAGACACATCCAGTGAATCAAGCCCTGAAAGTTGCCTCTTATTTTCCTGCTGGGAACTGAGTCGTTCATCCAATTTAAAGTCTTTTTATAGGTTAGCTGCTCTGGAAGGCAGAAGTCTCCAGGATTGCTCGTCAGCTCAGCAGCACTGCTCACATGGTGCATCCATCACTTGTATTTGACTTTCTCTGCGTTTTGCTGAGCACCACACAATGTAAAAAATCTTTGCCTTTGCCCATTGTTATGTGATTTCAGTCTCCCACAGCACCAGCCCTGTTTCACCACAGCCCTGGTCAAGACAGGAATAAAAGCTATCCTTTACAGGAATGTTTTCGCAAGGAAAATGAGAATTGTATCTTGAAGACTCATTTAAAGAGATTAAATAAACTGTGAAATTTGTCACCTGCAGATACAGCCCAGATGCTGCTGCTTCTGCGCTCTTACTGTTTGGCAAAATTATCTTTAGAGATAACCCTTGATTTTAAGAGATGATGGGCTCAAATGGTACTCAAATCTGGGGCAAGACTATTAGACACTCCACAGCCCCAGCCCTGAGATATGAGCAGCAGGGCTGTCTGGAGTGTGAATAACTGGAATTTATATCAGGGTGATGGTGATGTAATTTGGGACAGCTCGGACATAACATGAAAGCCAAAGAAAAATAAAGAGACAACACATCCACAAACACAGACACACACAGAGATTAGCAGGGAGTTTTACCTCAGGAAATCATTGTGGTTCCCTGTTCCTGACAGTAACGTGTCTGCAAATGTCACCCAGCAGCAATGCATCACCCCACGAGCAGCCACAGAACACAGAGGCAACCAAAACAGTGAGGAGGAAGAGATTGCCAAATACTTTTGAAACAAGTCGGGGATTGGGCCCGCTGAGAGAAATTACACAATAAAATAAACAGCTTTTGCCAAGAAAACCAAGACTGAGGGAGGAAGTTGACTGTCCCAGTCCTGGCCACAGAGGAGAAGGCTGTTTCTCTGGGAAGTGAAGTGAAGTCAGATTCATATATTTATTTCTTCTCTTTGTCATCTTCCTTCTCTACTTAACGTCCATGACAATGAAGTTGGTCTCAGACAGCAAGTTTTGTCCACCTGGTCCACAGACCAAGCTCCTCTCTGAATGGTGTGTGGCTCACTGAACTGAATTGTAACAGGAATACATGGCATGGGAGAATAATTACTCCAAAGAAGCTCCATTTTCTTCTTTGACTTACCTTTACAGCAGAGCTCTGTGGTCTGCCATTGGAAGAAAGACCCCTTTTGTCTTGATTATAGACAAACAGTTAGACATAAAAAGGGAAAACCACGCTTCCAGGAAAGGCTAATTCCATTCTCTGTTCTCTGTGAGCACGTCCTCTCTGCTCACTGAAACAAGGGGAGGGTTGGTAGAGCGTGGCAAAGATGCACCTTTAGATGCATGTGAAAAGGCCAAGGAGGTGCAAGTCTCTCCCATGAGAAATGAGAGCCTGCAGGGACCCAGTGCTGGGGAACATCTCTGGAGTTTCATCTGCTGGTGCTCCGTGTTGGTGAGCTGACCTGGAGCCCACAGGCTGGAGAGCCACTGTCACTTCTGGGGACACTCAGCCTCAGACACTGCGCCAGCACTGCCACTGGTAATCACCAGTCTGCGAGGAAATGAACTCACAACAGTCACTGGAATAACTTCAGGAAAGCTTTCCATGAGGCAGCAAGGACTGAAAACTATTTCTGACAAGGGGTGAATGAGAAACAGTGGAAAACTCTGTATGTCATTAGCAGTTGCCACAATGTATGGATTAGGAGGATTAATCCGGTTGCTGGTGCCACATGCTGCTCCAGGTGGGCTGAGGGAGGACTTGGCTCCAGTGAGCACTCAGAGTTTTAGCAGGTTAATACTGGCAAGTTTATTTAATGCGCTGAGCTCAGTTCCTGTTGGCTGATGTTAATGTTGGCACAATGAGGCTGATGAAAACACTGTGCAGATGTCCTCTGGTGATCCAGTCCCTCCCCAACACTTGTAGCTATCAGATAATGAACTCTTTTTCCGGTGGCTCTGGCTGGTGATTCACTGCAGATTCCTTACGCTGGTTCTCCACTTCCTTTTGGAATGTGTCTGGACTCCTTACCTAACTCACTTCTTTCTTTTCCACCACTCTTGTCATTGGCCAGTCACAATTTCCCTGGGATTTCTTGCTGCTTTCAGAGAGTGGAGCTGAGCTGGGAACAGGGGGGCAGCTCCAGGACTACACTGGTAATCACTTCACACCTCACTGCTTGATTTTAAACTGCTACAAATTCTTCATCCTGGCTGGAATTATTCTTCTTTTTTTTTCCGTTTTCTTACTTTTTTTCTTCTTTAGGAGCTTTTTCTCCTAATTAAACTTGTCTTCTATACAGCTAATTCCCTGCTAATACTTACTATATTGTTATAGATTATAATAAAAGCATAGTAATTAAACCTATATTCATTATATTGTTATATCTATTATAATTATTTATTGTTATAATAACTGTAATTTATATAACTATTAACACTGAAACACAATGGCAAATTTAAGCCCTTGCCTTATTGAGGCCTCCACTTAGAATATTGAGAGCAAATATCAGTTTTCCTATGGGAGTTTAATTAATTCTTGTCCATCATTTTTTGCTTCTTACACATCAGCTTTGCTATCTCACTCCTATTTTTCATGAAGTTCACGTTCCCCACGACCATTGCTAATGAACAATAAGAAAATTAGGGGACAGTGTTGAAGAAACAGTGGCTCCTTGCAGGTACCCGTTGCTCTGTATTCAAGAGGAGGTATGCAAAAAGCAATCCATAGGGCAATTACTGGCTGTAAGATCTTGGGAGCATGAGGAAAAAAGTCAAACCTTTATTCTCTCAAGGGGTTTGGCATCACATGGTGGGACCACCCTTCCAGTTCTCTAGACAGCAACCTCTGTCCAACAAAGTCCAGCACAGATTTTGGCTGCTCTGCTTGACCCCATACATGCCCTTTTCCAGCTCAGGAATAAATTCGGAGATTCTGAAGCATTTCAGCTTTTTTCCATTGTTCTACAAAGGGCTGTATGCTGGAGTGGAGAGTAGACTGTAAAAGGACATGTTGGGAGCAGTTTTATGTCTGGAAGGAGGAATTAGTGATTCACAGCATTCAGACAGCTCCTCAGCCTGGGTGGGTTATCAGCTCAGTGCCCAAATTCCAGGCTTTTCTCTGTATTTTCCTTTCCACGGGAAGGAAATTTGTATATCTGGGCCAGGTTAAGGTCACCGTGTGCTGTAATCAGATTCTGGGGCAGGATAATCAAGATCCAAGACCACGGGACACCCAGAGGTATATCCCCACAGCTCAGCTGAATCATCACCTGGTAGCAACCCTTCTTGCCTGTGGGGGACAAAGCCCTCGATGCGATCTGCAGAATCCAGGCTGCTCCTGTGGTGCTGACTTTTCTCTGATTTTCAGCTGCTGGAGCATATTAAACAAGCCTTTTCCCAGTGTTACTCTGCTTTAGTTGCCATAGGGATGCCTTGTGCCTGCGACTGGCAGGGATCTCAAGGCCATCTCTCTGGTGATGTGATGTCTGCTGTCAGGGAGTGAAAGCCCTGACTCATTTGCATTTCACAGCTACAGTCATGTTTATTGCCAGCATCGGAGCAGAAGAAAAGAATGATTTGTTTTACTTAATTTATTTTTCTTTCAATCAGGCCAGTTACAATTCTATTTTATATTCGCTTTTGATAGAAGTCAACATGAATCAAGCCTAGAAACTCATCATCTGAGGCAAGAAATGCACTGGTGACCTTCTCTGCAATCTAAAGATGTCACACAGATTTCCAGGAAACATAAAGCCTAAGGATTGATCCATGCATGGAGGGAATCAGAACTGATCTGTGCATGGTGGGTGGCAGTGGTCAGCTGTGTGCTTCAAAAGGCATCCTCAGCATTAGCCATTTATCTGCAAGGGAAAGGCAGCCTTCCTTGCACTGTGTCGTGTCAGTCTGCAAAAGGACACGGTGACAGCATTGTTCCTTAATTAAAAATATTTTGAGAGTGAGCTGTGATAAATATGAACCTCTAAGGAGAGAAATAAAGTGAGTATTTTAATAATCATCCAAGCTAAATGTGATTTGTGATTCAGCAAACAGTTCTGATGAATTTGTCCTTATTTTTTAAAAAATTACTATCTCGATAGAGATTGAAATGGAATCCTTGTGACAACTGACCATGCTGCACCTGGCACTACAAGAGCCATGGACTTACACTGTCCTCATCTGCAGTAGAGTGAGAAATGGGGGATTGTTTTAGCTGTGTTGAGGAAGGGAATTAATTTCCCCTTGACGTCTCCTCCCCAAAAGTTAACAGTTAAGGGGAATTTTTTCTGTGGGACCACTGCACACAGGAAGGGCAGGGACCAGGAACCAAATTGTGAGGCTGAAAAAGAAAAATCAGGGGAAAAATCCAAGCACAATGGACACATGCCCATATGCCCTGTGGCATCCCTCTGACCCTGATTTTGTAGTGATTGTGACTCTGGGTGTAGAAAGTAATGAATCTTAATAATGTCTTGTCCAGGGGAGGCTGAATGAGTTTTGTAGTTGAGTGGTTTTAGCTGAGCTTTTCCTGGAGGAACAGAAGTGCAAATTGACCTATGCTTTCATTAGGGGTTTGTCTTCCACATGAGCCTCTGAGATGATGGAGAGGACAAAGTGTAACTGGAAGAATGGATATTATTAGTGACCTCTGGAAGCATCTTTAAAACAGCTTTCAGATTAATTTTCCAAATTAGCTTGGCAGAAGATAGGGCTGCCTTCCATTCCTTGTCCATGTGAGCGGATTTAAGACAGACCATGCCTAAACTAGAGGGCCAGCAGTGCCTTCCAATTGTGGGTTACATCCAAGCATGCAGCTTTCTACTCCCTTCCTCTGTGTTCAGATCTCCACAGAAAGGAAAGGCAGGCAAGTACTCCCCATGCAGGTTTCCAGCTGAACAAGACCCCACAAGAAATCTGTAAATAGTATTTCACACACAGTCTGCGCATTACCAGAATCAGCACCATCCCGTCCCGCTCATGAAAACAGATGTCATCATCTCTCTGTCACTCCCTGCTGGTCCTAATCATTGCTTTCTCTCCTTGGATCTTTCCACTGCTTTCCTGCTCCATTGTTATCTCTGCTTTTTCCTTTTCCCCATCTCATTTCACCTCCTGCTCCACCCTGCTCCTTCCCTGGCTTCCCTCACTTCCCTCAGTCTTCGCTCCTCACATGGGTGAAAAATCCTAATGGAGTAGGCAGGGTGCTGCTAAACAGGCAGGAGGAAGTGGCAGAGGGTAACTGGATGTACAGACAGCTTCAGACTGTCACAGTGCTGCCTGTCAGCAAGTGGCAGGGAAACAGGGGCTGCATCGCATGGCAGAGCAGGAAATTATGCTGTACCCATGAATCCCACCCAAGGCTGCCAAGGCTGAACTGAAGAGCTTCGAAACACCCACACTGTCAAAAGGGGTCCCACTGAATGATTCAGAAAGGCAAAAAGCTTTCAGGCTTGACAAATAAAATTGCAAAGTGACATCCGTGAGAAGTGACAAGGCTGAGTGCAGTGTTTGGAATTTCCCGAGGCTTTGCTTGCCCTGCTCCTGGTGCTCTGTGTGTGTGTTACCTCCTTGAAAACAGCGAGGCCCGTGTGAAGCAGGAGACACAGGGCAGAATAAACATTTGTATAGCGAGTGACTCACATAGAAACAAAGCCGTTCTTGCAATTAAAGCCCAGGAAAGCATCCTAAATCCCTTTGACTGAAGTATCTCAGGACACCCGGTGTACGCTCAATAACTGATCCACGCCTGCTGAGCGCAGGCTGGGCTGTTCTCTGCGTCCAGCTCGCTCAGTGCTGGAATAGAAAACTTGGGAAAAGCATCACAACTTTCCATTGAGAGACTTCCCATCTCGCTGAGAGGTCCATTTACATTTTTAACCCCCCTGACTGTTGGTGTATTTGCTCTAATAGCGTTCACAGACAAACCTGGGAAGCTCAGGGGCACAGAGTGCTCCTGATTTCATGTGGATTGCTGGCACTTTGAGTAGACATTTACCAGCAGCTGGGAGCTCGGAGATACAGCATCTATTCTTTCCTTTCACATTTGCCTACAGAGCTGTAAATGTCAAAGCCTTTCAAGTGCCCCTCAAACAAAACGAGTTAGTAAATCAGCAAATGTGGTACCGCACACACTCATGTGGTGCATGTTAAGCTACTGTACTTCATTCACTTCTTTATGCCATGGCTCCGTGAGAAACAGGGCTCGCTGAGGCGCCGAGATGCCTTGGTCATTTTGTTTGTTTTTTCACATGGCTACTGTTCTTGTTTTGTTTTTTCCCAAAAGCTGCGTCAGATGTGCTTAGCATTCAACTCAACTCAACTCAACTCGATACATTGGATGAAAAGGCTATTTTCTCTTCACTGATGAAATATAATTGAGCCCACTTATAATGAACTCACATACCAAATAATGAAACTCCATTTGTGTGACCGGGGCTCTTTTCCGAACCCCACAATTCCCAGTCCCCTAAAGGAATGTTTTATGTGCTTTTCCACCAGTTTCACTGAGATCACAATTTGGCACATCGGCTTTTTGCTTTGTTCTTTATTGTCTCTATACCAGAGAGAAGCAAGTTTGTAAAAAGAAAAGACAAAGAGTTGGAGCAGTTTAATTAGCAATCAGCGTTATTTGAAAACCATCCCTTTAGCACACAGTTTTTCCCAGTCCTCTGTTTTAGCATTGCACTTCACTGCAACTCATGGTTTCCTGGGTGTCTTCTTCACTTTCAACCTGTTTTAAGCTGTCTCCTGCAAATTCTGCAGGAAGCTGCCAGTTTTGGCACAGCCCTGCAATCTGTTCCCTTGAAAGCCGTAAGGGCCTTGTTAAGGAGCGGAGCAGCACAAGGCAAACACTTGTATTGTGTCTTTGGGGCTCCCACAGAGATAAAACTCTCCCTTTGGTTCAAATATGGGAAGATGTCCCCAACCTCCTTTACGTGCAAACATTGTGGATAAGGAGGGTACTTAGCCAAAAAATCTCTGTCTGACCTCATGAGCCTATCTGGAGAATGTCAGAGCTGCTGGCTGAAGATAAGGAAGAAGACTCAGCCCCAGACAGGGAAGATGTGGAAGGAAGGGTGGGCTACACTGCCTATACATGCTGGATTTTAAGAAAAATAAATTTATCGTGTACTTATTAAAATCTGACTGCCTAAAGCCAGGCATTTCTGTTCCTCTGAGCTCTGCCCCAGGGGAACTGGTATGTGAGGAAATCAAACCAACTGAAGCAGGCTCGGGCTTTAAAAGGAGTGATGTGTTTTTTCTAGATGAAATTAACCGGGAAAATTTGGGAACTTGTTAAAAAAATCACTAAGTTTGACCACACTACTACTGCCTGTTGCCAGCTGAGCATTTCCATCAACAGATGGTTGATAATCCCAGGTAATCTGGGAGGGAGTTGCCACCGGAGCCCAGTGGCACAGCAGAGCCATGGGACTTTATCACAAGATCATTTGGGGAGAGGTCCTGCTATGTGGCTGTTGTCTGCCTTTGGTGTCACAAAGGAATAAACTGGTTTGGCTTCATGCATGTGTTTAAAATCAACATCATCGTCAGGTTTGCTTGTCAGGGCCTCATGTGAACATGATGCCCTGAGCAGCCTCACCTGGGACCTCAGCCACACCTGGCCCATGGGCCCTGGGCCCTATTTAAGCTCAGCCCAGGGCTCTTTCCTGTGCTTGAGCTGTGCTGCAGTTTGGGTGTTGGCTGTGAATTTTGAGCTTTTGCTGTAAGTAATTCTGAGAAATGGTGCATTTTTTTTCCCTTTTTTTTTTTTTTTTCCCCCCCTTCCCTTTTTTTTTTTTTTTTTTTTGGCTATTCTTGAGCCAAAAATAATAGATAACAAGTTCTGGATTATATGGTACTTTATGTCTGCTCTGAGAGGGTCATTCTGGCATAGGAATGGTCTCTGAATACATTTCTGTGACTGGCACTCTGTTTTCACTGGGAAGTAGCATTTCTAACCATCTAACTGGGGTGTTTTTTCTGTTATAAAAATTACTGCTGGCAAATAACACTTTTTAGACATGTATTTTAAATTCTGCAGTGACCAAATAATGCTAGTTTGTGGGAAAGTCATCATCTTCCCAACTGAAGCACATATCTCTATGAGTGACTCTCAGCTGTGGGTCTGGCTGGTGGCAAACCACATCTGTTAGGCTGAAGAAGTGGCCGTACATCTGCTACAGTACCATGCAGGATGAGGAGAGCTTTGTTAGTGTACCTATGCCAACCTGAGAGTGGGATGGGAGACACAGAAAGGCTGGGAAGGTGTTGGGGAACTCCTCCCTCTTCCTGGCTGTAGTCTGGGAAAGTGGATGGGTTACTGGATGCTGTTTTTCCAGGGGGGCAGCACTAGACAAGACTCATCTGATTTGTTTTTCTGGGGCTCCTTGGCTTTTCTGAAGTTTCAGTTTATTGGTTCTGTGTCTAGCTGACCCCTCACTGCGTTGGGTTTTGGATCATGTTGAGGCAGATCACATCCCTTATTTATCACTCTCATCTTTCTTTGGAAACTGCTGAGAGGCTGGACTAGGTGAGCTAATACCAAGTTGAATTTGCTCTGCTAATTGAATTATTACTAATATCCCTGGAAGGAACCTCTTGGAGGTGCTGCTGAGAAGATGCAAATGGTGTACAAAATAGAGATGAAGATAGAAGCCATGCCTAGCAGAGAGCTGTTACCTGGGAGCTTCCTGGCTTCAGTTGTTTTACTACAGCTAAATAGAGTTTTAGTGGAAATCCTGACAGCAGCTGGTCTGGCTTTGGTCAAGGCTGGGTTTTTTAAATCAGTACTGAGAAGGATATCAGCTGCTACTGCAATCAGCAAAGAACTAAAGTGTGAGAGTGAATAAATATTGCTCATTTCTTAAAATGAAATAGCTGGTGTCCTGCAGCCTGGCTCCTGAAGCCACTGGAGCTGCAGACAGGCTCTGCTGCTGGTGTGTAACCCTCTGACTCCTCAACAGGAGCTGGAGTGGCAACTCTCACTTGAGTTTCAGAGAAAATTGCGTGACACTTCAAACTGGGGGCTGTGAGTGAGGATGGAGGCCGTTGGTTATTGCTGTGATGAAAGTAATCCAGTCCAAAGGAGGATAAAGGGTTGCTTAGCAATACTTTAGCAGTGACTAACAATGCTTTACCAGGCTTTTACTGTTGACTAAGTCTTTAATAGTGGCTCAGTGGGTTTTTTAGTGGAATGTCTTTACTATTTTTGTAATGGTCTCTCCTCTTGAGAAACTGTCAAACTCATCACATGTAATGAACAGACAGCAGTCAGCAAGAGTTTGATTACTGCTCATGTGTTGATTTTTGGCCTGGCCTCATTAAGATTCCTTATCTCTACCTTCTCTTTCCCTAGGAGTTCTTAAATTAGCTACACAGATTAGATTATTTAAGTGTTTTTCATATAAATGCCTCCTAGTCTATTTGTTCTTCCTATGACACCCCCATGTCCATGTAGAAGCTCATTTTGGGTCTTAAAGGAGAGATGTAAGATTGTCTGAACTAGTCCAGTCACATCTTCTAGAAAACTTTTATCATGGTGTTCTATAAAGCTCTTCAGAAGGGCAAGATGTATATTGTTCCACTTAATATTCCTTAGTAGCCTGACTATTAAGAAAAGCTGCCTTGATGGCAAGAGGCTGCTGCGTACCATGCAGTACATTAAAATAATTCCCATTAAAGCATGTACTGAGGGCTAAGTGTTCCCCTCATGGTTTTGGGGTTCAGTTGAACAATACAAGCACACACCAAACAAATGCCTCTTCCCCTTTCCTGCTGAGGTATCTGAGTCATGGCTGTCACTGTAGGAAAAGTGTAGTAGTATTTCGGGGAAAGGAAAACGCATTAAGGCTGAGGACTGCATCTGGATTCTTTAAGCATTCCCCGTGGCCGTATCTGCGCTTTGGAGTTGATGCTATCAGGGGAAGCAGTAACAACACAGTAATCCCCAGCAAAACACAGCTCACATTTTAGCTGTGCTCAGAGACTACTGTGCAAGCAAGTGCTGCTGTGGGGCTTCACTGTGCCACGTGATGAGCCCGCTAGCCAGACCCCTCAGCATGTGAGCCAGAGCTCTTGTGCTCCAGCTGGGAGCAGGGATCCCCCTCAGTCAGTGCTGTGGGCAGTGCAGTGCTTGTGGCAGCATGATGGGTTTCCAAATGTTGGTAGCCAGTGTTGATATAGGAGCTTTCACCTCAGGAGCTCTGCAGAGAGCAGTGTGCAGCAGGGCTGCCAGGGCTTCAGCAAACCCATCAGGTGGGATACAACAGCCCTACAGAGGATGTGAAATTCTGAATAACTGTGTCTCTGCAGCTTTGTGAACATTCCACTGCAATAATATTGATTACTGTGAGATGGGATGAGTCTTTGGTCTTGTGAACACTAGTACAATTTCCAAGACTCTGGAGGATGCTGTCCCTCAGTCCTTCAGCTCCAATCTGCGCAAATGGGAATGAAGAAGAGAGAAGCTCAGCACATTAATGGAAGCTCCTGGTGCTTGCTGTGTTATGAGATTCACTTTTTGAGTTGCCACAGGAATTTATGTATCTGTCACTATTCAGCTGGGAAGCTGAATTTCTTTCAGCACCGCTGGTTCCATTAACTTCTTTAACTTCAGCACACTTAGAAAAAGTGGAACTGAATGACTGGGAGCTGAATTGGGAGCATGCAGCACAGACACCTTGGTTTGAGGTGTGAGGCACAGCCTGGTGTGGTTTTGTGGGCACCCCAGGTGAGATATTGCCCTCTGATGTGGTGACTGTGCTGCTGCTCAGCTGCAGAAATGATGCTCCTGGTGTCCCCAGAGCTGTCCCAGATGCCCTGTCACCCATCTGTCATCGTGCTGAATCACCCAGGGAAGGTTTGGTGGTTAAACACTGTGGAGCACAAAGTCAGCCCTGTTCTTTGATGTTTCGAGAGGGGAGATGAAGAAAGCATTCTCCTTATGAATTTTTTCTTAAGTCATAGTGTAGCTGTAACCTCAACAGTACAGGAATGGAAAGGGAGAAGGGGAATGGGCTTTGAAGTTACAATTCATGTTTTAGTTGTTCCCAGCCCTAACATGAATATTACCTCAAAATCCAAAACTTTCAAATTTGTCAGAAATCGCCTGAAATCTGAATATTGACTGCTAAACCCATGAGTTAAGCACAAAAGTGACCTGGATAAATATCATCTTTGACCCTTTAACAATATTGTCGGAGCCTTGAGCACAGCAAAGAATTAGCGGTGACATTTCTGGTGAGCTCTTGGTATCAGAGTCTCCCCAAGAGTCCTTCAGGCTTTTTAAAATTGGAAAGACATCTTCCAGGTTAGATTTAAATGAGAGAATCACTTTACTACTAACCTCATACCGCTCTTACTTAATGATGTGAGCTCTGTGTATCAACAGAGACATTTCACTTGTATTTTATTGCTGGTATTTTTATAAGGTATTTGTCTAGCTATCTGTGGGAATCCTTCAGCACAGAGCTCTTTCTGCATGTCTGTTTTTAGATAGTCTCATGATATCAGTGTTTTGGTGCTTTCTTGGTATGTGTAGACTAATAAAATCCAGCATATTCATCTTTTCTGCTCACTTTTTCCAAGCCTGTCTTTCTCAATGGCCTTCAGTGAGTACAAATGTCTGACACTGGAGGTTTATCTGAGGCTTTTCTAATACTCTGCTGTAGCTGACTGCAATCATTCCACAATATTTATTACCTGAATGTAAGGCTTAGCAGCTGTGAGAGGAAGAGAGAGCCACACAATAACAACAATATGTGTGAGACTTAGCACATTCCTACCAAGTGCAAACTTCTACTTTGGAAGAAGGATGATGATTCCTAATAAAAACAAGTCTGGGATAGGTTTCCTAATATGAGCCTCTTGTGATAATCTGGGAAGCCTCACTTGGCAGTGCTCAGGAACAGGGGTGTGTGCAGGCATGTCAAGTTCAAACTCCTTTTGGATTCTGGGGCTTGCTTTTCTCTGTGCCCTCCCTAGAAGTGTGAAGAGAAGTGTCTGCACCTAGCACAGGGTAACAAAAACATCACTAAACTTTGGGGATTTGTCTGGGTGGGGTAACCAAAGTGTTGGAAGCTGCCTGAGGTTTAGCTAAGGGGTGCCAGGTTTGCCTTATGCTCTTCATCACCCCTCATGTGAAAGGGTTGAGAAGCTGATTTTTAAGATAGAAAGGGCTTTTCTATGAAGTATTTTTAGGAAAGTCAAGAAAAGGTGAAAATCTTTCCAAGAGAAGCAGGTAGGTGAGGGAGGAAGGGACAGGAATTCCCTCATAATAGAGCATTCATTTTTTTACAGGGATCTCCTATGTACACAGAGGAACATGCTTCAGAGCAGAGGACTAGACACAGGGAGGGACTTTAATCCTATAAAGGTAGGAAAATGTGTTGGAGGTCTGTACTATTTGTCTAGGTTGTTATATTTCATGTCCTAGCCAAGCTGTGTTTGTTTTGGAGCTGGCCCACTGGCTGTGCACGTGTCACACACCTCTGCCCTGTGGCTCAGAGCATGGGCAGGAGCCCTCTGGAAGCACAGAGCTGAATAGCTTGAACAGTTTAGTGAGCTGAATCATCTTGCCCAGGGGTCAGACAGGCAAGGTGAAAGGAAAGCAGTAGGAATAGTTGACTGGGACCAACAAAACCTCTGTGGGTGACACTGAGCTGTTAAGGTGACTCAGGTATACCATGACACACTTAGAGACAAGTGCCGGGGTGAGAGCTGAGGGGAAAGGCTCAGACACCAAAAATGCAGTTTCTGATTCAGACCAAGAGACTGTGGGGGTCTCAGCTACTGAGAAGAAAATAACTCTACTGTGGCTGAAACCAGGACAATCCTTCTGCCCCTGTGGCCTGGCTCAGCATTTGGGGCTTTCTATGGAGTAAATGATTTCTGCTGCATGTGGAGACTCCAGAAACTTGGCGTTACTGGTGTGGATGGGAATTCTCCCTGGGAAGCAGGCACTTATTAGCCAGGCATCACTTACGTTGGCATCTTGGTTTTCTGATAGGTCTGAGCTTCCATAAATGGGCCAATCACCAGCTCAGCTGAAGGCAAGTAGAAGACTTCAGTAGGATTGAGCTAAATCTCCTAACTAGTAACTTGCAGGAAATAGAAATTAAGCCAGCTTTGCCATCAGATTGTTTGCAGAGTAGGTGTGTGTTCTTCTCAAAGGCTACTGACACAACAGGGAAGTTACTGTAACAGTTTTTAGAAGATGTATATAATAATACCAGTGTTTTGAAATTATTTTCTTTGAGTGTATACATGTACCTTGTTTCAAAGGAACTTTGTAAGAATTGGCTCATCAGATTCTTGCTCAACAGCTACTGCCTTCAAAGAAAGGGCTTCTTTTTTTTTAAGATAATATGGTCATTAATTAATGCCTTTACTTTTCTTTGATCTTTGCCAGAATTTTTTTCTTGAATTTCTCATGCAGTCTTTCTCCTATGTACAGTTTGTGGCATGCACACTTATTTGTTCTTCGATTGGTTTCCAATTAATTATCACAGCCAGTTATAAGAATTTCCATCCAATATTATAAAGAGGCAATTTTTTTTTTTTAGAGCTGTAAAATCCGCCACACACTGTTTGCTTTCATGTGGTTTGACTTTAACCTACACTGCCCTGAAGGTAAGAGATGAGGAGATGAACTGCTCCTGAGTTCTGACGGGCATTTGCAGTCAAGTCGGATGTTAGCACAAAGCAGGAAGCACTTTGTCAATAATAAATCAGGTGTCCCGAGGAGGAAAAGGTTGACAGGGGCTTCAGTGGTGTTTTGTCTCCTTATTAGTACCTGCACAGTAGGATTAATGTCTGATGTGATGTTTTCCAGGGTGAGTCAAGTGTAAAAGCTTGCAGCTGGATGGAAGCATCAGGGTGTGCTCAGCAGCCAGGTGGGGGTTGGTGGTGGAACACCCACACATCCCCCTGGCACAGCCATAGCCAGGGGTGGGGAATGTGAACTCCTATAACCTCCCTGCACATGAGGAAACACACTTGCACTTCATGTACTTGAAAATACGTCCAATATTTCCAAGTCTTCAGTAAAATATCTTGTTTGCTGATGACCGTTTTTAGTGCTTTTCCTGTGTAAGGATTATTTGGCTCTGTTTATTTGCATGCTGTATTATCAGAATTAAACCTCTCTGTCTGTGTGAGGAGCAAGTAGTTTCAGGTCAGGCCTCTGCACTGGACATGTCATGGCAACTGGATCCAGCCCTACCCTTCACAAACCTTCACACTTGTCACCCTTCCTGCTCTGCCATTTACATTCATACAGTGGCTGGGATATTTCAGAAGCCTCTTCCATTTCTCTTGTTCTGACCAGAGCAGGAGTTGCCAGCCCTTCATTTTTACTGTCCTGCTACCAGCAGTGGAGCTGCACAGGTGACCATGGTGGTGAAGTGGCCATGAAAACATTCTAAAGCAAACACCACCCAGTGACACCCAAGCATCCTGTGGAAAGCTGGGGTGCTGCTGCCAATGATTTCCTCCTGATGTGATAAACAGGATTTTGTTTAGAATTAGACATATTTAGAGCTGAAGGTATTTTTTAAACAAGCAAAATTACCTGTGTCTCAGTGCTGTAGCACTATTTAGATCCTGATTTGTCCTGCTAAGGAGGCATCATGTATTTAAAGAGCAGGAAAAGAGTGACAAACTGGTCATGTCACCTGGAACTGCTGTAGCAGAGTCTTATGTGGCATCTTCATTAGAGGCCTGGTGGTATTAATTACCCAGAAAACACATTTGTGGGCAATGGCACTTGATAAGGAAGCATGCTGAACTGAGATAGAAACTATAACACTTGCAGAGAAAATGGCTTCTGTAAGCTTGCTGCCCACAGGAGCAGAACTGCTGACTCCAAACCCCAGAGACTGCAGAGCTTATGGGGCAGGAGTGTGCTGAATACCTGCCATGAAGCCCTTGACTCAGCTGCACACACCATCACCTGCTGCAATTTTGCCTGACTGATGATTATAGGTTTAGGCTTTAACTCTGCCATCTGCTCTGTGTGCAGATGGACACCTGCACTGGCTGCTGCCAGAGGAGGACCCACACTCAGGGATGATTTTTGTTTCCTGAAATGCCTCACAAATTCTGCCTTTCTGTTTTGGTGGAAATGTCTCTCAATACATCTAAGATTTATCCAGTGACTTTGATAGCTCAAGACTGTGGTTAACTAAGACCACTGAGAACAGCGTTGCTGTTTCCAGAATCGAAGTAACATTAATGTTTCCATAAACACCACACAGTATTTCCACACAGTTTAGAAGCTGCAGTTGAATTATGGAAAGTGGAATTGTAACACAGGCTTACGTAGGTCATCAGCTATCAGGGCTTCCAGACTTCCCTTGTCTGGACGAGATAGTATCTTGGCTTGAACTGTAGTTATTGTCCCTCTGGGCAAAAAGACCTTGGGAGGTGAGGTTGGCTGAAGCTGCAAGGAACTTTCCTTTGCATTTCTCGTTAGGAGCTGGTGGATGGAAAATATAAGCAGTGGGATAAAGGATTGGAGGATGATGCTGACCCTGAGCCACAGACTGAAGAGTCAGGGAGTGCAGATTTGGGGAAAGGACAGTGATGTTTGTGTGGGATACTGAATGAATGAAGGTGATGGGCTGTTTCATGGAAAATGAGTCAGAGCTGGGTGAGACCCACAATCAGGAATGATGTTTGGAGCTGCAGGAGTCAGGGACACGAGTCTGTGATCTCATGCCTGGAAGGTGGTGCTTAAATCTGTAGAAGCATCGAAATGTGAGGCAGTGAGCTGGGACTTAGGTGCCAGCCTTACCCACAGAGATAAAGGTTTTCCTCCTGAAAGTAATGCAACAACCCAGATCTTTCTATTTTGCTGATGTAAATTAAGGTGTTTTCTGGTGTATAAATACAGGTCTGTGTCTGAGCAGGCAATGGAAGGACTGTAACTTCTTTGCTTCAGGTGATGTACTGGCATTCCCACACTAAACCCACAGTTTTGCAGCACAGTTGCATTTTAGACTGCATCCAACTTGCAATGAATCCTGATTATCACTGTATTAGTTACAATGCTTGTCAGGCTGAGCTCAGCAGCATCACCCCTGCCTGCTGTAGGTCTGTGCTGAAGTGTTTTGTGGAGTCAGGGTCTTTATACCTTTACTTTTAGGCCAAGCATCTCATTTTAGGTGTTTTACCACTTAGGTATATTTAAGTGTCTTACCCTTACTTTACACTTTTACCTTTGCATATCTGCACAATATAAGTTTGATACTCAGTAAAATGGATGCCACCTATAGTCAAATTTAACTGCAGTGAAATCAAATAGCAAAATAAGCTTTTCTGCTGAGAACTCTTTATATCAGGGTGAGATAAGACTCTGTGTGCAGCCTCTTACCTCCAAGTGGTGGGAGTGGATTAATCCATCAATTTTTGCCTTGAATTCAACTGGAAGAAACCTGTAGGATCTAGAGGGGCCTTTGCTGTGCAGGGCATGCTGTATCTCTAGACTCTGTATCAGCAACAATCACCTAGATGTGAAAATTTTCTCCTTGTCAAGGGCAGGATATTTCAATTTCTGCTCTTCACAGAGCTCCCTGCAGTCAGTGCTGCCCTGTGCAGGTGTCAATGCTGACATTAGGCTGTGAGGTTTCCTTCGTTGCTGTATCTTCCTGACACAACCATTAAATTAACAGCTTCCTCTGAGGGAGCTGGAGGTTAACAGGATGTCAATTCATAGAACACATTTTCTTAATGTCAGTGCAGAGCCTTTGTTGTCCCTGTTAGTCACAGTGCCAAAACAGAAAGGTGTTTCTGCTCACAGGGGATCCCATCCCCAAACTGGTGTAACTGGTCAACACCCTTCCACTGATTCCTGTGGTTTTTGGGGTCAGCCGTTGAGTATGGAACAGTTTGACCCCCCTGACTAATGCAGAAATCATGTTTGGAAAAGCTCTGCGTAGAGCTGATTCCATGTTGGGTGTTTTTTCCTTGTGTTTATAGTTATTGAGCAGTTTAATACTAGTAATTATTAAATAGGGTCACCTGGAAAGGCATAAGCACTCCAACTCTTGCCAACAAACCACTTAAGCACCTGCTTAGAGATAAGCACGCACATTAAGGTAAATGAAGTTGCTTCTGGGCTTGGTGTTGAGCAGATGTTTACAGTTTCTGGGTTAGGTGAAACTCCTTGCTTAAAATCATCATCTTTTACCCTTAATGAGTGGAAATTAGTTTCTAGTATGAGAATTAATTTTCATTAACAAAATGTAAAACTCTCCCCATGCTGAACTAGATGGAATAAGGTAAAAGGTTAAAGCTTCTCCATGCAGATCCTTGGAGCAATGCCATTCATCAGGGAGGGATGATGTGTGTGCAGTGAGAAGTTATTGCATGTGCACTTCCAAACACCTTTGCTGGAGCTTAAAATCCCCATGTTTAAAATTACAGACCTGCTTTGGATGTTGCAAAACAATGTATGGAGAGACAATATCTCACTCTGAAGCATACCTGACCTTATCCTGCTAAGAATGCTGCAGGACTGTGTAAAAGCTGAGATGGAAAGAGTCCTGGGCTAGTGGACCTCCTGAAGAGGAAGATAAATGGTAAGAAACACTCTGAATCCTGCTTCTCCCTTGAAGCATCACTGCTGTGCTGAAGTGTCAGCATCAAAACAGAGGAAAGACCTTTCCAGAGAAGTCTAGCACGAACTGAGAATTCCCACTGCCCTTGATGGGAAACTGTAACCCTGGCCCTTCTCTTGGTGACTGTTTGGTTTCACAGGGTGGAGTGTCCCCAGCTGAGGCATGGGCAGTGTGTGCAGGCATGTCCCTCACAAGCAAAATTGAAGGGAAAAAAAAAAAAGCGGGAAAACAAATCATCATCAGATCTTGTGTGGGAATTACTTTGAACTTTAAAGATGGATAACCTGTGTTTTTGGGGGGAAGGCAAGGTGGGGAGTTGAGCAGCACTTGTGTTACAGGGATCTGCAGCATCAGGCTTCAAAACAACTCATTAAAAGCTTGATTTTTGCTGTGCCCACAGTGATGGAGGAAAGGGCCTGCCCTGCTCCCACATGTGGATGAGGATTTTCAGGGTTAGAGCTGAAACGTTTGGCAAGTGAGTGCATGAAGCTGAAGGTTACCTGTAGGCAGCTGTTGCTCAGCCTGAGGGTGTTTATATGGCTATTTAATTGCGTGTTGCTCAGTACTAAATGAGTGAGACTTACACAACCACAGCAGCACAAGTGCTGTTGCCTCTGAGATAAAGGACCTTATTTGAGAAACAAATGCTTAACTAATAATACCCCAGGCCCTGTGCACTTTGAAAAGCCTGTACTTATCTCTGATAGGAAAGAAATGGTCTAGTTCTTAAAAATAAACCCAAAAGCATTTGAAGGATGTTTTTTCCCCCCTTCCATTTTTCTATTCTTTCCCCAGGTTGCAAAAATAACATCCAATAATGAAATGAAAACAAGCTGAATAGTTACATTTGGTGGAGGAGGGAAGAGGTAGTCACAGACAGCTGGAGCATGTCTGGGCCAGTGTCTCGGTTCCTTTCTTTCTGCTCATTCAGTGCCCCTCCAAGAATGCAGACAATGCTGGCTATGACTGTTTCATATTTGATTTCCACACTTAAAGCTGTTCTCATTAGATGAAACCCCATTGTCAGGCTGGCACACATCCACGCTGCCTCCTTGGGTCCCACTCCAGAGCCTGCTGTCCGGGCAAGGGTCCTGCTTGAATCTCTTCAGTGAGGATCAGGTATGCAAAGAGCACTTTGCTGGTTTTGTGCTGCTTGTGGCATTGCAACAAAAGCTTTTGGACTCTTCTTGCAGCCACATCCGTGGACTGGCCTCATAAATCTTGGTCTGAGGGCAGACAGAGTGCTGCAGGGAGGGGATGGGGGTTTGGAACTGCCTCAAGAGTGGTGGATCAATGGGGCACTCGGCTGGAGTCAGTCTCTGGGAAAGGTACTGGGAGAAAACACTTGGGCAAGCAGGGCCTGATTCTGCAAAGGGCTGGTCCCCTGCCCTGCTCAGGGAGAGGGGGCAGCTGAGGATACTGTGGGTCTTGGTGAGGTCCTGGGGATGCTCTGCTGGGACAGGACCATTGGGTCCAGTGGTTCCAGAGCTTTGCTGAATGTAGGCAGGAGAAATGCTGTGTGTTGAGAGCAAAGCAGGGACTGAATAACAAAGGATCACTTCATTTCTCCTGTAAAATACCAAAGAGGGCATGAAAATTATGAATCTGATTAATAAGCTTAGGGGATTATGAAATGGAACTGCTGTTCTGTCCTTTAGGCTGCAGACCCTTCTGGCCTTTCTCCCCTACAAGCTGGTGCTGTGGTCCAACACGTGCCCCTGCAGCCCTTGGGCAGTGTGACTTTATCAGCATCATCACTGTGACAGTGATGCCACAGCAGGCAGGGCTCTGCCCAAAGCACTTTGCAGCCCACTGCAGCACGAGAGGAGGGAGAGGGGAGCGGGTGTGGCTGTGGTACCATGGGGTGTGATGCTGGAGCAGGAGAAAGCACTGGCGGTGTTTTGATCCTTCAGGTGTCCCAGAGGAGTCCACGGCTGGGCTGTTGTCATGGAAACACCGCTATTTTTGGGGTTTCCAGACTGGCTCCAAACAAAGGTTAAAGGGAAGAAAACCCCCAAGGGGTGGCATGCGCAGAAGGTGAGATTTCCCTCAGCACAGCAAAATTTGTGAATGTCTGAAGCAACAGCAAGTCCCCCAAGGTGCACGGGCTGGAGGAATGTCAGGGCTGGAAATCAATGCTATGCCTCATGCAAGAGCTGCTCAGGGGTGTGGTGCTGGGCTCTGGGTCACTCAGAGATCCATTGCTCCTCCTGCCCTCACCTCTCATCCTCCTGCACTCTCAAGGTGCTCCTGCCTAAGGCTCTAGCTGGAGCAGAGGTACACATGCTGAATGGTGGTTATTTTTCACACCTCTCCTGCTGTTGATGTCTATGTTGAGATCAGATCTGTGTTTATCTCAGTGCTAGGTCTGTGCAGGTTTTGATGGCTCTCTGTGTTCCTGGCAGAGCAATGTTGACAGCCACAAGGAAGAGCAGAACGGCAAATCTTCAGGTTCTGCTTTCTGTAATGTCAAAGCTAACTGTGTAATTTCCATAAAATTTTGCCAAGTCTTTAAATTCAGAGGCCTGGGCTATGCATGCAAAAGGTGTAATAGGTCTGAAGGGCCAAATTAAAGGTTCATGAGATGATCCAATGGAATGAACCACATGGCTTCAGGGGTGCTTCTGATCCCAATTATATATCCCAGTGTAGGTCCATTCAGGACCTGCCTGTCCTTGCCCAGTCATGCTACCCTCCTGGCAATCCACCTTCCCAACCATGACTGATTCTTATCTTTAAATGTCCAAACTGGAGCTGCTTCATAAAAGTCCTCACAAGTACTTTTATGAACCCCAAGCTGCACAGAACACAGCCAGACTCAAACACATGGCTTGTGTCTGCAGGGTGAGGGGGTACCACTCATAACATGATGGGTGTTTGCAGAGGTTTGGGGAGTCAGTGCAGGGAAAGGGGAGCAGAATTGTAACCCAGGTGGCTGATCCCAACCAGGGAGCAGTAGCAGGATGGGCCAAGGAGCAGGGAAGTAACAGCAGGAGCAAATTGCACTGAGGCTCCCATGATGCTCAGGATGTTAAAGGCAAAACTGGCTTCCCACTGAAATGGAGACAAAAGCATTTTATCACTTTTATGACCTGCTGAGTGATTATTTATTTTTAAAAAACCAAAACTTTAAAGAGTGTTTTTGTATTTCTTCACTTCCAACTTGGATAAACCCTCTTCTAAAAAATATATGTAATCTCCTTTATTCTATGTCCAAAAAAAGGATGTGATGGTAAGGAAAATTAGTAGTTTGAATGTCATGAACTTATTAAAGAAAAATGGAGATTTTTTTTTAACAGGGAAGACCAAGTCATTGAAACCATATTTTACTAAGAATACCAGAAGAATAAGTTGGAAGAGGTATATAGTTTGTCATATAGCATATAAGGACAACAGGTGGCCTTTAAATTGCATAGTTGAATACTAAAAAATTCCTTGTTATAAAACAGAAGATGTGTTAGGAAGTGGGAGAATGACTGTGTTGGTGGGACATTTAATGTGCACCCTTGATGAGCCCTGCACAGCACATTTGACCCACAATATAAACGAGAAAAGTGGTTTTCTTTTCAAGTGCATCATCCAGGTTGACTCTGCTGTTCCCTTCCTGCCTCCTGTATGTGACACCCTATCAATTTCTGGACTTGTTCCCGTGCCTGATGGCACCACCTACCCCTGCCCTCAGCAGGATTTTGACGTGGCTCAGCTCAGCTCTGGGGTAGGTGGGTGAAAAGCTTTGCTGGGTGCTCAACTTCCCTGGCTCTTGTGCCTCCTCCTTGTCCCAGCACATCCCTGCCTGGAGGGGTTTGCTATGGAGCCAGTTCCAGCCTTTGTGCCAGCTGACAGGCTTTTCTATGCTGGGGGAAGCCTTAGAAGAGCTTTTAGGAATAATTTAAATTTTCTTTGATCCAGCAGCTCTGCAGGTAGAAAACTAATGCTGTTAGAGCAGGAAATAACTGGCTGCTGTGCTGGAGCCTCTCAGGGAGAAGAAGGGGCCCTTCCCTACCAGGCTGGAATGACTGCTCCGTGTTCCTCCCCTGTCCAGTGCACAGGAAGAGTTTTAAAAGGGACTGGATTGTGCACAGTAAAGGCAGGACCATAGTTCTGCTGGTGGGCACTCAAGGCCAGCTGGGAGGGCCTTGGAGGAAAGGTTAAAATTCACCTTTTGTGGCCTCAGCCATGACATTGTGTCCTTGCTGTGCACCGCACAGTCACAGGGGGTGTTTAGTGTTGGCTGCCAAAAGGCCACTGAAAATTGTTCTGTGCATCTCCTGCCTTTGCTATTCCATGCTCCTGAGTGTCCTGACATTGAGGAACCTCAGGGCACTTGGAAAGACATGGCCATCCTTAACAGGACACCTTCCACACCACCACGCTGGCACTGACCACCACCACTGACCAACTTTAATTCTCATGCTGACAAATGGGGAGCAGGGAAGAAATTCAGGAGGCCACAAATGGGAGTGCCTGAAGGAAACCCCAGGCAGTGCAGAAGGAAGGTTATTAAGGTTATTTTGATTTCTGCTTTATGCTGCTTTTATCACTCTGGACAAGGAGTGAGTTTGGGGTAGGTTATTTTTCCTGAGTGCTGCCAAAGGCCCAGCAGATGCTGTGTTATTCACCAGGTCCCTGTCAGGGCAGGGTAAGTTTCGTCCCTGTCAGGGCAGGGTAAGTTTCATCCCTGTCCTTGTTTTGGAACCATTTTTTTCTGGGGAGAGTATCTGTGACACAGGCACATGTTCATTTAAACACAGCAGCACTGGCTCTGCTTGGTGGGGTGGATTCTTTTTCCCAGTGTAAGCTTCCTGGACTCAGGTGTGTCTGTGCTCCAGACTTCAGGCTGGTGAAGGGGAAGAGGAGCTGAATTTGTGCTAAAGGCAAAGTCTGTGTCCGAGATCACAGAGCAGCGCAGTCTGGGCTGTGATTTCTGGTTCAACGTAGGAGACTGCACCAACACAGAACATTGAGCAGCATTGTCCTGTGGTTCTTTTCCATTCTGGCATGCTAAAATGCAGGAAGGCCCAGGGGGGGTTTTGTGGCACTTTCCATTTTTGATTTAGGGAATTTGAAAAATACTTTTCTTGAAGCTGAGCCTGAAGTTATGATCTTGGCATGTCCCTACCATTAAATTCCCTTGGATCAAAGCAGAAACATCTGGATTCATGAGTGGATGTTGGCTAAATCCACCAGAAAAAAAAACCCTTCAGGGGATCCTAGAGGGTTGTAGCCAGGATAAATAATACAACAAAACAAAAGTGCTATTGAGAGTAATTGTAATACTGATGCTGAATTATAAGATGAGGGCCAAGCCCTTTTCACAATCTGCTTTTCCAGCACAGAACCCTTCAATTTACACTTAACACACATGTGGCTGATGGAACAAAGGAAAAGCTGAAGGAAGATGAAAGCAGTGGAGACATTATTCAGTCTTGCTGGTTTAGCTCCAGGCCCATCATTCAAATGAGTAGATGATCAGTTTCCAGTTTGTTTTAAGTTTTTCTGGCAAGAATTTTACACTTTATCCCAAAGTTGGATGTGCTTAAAACTCTTGTGTTTTTGTTTTAAAGGTCTGCCTTTTTTTTTTTTTTTTTTTTTTATTTCTGAAGGCAAGACTCTGGAAGTGCTCTGCAGGATGCACCTGAGTGCTGGGGCTGGAGGGGCAGCCCAGTTGTGTCACCGAGGGGGCCTTGTCCCTGTTCCCAACTCCACGCGGACCCTGTGGGGGAAGAGTTTCTCCTCTTCTCCCACAGCTCTGGGAGGCTGAGCCCTGCCTTGCTGAGCCCCATGCTGTCCCTGAGTTTCACAGCACCCAGAGTCAAGGGAAGTGGCCAAAATGGTTGAGTCCCACACACTTGCAGTCTCTTTGGCTGCACCCTGTTGTCCCAGCACTGCTCGCCTGGGTTAAAGCTAGTGGAAGGAGAAAAGGTTGTGCTGCTTTCCCCTTACACCTCCTTTTCAGGTTTTCAAGATTAAAAACTGCTGAACAGCACATCATCTTCCAGCCCCTCCTCTGTAGGTCTCCTCCTTACAACAGGTCTCCAAAGCTGCCATGAGCACCAGGCCTTGCAGGATGTTTTCCTGTGATGATGTGAATGACACCCATGGCAGATGAATAAAAAGTGAGTTGCATGTTGCTGAAAATGCCCATAGAACACAAACCCTTCCCAACCACTACAGCCAGGGCTTCTCATGACCTGGATTTTGCCCATGCAGATCTGCCTTAATCTCACTGACCTTGCACATCACCCTTCCTGATTCCTGGAAAGCCTTGGATCTTTGCCTGCTCTGTCTTCAACCAATGCATCTCAGGGTGAGTTATGTCATTGTGGGATAAAACCCCCATTGGTCAGTCCTTGTCCCATCCTCCTCCTTTGCCGCCCTTTTCTTCCTGTTGTCCATATCGCAGCTGACCTGAGGGAGCTGACCTCTTGATTCCACTCCAGTAGGTCCTTCTCCTTCAGGCTTTAGGTTGTCCTCCATGGAGACATTTCCTGGGATGTACTGTCAGTGCTTAAGGCTCCCTGAAGGCTGCTGGTAGGCTCTGAATGGTGGGATACACATTTGGGGTGAGGCAATGCTTGAAACATGACTGGGAATGCCAGTGATGCACAAATGATGATGTTTAGGCTGCCATATGTTCCACAGAGGGAATAATCCTGTTTACACTGTAAGGAGTGGGAGTTCAATCTGCCTTAAAATAGCCTCAATGTATCTAGGAAATCCATAAAAAGGATACACCAGCATTTCTTAGGACTTTATTTTCAGCAGCTCTTGTTATTTATTTTGCTGCCAACATCTGTCATTTCCTGCACTGTGTATTTCCCAGCACCCACAGGCTGTGTCTGAACTGAAAGCTGACAGGACCTAACACTAAATATGGAGTCCTGCTTCCCGTTAGCATCTTGGCCATCAAAGTGAAACAGGGAAATGCTTCTGCTCAGAGATGTTGCAAAATATTTGTTTTAGATTAGCTGCTATCCCTGCCACAGTCCACGTTGGCAGCTGTGTCCCTTCACCCAACAGGCACAGGAGGGTCTGCTGGAACTGCAGGGCTCTGGGGTGGGGACAGACAGTTTGAGGAGCTGAGGAATGAAGGATGAAGCAGAGCTAAGTTTAGAACCTAAGCTAAGAAAATACCTGTAACTTCACAGTGCACCGTGGTGGCACAAAGCACGCCTCGGTGTTGCACGGCTGTTTGCGGATTGTACCGGCTCAAAGGAGGCTCATGGGAAAAAAAAAAAAGGCTTTGATGTCTTCAGTAAACAAATAGCAGTGTTAAAAGATCTCCAGTTCTTGTTAGCATGCTGCAAACAGCTATGTTTGAAGAAAAATAAACATCCCAAGGTTGATGGAAGGGTAGGGAAGCCATAAAGTACTGCAACCAACTCCTTGGTATGAGGACAGCAGAAATGACAGTGCCATGAAAAAACCTTTTCTTTGTCCTTTTGGATTAAAAAGAAAAGAATGAACTGTATCAAGGCTTACCAGTGGTGTGGTGGGAATACATGAGTATAAAACCCCATGGCTACATCACTGCACTGAAATCACAAGAATAACATCAAGTCCCCTGGAAAACCAAGACTAGGGTTCCCCTGGAGCTCTTTCTGTTGGGGTGAAGAGAAGATGCACCCTTCCTTCAAGCCCCACGTTGACTCTGCTTCCTCAGGACTTCCCTGGCTACCACAAGGCCACCAGCCCCTCTGAACTCCTGCAGCTGTGGGGCCTCATCCCAAAAACCTCACCAGCTTCTATGCTGGGCAAGCAGCTGGTTTCCAGGAGGAGGGACCAGGTGTGTATTGCACTCTGTGAGGAGGATGAGGATTTTCTGGCCATGTGCCTATCTGAGTTTTACTCCTTAAAGCTTGTTGTGCTTGTCTCACTGCATCACTTAAAGCATGCCTTTGGAAATGCAAAAAACTTGGGCAAAGGATCGAAGAAAAGCACAGAACAATTATCACAATTACAGCCAGCACAACCTGGGGGATCCTAATTTACATTTATACCCTTTTAACAATCCAAATCAGGGTAAGAAAGAGAAAATCTGGGGATTCTCTGAGAAGGGAAATTAAAAATCAGCAGGTCATGATAAAAATCAATATGCCAATATTTACTGCAAATTTAAATCTTATCAAGAGCCTCCAGGGAGCCTCTTGCTTTAGTTTCATGTAATTCTGAACATTTCTCTGTTTAAATATAGTTCACAGAAACTAGGAAATAAATAATTCAGGCATAGTTGACTTTTTAATGCCTCTGTAGGATCACTAACATCCTTCCTTTGATAACACTTTTGTTCTGCCTACCACAGGTCCATTCTAAATGGGTCTGGTGAGACTCCATCCAAAAAACCAGAGCCCATAAGTAAAAACACAGGGAAAAAGGCAAAATTCCAGGAGATGAAAAAAAGCTTATAATCCCAAGTGTAGTAAGTATCCCTCTGGCAACTCCATACAGGCTCTTCCCATCCTTGTTAGCCTCTCCCTGCTGGATTTGCAGGGAGGGTTTGTCACTAAGGCCGAGGCAGGGATGGCTCATAATAAACAGCAGCTCCTTAGAGACTGTAGCCATGGCATGCGGGAGCTGTTTACCTGGCACCACGTGCACTATTCTGTTTGTCTTCAGATGTTCCTACAGAAACAGAAGGTTTTACACTCTGGTAAATAAGGCTCCTTCACCCCCAGGAATATTTTTGGTTGGTTTTTTTTTTTTTCCCTCAAGTGTGCTGCTCTTCCCTTTCAGCTGCAGAAAGCCCCTCCTGTGATTTCTGAATTGCTCCTTCACCCGCCTCCCCAAGAGGACAGATTGTGTCCCAGTGCACAGACAGGACTTGCTGACAGCAGCTGAGGTGGTTGTTTCCAGCACTGATCTGCCCATCACAGCCAGCATGAACCCTCTGCAGGACAGGGATGTGTCCTCCTGCATGGGACCACCTTCCCCAGGGACAGTTATTGTTGGTGTAACGTGCGTGTAACAAGTTGGTTTAGAGGAAATAGGCTCTAGCTGGTAGTTTTAAATCAAGTGAATCACACACTTAATGGTGTTGGTGCCTTTGATTGACCCAAATATGAAAGGTAAGGGCTCTGAGACTTTCGAGAGATGCTTTGAAGGTGGGAAGTCACTCTGAGGATCTGTTCCTGGGCACAGTGAGGAAAGGCCTTTGGTTTTAGAGGGATTAGAGAAGGACACCTCCCACTGCTGGAGCACTGTTTCTCCCTACCTGCCACAGCAAATATTTTGATTGCAGGAGCCAAAGCAATTGTGTACTTTATCATCTGCAATCCTATCCTCAAACTCATTTCAGACCCATCAGCTGCAGCTGGATGCTGCCATCAGCCAGGGTGACACTGGGCACAACCATGGGCCCCAGGGCATATCTTGTTTCTCCTAAAGCAGACTGGAATGGGATGATTGTGCTTCAGGGCAAGCCTGTGTGCACAGTGGTGGCACCTTAGGCTGCTGAGAGGACAAGGCCCCCTCTGCATTGCTGGGGAAGGCAGGGTGGCAAATTTAGTAGGAATTTTGTAATTAAACTCACATCTCTGAAGATCCTCTAACACTAAATTGACCCCGTTGGAGGAATCCAGTGCTGAGCTGATTTATGGCATAGTGCAGAGCGTGCTTGTTCAAATAACATCAGCCCCCTTTACCAAGCACTGTTTTAGTTCTAGTTAAATTAAAGCACAATTAGCAGGGCTTGCAATTTTCTTAGATAAGCCTGATCTTCAATGAAATTAATACTAATGTCTGTTCAGTGTGCAAGTCAGTAAAGTGATGTGTGGAAAATTGCACATTCTTGACTCAGCAATGCAGCTTGGAGGATGACTTCATGCCCCTGAATGAGAGGATCAGCGTGCCAGATGCGCCTGGTGCCTGACCCCTTTAGAGGCTCTGAAAGATCACACATCACTTTAAAATGTCATTTCATGCATGCAGGAGGAAAAAAGAGACTCTGATCTCTTCATGTTACTGAGCTGCCTGTTTAATTTCGTTAGGGTGGTGTGAATGTCTTAATAACATGAAGCAGAGCTCTGATCTGTGGTCTGGCTGTGTGTTTCCAATAGATGCCCTGATGCCTTTCTCAGGGCCAGAGTGGGTAACAATCTGTATTTTCTTGCTATTAATTAGAAGCTGTATTTCATTCTGATTTTGAACAAGCCTTGCAGCATAGCTGACAAGCTTGAAGTCGTCACTTCCAGTCAGGTATTGAATTCTGCTGAATTGTTTTTTTTCTTGAGGCAAAAGCAGCAAATGTGAGTATAGAATTAATACCTTTTAAAATTGTGATTGTATTTCTAAGCCACAAAAATCAGGTGGCAATCAGACTTTCCTGCTCTTGGCCCCATTCTCTGTGATAGACTTGAATGTCCTTTCTTTTTCCTTGCCATACTGCTCGCTCCCAAAATCCTGCTGAAAAGAATCCAGAGAGCGATCCAGGTCTCTGTAATAATCACGTTCCCATAGCAAATTATATAACAAAATTTTGTACACTTGTATTTTTTCTTCTCCTCCAGTGCATTCCACGCACCTACACAGTCATGCTAATTAGATCATGTAATAAACTTAAATGTGGTAAAAAATCTGTTCACAGGGGGTTGCAAGACAGCTGGACTGGGAAAGCGGCCAGTCATTAATTTTGTTTTGTTTGAGAAAACCTAAAGGACATTAACTTACTGAAGATGAAGCAAACTTCATGTAGTGGGAGATGTAATCTAAGGAGACAAATTATTTCGTTTAAATAGTCCACAGTGAGCCCTGATATAAAGGTTTGCTTATATGAAAAAAAACCCCAAACCTGTGAGAGTTTAATGAAGTCATTAAAAGTTAAACTAAAAAATGAAACTAAATGTTAAGTTAAACTTGGTTATTTTAGTTAAATTTAAGTAATCATAATGAAAGGAATGCTAATCCATACCATATACCTACAGAAGAGCTAAGTAGCAAGAACTTAACTGTGTGCCTCAGGTGTCTTTTAAATAAAAAGAGGTGTCTGCATGAGATATGGTGAGAGATTCCATATGTACCTCAATCAATTTTTTTAATAGATTATCTTTAACTGTGCATAATACAATAACCCCTGCATTTGTGGGGAAATACAGGAGGGTGAAAGCAGGGCCTACTCTGACACACCACTTAGAGTGGCAACTTTACACTTGCACACTCATTTCTAGGGAAAGGAGTAACTCTGAGTGCTCTGCCAGTTTGACAGCAGTGTTTACTGGTAAAGGGATCGGCTCCCAGCTAGGAACTGCTTTCTTAATTTCAGTCCAGATGCTAAAAGTTTTGGCCACTGTTGCACTGAATTGCATTTAAATCTGTAGCCTTTATTGAGTTGATGCTTAAATAGAAGCCCAGTGATTCTCCTGCTGGCCCAGGCAGACTGTGGGAGCATGCCCAGGCTACTGCACTTGTGCAGACATTTGCAGGCAGTGACATGGAGCTGACACAGTAGGGAACACAGGGGAAAAGGAGATGAGGCTGGGCAGTGGTGCCATAGTCCAGGAAACAATTTCATCAAAACACCATTAACAAGGCATGCGGTAACTTCCAGCTATATTCCTGATCAACACTAGATGTTGCTGTGCTGCTACTCATATAAACTATACATTAGCAAGGTTTTTAAATGGTATTTACTGCAATTTCCTCTTTCCTGTTTCTGTTAGTCACTATATCCTGACACTATATGACACTGGGGAAGCTGCTACTTTAATTTACTTTTCCTTCAAACTTTCAACTTCGTTTGTTTAACATCAAGTTTATGATTCCCCCTCGAACATACATGTAAAACTTTACAAGAAAAAGAGACTCTTCAAGTGATAACATGAAGCAACTCTTATATGAATGTCAAATATTTACTTAAACTCTGCTTCTGGATTTTTTGCAATCCAAGGGGAATGACATTGGTAACCGGATGATTCCAGGAACAGACTGACAGCTGCAAGGCCATGGAGGGAAGTTTGTTTGTAAGGGGACAAAAAATATAAAAAAAAATTTTAGAAAATGTTTAGTCCTGCTGGCTTTCAGGCTTCCTACTCCCACATGTTTGAGTGGGAGAAAGGACAAATCTTAGGACGTTGATTTCCCCATGGCAACAGAAAACGGAAATTACTTTAACCCCATCTAGTGACAGATGACTCATTGCTCAGCCTGCTGCTATTTTCCAAGCACTAAAACAATACAGCTGCAAAGAAAAGGCCAGCCTGTATTATCTCATAGGCTGAGCACCAGGCTCGTGGGAGAGGGCAGTTCTCTGGCTGTCTGTCTGTCAAAGGCAGAGCTGGAGCCTTTTGGTGGTTCTTTTATTGTGTAAGGCAAAAGACCCTTGTGCTCTCCATCCCGTGCTGCTGGAGGGCAAACCCGGGGTGTCCCCAAGATGGAGGGGATGCAGTGTGGGATGAGGTGCTGGTGGGTGTCCAACTGCTTGGTCCTGCTCACTCTGGATATCATGGAATGGTTTGGGTTGAAAGGGATCCTAAAGATCATCTCCTTCCAATCACAGGCAGGGACACGTTCCACTCGACCAGGCTGCTCCAAGCTCCATCCAACCTGGCCTTGGACACTTCCAGGGATGGGGCAGCTTGTCTGGGCACCCTGTGCCATGGCCTCACCGCCCTCACAAAGGACCTTTTTCTACCATATAATCTAAATCTCTCCTCTTTTGGTTTAAAACTGTTCTGCCTTGTCCCAACTGGCACTCAGGGATCTGACAGGACATTGCCATGCTTTCAGTTTAAATACAGCAATGGCTCGTTCCCAAATGCAGCCTGGTGAGGGGACAGCAGGGATGAGCAGGGTTTCCAGGTCCCTATGTATCAAAAAGATAACTGATGGCAGAAATGTGTTCTGTATTGCTGGGGAAGTCATAACAAATTCCCCCAGGAAATGCTGTAATGGGAATATTCATCTTTGAAAGCTTATTACAGATGAAAGGTTGGAACCCTCTCTTCTCACTGGTTTTCCCAAATCCTAGTAAGGATTCTGCAGTGCTCACAAGTGAGGTTGGTAAGGCTTACTGAGCCTAAGGTACATTTTGTGCATAAGATACTGCGCTACTGAACAGGGACAGTATTAATGCTCCCCCTGAGATGATATACTGAATAACTGGTCAGTTGACATCACTTCATTCACCACAAACTGGGATCAGATGTCACAATATTAGGAAATCCAGGATCCCAGGAAAACTGCATGGTGGGATGGTGTCATGGGATACGTGAATCATTTTCCTTCTGGGAAAGACAGGCTGAACTGCTGGTATAATAGGTGAGTCTTTACTCAATCTTGTCATTTGTATGCTGGCATGATTATCTTTCTCTTTCTAATAGCAGAAAATCAGGTCCACAAGGTTCTGTTTCTACAGCATAATTAACAAAAAGAATAGTTCCATTCCTAGGCTGCTCTGGAAAGCAGACTCTGCCTTAGTGGCACAAAGATTGTCTTCCTGCAGGAATCAACACATACCAACGTGAACTGCTGGCTTACCCCAGACCTTGAATGAGGGCTCCAGCAGCACACTGCTATCTGTCTGTTATCTGGGAACACCCTGGGGTTGGCTACAGCTGTCCCAAAGCCATCGTGTCAAAGGCAGCTGGACCAGGCTGCTCATGCCAGTGCTGATTTCTGGAGAATGAACACCCCGTGTTCTGTCAGGAGGTGCTGCTGGGCTGTGAGGTGTTATCTTGTTCTGACCCTTTTCTTACAGTTCTGCTCAGTGCTCTCCTGCAACACAAAATGTCCCCTCCCAAAACTGCAAGAGCTCTGTGAAACTGCCAGCTGTGGGGAAGGAGAACCAGAGATCAACACAGCTTATTCTTGAAACAGAAATTGACTGTTCCTCTCTAAACTTATAGCAGCCCAGTAGATCTGGAGAAAGATGTGGGAAATCAGATTAAATTCCATCTTTTGAGACTCCATCCATCAGCATTCTGGTTTAGAAGCCCATGAGTTATGGCACTGAACAAAAAGACCGTTCCTTTCAGAGAAGAAGCTGTTGCCAAAATGTCCGTGTAGAAAATGTGAATAACAGTTCTAATGCAGGCTTTTCTGCTTTAGTGTTCTCTCCACTTTACCTAGAAAATGGCTATATTACCTGGGGGAAAAAAATTTTTGTATTTTGCTGCTTGAGGGGGAAAGAGCTAATTAAATTTGTAAAAGTGGAAAATAATGTTGAGAGGTCTTTGTAGGCCTGTGGTTCTGACTGCTGGTGTCAGCTTTACTGCCAATAAGTGCAGATGGTAATGAATGAGCTACCATCAAGCTTCTTTTATTGTCCTAGGGCCTCACTCAGCTCATAAATGTCCTCACTGATTATTATTTCCAGTTATTTAGTGTTTAGTTGGTGAGTGCAGTTACTCCCATTGATGCTGCACCCCAAACCACCAGAGCAGGGTAAGTAATGGCAGTTTTTCAACCAAGCCCTCTAACCCAGCTCAGAGAGGCTGCAGAGGACGCGCTGCAGCAGCCACACGTGAGCCAACGTCAGTACTGAAACCAAACCCTCCCCAGCTGAGTTGCTTGTACGTAAATATGACTTTCTAGCAACAGCCTGGGCCCCTGGGACATGTAGAGCACCGAGCCAAGGCCAGGCACTGCCCCAGGAGTGACAGTGTGCAGGGCTGGTGGCTGTGCAAGTGGGCTTGAGCAGGGTGATGGAAGGTGGTGGCTCTCCCAGTGGGCTCCAGGACTTTTGGATAATGCATTTAGGCTTTCCACAGAACATGCTGTGCAGAATTTTGTGTAGCCAGAGGACAGCATTTCTTCTCACAAACAAGGACATAATAGTATTTTCCAGAATAGGAATATAAATTAATTTCCCTATAACAGCATTTGAAGCTGTGGGCAAGGGCTGTGTTCGCTCCCTGATTTACCAGCCTGACGCCTGTGCTGGGCTCAGTTCTTCAGTCGTCCATAGAAACACTTCCTCTGCCTCCTTCAGCCTGCAAACGCTGCGGTGGCTTCTGGAAACCACAAACAACCGCTGTGCACTTTCTGTCAGTAATTCTTCGTTCGCACCAAGGGGTTCTTCTTCCAGCTGTATCTGTATTTCTCTGTACTGCTCTGCCTGGCACCTCATCCCCAGGCAAAAGCAGCAGGAGGAGTAGCTCTTCTCCTCTGCCAAACTGGTGCAGATTGAGGTCCAAAATTTCCATTTCCATTTTGCAGACATACTTTCTTCAACTCTGGCAGAATATTTTCATGCCCGTTAAGCCATGAGGACTCAGCTGTGCATGGCTCTCTGGCCAGCCAATGCTGTCTCCTCAAGCAGCCTTCAAACTTCCCACGGAGCCCCAGGGCTAGTTTCCCTGTGACTAGAGACTCCAAGAAACACCACCCTTTTCCAATTCTCATCGTGGTAGAAAGAGTTTCTTTCTTGGTGTCCGATTCTCCTAAACATGTTCAAGTTTTCCTACTGGAGCTTGCTAATTTCCAAGCAGAGTTGCTTATAAAAATTTCCCTCAATTTCAACACATTTTCCCTTGCACTGGAGCTATGGAAACAGCTGCAGGCTGCCAGCTTTCCTGGCTCACCTTTCCAGGAAGGCTGCAAATTCGTGTTTCCTGGGACTACAATTCCCAGAAAACAAATTGTCTTCCCCCAAACCGGGAACCAATGCTCGCAGGGTCTCTTGCATCTTCTGAAAGTCTTCCTCCTCCCATTTGCTCTCCTGCAGCAAACTGGGAGCAGGAGGGCAATGTGGTGGGAGGCAAGGCATCCTCCTCGGCCCAGGTCCTGCCCCATCGCAGCTCTGTGCATAGTCAGGGGAGAGCATCTGAGGTCAGTGCCTGAGGGCACCGCTTCCACTTTCATAGAACGACAACGTCCCAAGCAAAAGTGGTGTTTAAAGGGCTGGCTGGTGTTAAATTAAGTGTTTTTGGGACTGCGTGAGAATGTTAGAAATGCCCTCCTCAGCTGCGTGTCTCCACTGAAGTAATATTTCAGCATGTCTGTTCTTAAGAGACCACAAAATCCTCCTCTGTAGCCTCTGATCAGACACGTTTGTGGTTCCTGCTGGAACGGTGATGCCAAATGTCCCACTGGCTTCCTCCTCCCAGGGGAACAGTCTTAGGAAAGATTTTTAAAGGAAGGACTGAACTCCATGGACCGAAGCAATCTCTGCACTGCTCCATGGGACTCAGTACCGTACTTGATCACTTAACGACTCTTAGTGTTCCTAATTAAAACCAGCCTTTGCCCAGACGATCACTGTGCGAGTGCTGTCTCCATCAGCAGTCATTAATAGCGGTACCACCCTACACAACCCTACCTGAATGGGGGGGCTGTGATCTCCTGAAGGAATCCCTGTTTTTTGCAATTAGACAAAGGTGTTCCTTTTACAACATCCTTCCAAAGTCTGCTTTTCAAAAGATTGAAAGCTCATGACTTTGTCTGGAGTCACAAGAAGCCTCCCAAAAATCAGCGGAGTGTGTCACTGGCAGGTTAAAAGGTCCCAGGCTGATGTTTGCAGTGCAGAAAGGCCAGGCTGGGTTTTCAGCAAGCCAGAGGAGTTGGGTAATGAGCAGCATCGTGTGTCCAGTGCTTTAAAAACACAGTGGGATTGGGGGTTAAAACATGAAAAAGTCAGTCCTGGTGTTTCACAAGGAGGGTGCTTCTTCCCGTGTGCAAAAGGCAGGATGACTCAGCTGCTCATGATAGCAAGTTTGCTGAAACAAATACTGACCTTCAAACAGGGCTATCACTAATATAAATTCCAACCTGAATACAATAAACCTAACCCTTGCCTTTTTTTTTTCTCCACTACTCTGTTTTCAGGCAGTTTTTCACTCAGATCTCTCCCAGGGGATCTCAGCATCCCTCTTCATCCTTACTGAAGCTTAAGGAGAGCTTTGCTCTGTGGGTTCAGCCCATCAAGAGAAAAAGGAAATGGAAAAGAAAAGCCATTCAGAATAAAGATAAGACAACCTTCCCAGCACCTAGATTGAAGCACTTCTGAAGAGTTCATAAGAAATATCCCCACTTGCCACCTGTTTGCACAAAAATCGGTATTTGGACACCTAAATATTCCACAGCTGCCTTGCTCAGTGATTGTGGAGTCTTCTCCCTCCCCAGTTTGTTCCTAGGAAGACTCCTGGCACTGGCTGTGTCCCGTGGAAGCAGATGCTGTGAGCACCTGGCTCCCCTGGGACCAGACAGCACCAGAGGCAGCAGAAGAAAAGCCGAGCCACACTGTCAAGATATTTTAGCAACTTTGAAACACCCCAGTGGTTTCATACCAGAGGAGCATGCTGTACCCGGGCTGGGTGTTCTGCACCAGCACTTGCAATCCTGAAGCACCTTTTCCTCAGCATTCACTGTGCAGTCCCTCACTTGCCTGCCTCTATTCACCCACTTTTAAAGTAGTGTGAGTGCCCTCACAGCACACATCTACCAACAGTGATGAAGAATGGCTGGCCGGGGTCCTAGCTTTGCCTGGTTTTCTGAAAACTGCAGGAGATTTTTCCTTTCCATTTAATAAGGTTAGATGCAGGAATATTACACATTTTTTCCCCCCCGAGATAAAAAGTCTCTTCTTCCTACATTTAAAACAGTAAGAATTGCACTAGTTACTATAAAAGAAGAAGAAAAAGGCCATGAACCACTTGCTGTTTGGTCCTTCCGTGTAACACCAGTGACGTTGGAAAGAGGAAGCACCTCGGAGCTGGAGCTGCGCCGGGCGATCCCGCGCTGCCGCTGGCGTGTCCTCACCCGCTTATCTCTGCACTTCACCCACTCGTGGGGCATCTGTGCCCCAGAGCAGCGGTGCTGCCTCACAGGTCCTCTCTGAAGGGCTTCAGAGACAGCCGTGTCCACGGCGCAGTGCTGGGATCTCACAGTCTCCCATGGATTAATGCCCAAGCGCAGCATTCACATCGTTCCTGGGGGCTTTGGAAGGAATTCAGTGCCGATCCAGGTAAGTGCTGGCTGGCTGGAGCAGGAGTTTGCTGGAGCTGGCTCAGTGGGGTACTTAATGATGGCATGGCTAATTTTGGGAAATCCACAGACAGCAGGAGAAAGTGATGTGAAGTTGTCCTCTGCCTCGTTGGCTTGATTTCATTCCTGGCTCCAAAGCGTAGTTTTGCTTTAAATGCGGGAGGAACAGCGCTGCCAGGAGATAAGGGTGTTTGGATCTGGGATGGGCAGTTTGCTCACAGCAGCCCTTAGTTTATTAAGTCAATACCGAACACTGAAGTGCAGCTCTGAATCACACCCTGCAGCAGCCTCCGCTCCCCTAAACCAGCCTGGAGATGTTTGCTTATGGGGAGAACCCAAAGATTTGGAAACAGGTATCCTTGGAAGCAGCTTTTCAGTTACACATTAATGCAAATTCCAAGTAAATGCTGGTGATTTGCATAAGGACCTGCCTGGACCTACCAGGAATGGTGATGTGACCCCCAAATAAATGCCAGCCCCTTTACGAGCACAGAAACCTCTGGTGTCCTCAGCTGGAAACTGAGGGCTGTGGAGCAGATGCCAACCAAACCCCTCAAATTCATGTCATCCACCTACATGCAGGAGAGCCAGAAAATTCCAGCAGTGACTTCCTCTGGCTTCTCTGAAAGAACTGAGTATTCAGGTATGCATTAGGGACTGCCAGAAAGCTAAAAAGCAAAGACAGTTAAAGAATAAAGTAAAAGCCAAGCGGCCCATTTATGGGTGTGCATTACCAGCTGCTGTACGTGATACTTACAATTAAATTGCTGAAGAACTGGTTCTGGGTCAGGTTTATGTTCCCTCAGTAAGTGTGACAGAGGGTGAGATGGGAATCTGGCACTTAGGGCCACTTTCATTTGTAGGTTTAATAAAGACTGACACCTCTGAGGCTGCGTGCCACTGGCTTGCCAGTTTGTCACTGTTCTTCATGTATTTGCTAATAACTGTCAAATCTACAGTGAAACACTGATTGGCAGCTAAGGGGGTGCAAAAACTGGGTGAAATGCAAAACTTGTCAATGTCTTTCCTTTAACTTTTCCCTCTGCTTAAAGAGGACCTGATGGGCTAGCTGGGCAAATGGGTGTTTCATTCACATCGGTACAGACCCTCCTGCTGCACACGCTGATCCCAGCCCCACTTGGGACCAGTTACTGCCTTCAGAAAGGCTTCCACGTGAAGGCAACTCATCACGTGCTGTACACTTGGGTGTTTTTATCTGCCCAGCATGCTGAGATTTGTAATGCTCTGCTCTTCCCAGATTTATGGATGGAATTAAAGGAAGGTGAGAATATACCCCCCAGCCGTGCTCTTCTGAGGGCCGTGCAGCTCCTGTGCTGGTGAGTACAAACAGAAATGATTAACTGGACTCTGCCTGGGCTTCATATGTCAGGTTCTGTCTTTCTTTAATTGTTTTGTGGATTTTATTTTTCGCTTGTCCTTCCTTTCTCAGTTTTCACCCTATGGCAAAGCCTGGTTTTACATGTTCTACTTGAAGTGTGCAAAACAACTGGAAGTTGGGGGAAGAAAAAGAGGAATGGAGAATTATGCTACTGGTTTTAGTGGAGGGCCTGAGCAAACTGGGAGCAGAGTGTGGGGAACTGGGACTGATGGCAGCTTTGAGTTTGGTCTAAACTCTGGAAAGGCAGCATCCAGCATTTCTGATTGCTTTTTTTGTATGTGTGCTTGGCAAATAGTAAAATTACTTTTTTGAGACCAGCTTTCTCTGCTTCCTGATGGATTTTCGGCAGGAAAAATGAAACCTTTCTTCATGGGCCTTGCATTAGGGGTTAGGATCTGCTCCATCCCATGTTCTCCTTCCCTGTTTTGTGTGGTGCCATGGTGTGTCCAGTGGGTTTTTCCAGCTCATGGTATGTTAAAAGTCTCATGACTCATTCAACCCCATTTTTTTCCTATTGCAATCCATCCAATGCGCCACCACTTAAAAATCCTCCTTCCTGTGACCTCCCTGCCCCTGGGCTCCCAGCAAGACAGTGTGTGCAGCCTTGGGGGAGTCAGGGTGGTGGCCAGAGGGGACAGAGCCATCCTGGCTGCTAAAACCCATGGCCCCAGCACAGGGACTTCAGCAGAAGCACTCGCTGCTGAGCACATGAAGGAGCAAGGTCTGGGAGCTGCCTCTGGCTCTCCAAACTCCTCTGAGGGAGTCAACTTCTGATTTACAGGAGTCAGAAGCTGGGGGGACACTAAAGCAACAGTAATCATTGGTGAAACACTGGCTCTCCATCACCAGCAGGATCGAGTACAGTTTTCTAACCAAGTTTTGAACAGCAAAGTTTTGAAACTTATAGCTCAGATAAAAAAGAAAACACATGAAAGCAGCTGCATTACTGATCTCTGGGGGAGAAGTGGCTGTCTCAGAAGGACTGTAGGTGAATTTGGAGCATTTAAGAGCAGAAGCAGCAACTCCCTTATCTTCTCTGACCATCTCTCTACTAGATGCAGTTGCAGTTTGTCCGGATATTTGTAAGTTTTTCAGCATGAATACCAGAATAATCTCTTCTGATCATCTGGTCTGACCTGCAGTGTCAGGCGAATCACAGAATTTACAGTTTCCTTGAACCAGTGTAGCCTTTAGAAGAAGAAGCCTGTCTTTAGTGAAAGCATTTTTAATGATGATGATTTTACTTTACCTGATGAAGGACGGGTTCAGTGTTTGGATTCATGTCAAATTCAGCATTGCCTGGTTCAGATTCTGGCATTCAGGTGACATCCAAGAAAGCATTTTCACTTCACAAGAGTAACTTTCCAACAGTATCAACAAGGATGTGAGGAGCCTGGAAAGTGGGATATTGCAAATGAATGCAAAGAAGCTCATTCCTGTGATAATCAAATATTAAAGTGATGAGCTAATTCTGAGCATTTTAACAGTGTGAGGGAACAAAGCCAGAGTTTAAATGAAAATATTAAGAACAAATACTCCCACTACTTATAGGCACGTGTAAGCTGACAGATTGTTTTAGATGCAGAGCATCACAGAGCTAGTGCCAAGCGAAAATAAGAGTATAGAGAAAAATGTAGCTATAGAAAGATAAGTGTGTTATAGAAAGAGATTTTGTAGTGCCTTCTCTGTATGGGATCTTATACAGTCAGAACAGCAATAAAGAAAAATGGTGTTTACTAAAGCTAACAAGAAAAATAAACTCAGGAGAAAGAACATGGAACATTGTGAAAGAAGCAAACAGTGGCTCTGAGGATGAGATACTTGCATACCTTTAAGTAAAACAGAGGGGGAAAAGAAAGTGGAAAGGTTGGAGCAGTGCTGGATCCAGAGACATGAGAGCAATGCAGAGTTGGTGTCATGCTGGGAAGCACAGCATGTCTCAGAAGCAAGTGAGATTTTCACCAGATAATACCAAAATTATGCAATGAGTAGCATAATTCATACCCCCCCCCTTGAAACTTACTTTAAAAATAAAACATTAGGAGGAACTTCAATTCAGAAACTGTTGCTTTTAATGTAAACAAGGGAACATGGGAACCCAGAGTTATAAAATCAGGGGAAAATGACACAGAGAACAGGCACATGAGTAGAGCAGTATTATATCCTTGATAATCAGGGGGCTGGAGCACCTCTGCTCTGGAACCAGGCTAGAGGCAGTTGGGGGAGTTCTGCCTGGAGAAGAGAAGGCTCCAGAGAGACCTTGGAGCCCCTTCCTGTGCCTAAAGGGGCTCCAAGAGAGCTGGAGAGGGACTTTGGACAAGGGCGTGGAGTGACAGGACAAGGGGGATTAGATTCAAATTGGCAGAGAGTGTATTCAGATTGGTTATTAGGAAAAAAATTTCTTCCCTGTGAGGATGGGGAGGCCCTGGCACAGGGTGCCCAGAGAAGCTGGGGCTGCCCCTGGATCCGTGGAAGTGTCCAAGGCCAGGTTGGACAGGACTTGGAGCAACCTGGGATAGTGGAAGGTGCCCCTGCCCATGGCAGGAGTTGGAACAGGATGATCTTTATGATCCCTTCCAACCCGAACCATTCTATGATTCTATGTCCAGAGCAGATTATGAACTTCTACTAAAACTGGAAAAAACACAGCTGCTTAAGTTGCAGCCAGCCCAGCCCTGCAATGAGTAAAACAGTGTTACAGGGGCATCAACCAGCCTCACCTGTGGCTGATCCAACCTCACTTGGGCTGAGTCATAAATACCAGGAAAGGGCTGGTTTGGGAAGGGGGTGGTGGTGTTTGTATGCATGAGGATGTGATGGGGCAGCAGGAATCCTGGGGGCTTAAGCGGGAACTCTGGGGATGAATGACCAGAGAGGCTGGGTGAAAGCAAAAAGATATTGGGGAGGAAGGACTGACTGAGACCTGGAAGTGGTTTCTGGTGAAGAAATGGGCTGGCAGGTGGCAAAAGGGGAAGGAGTTGCCAGCTGGGTGGTGATGGGGATGAGACAACGTGTCATCCCTGTGGCTCCCAAGGATTCCCCAAGGTTGGGCTGGGGAATTGCTTTTGGGAAGCGTTGAAGTGTTCCTGGGGCTTGAGCAGTGAGGGTGCCAGCTCTGAGGATCCAGGCTCTGCAGAGGAGCCCTGGTGCAGCAGGAGGGGTGCTGGGGTGGTGGCTGCCAGTGCTGACACCAGCCTGCAAGGGACAGGCAAGAAGTAGAGCTGAAGAGGCATCAGATAAATCTGTGGCAGGTTGTGATGCTGCACAGGGGGGTTTGCTGCTCTCTTGGGGATAGCAATGTTGCCGTGGGGACTGTTAGCAGGTAGCTTCTTTGCCTGATGAGATCCCATTAAATATCTGAAACTTCGAGATGTGGTAGCACCCACGCTGGATGCTGGTGGGCACAGTCCCAACTTCAGCAGGGCAGGAAGTGCCCAAAGCGCTCACATTACAGGAAGCTAAAAATTTTCCAGGCTTGTGCTAAGTTCATTTATTTCCTCAAGAAAAATCCTGCATCCCAAAGTAATCTGTGAGGGGGTGTCTCAAGGTTTTTCTGGAAGAGGAGCTGTTCCCTCTCAATAACACAAGGAAAAGCCCCTGATGAGCATCACTGAGCACAGTGAGCAGGGTATGTCTGGTGCAGGCTGATTCACAAGAACAGAGAGTTTTGACATTGCTGAAAGACAAAAAAAAAGTGGTGCATACTGATGGCTGTCACAGGAAAGGCTCGCTCCTTTCAGCGCCTTGGTGCTGCAAAATACACTTTTTACAAGACAAAGGTCTCTTCTCAGGAGTTTGAATGGCTGTTCTTAGCTATTGACAAGCCTGGAGTTAGCAAAATAGGCTCTTCTTTCTATTATGTAAGGTGATAAATATAAATGTACTATGATAAATAGTCAATGGAATATAATAAGTTCTTACACCAGTAAATGTGTTTAATTTTGTTCCTAGACAACAGCGACAAAGGGGTGCTGCAGTGAATGCCTCACAGTGATAGAGTTTCAGTAGTGAGAGGAAATGAGATCTTTTTTCTGAAAGAGGAGAGAGAGAGAGGCTTTGTGAATGAAGAACAAATCTGAAAGGTGCTGCTTCTTCCCTCTGTTTATGCTCTAATATCAATACAGGGAATAACAGTGGAAGCTGCAGCTGCAGAGGGCACTAGGGGTCACCCCTGTCTTATCTATGTCATCTGGATTTAATTCTGAAGTAAGATAAATAACATGACAGGAAACAAAGCCAGGCTATTCTGATTTCTTTTTCTTTCTTTCTTTTTTTTTTTTTTTAATTGTGTGGGCCAGACAGCTTGCATTTCATTTCTTCATTTTCCCCTCCTGCCTGCCTTCTGTCTGTCTCTCCTTTAAAACAAAGCCCCAGGAAGCCAGTGGGTTGCAGCCAGGGAGGATGTTATAGATGCAGGGGACTTGCATCAAAATTCCCTCTGTGTGGCTCCCATTTATTTAGAGCAAAGGTCAGGCAAATCACAAACGCTAAGTCAGTCGGGCAGAATCACAGAGCAGTCTTGGCATGTTCCTGCAAGTACTGCAGAGCAAACTGATTGCAGCCATGAATAGCTCCCTTGTAGTCCAGAGAGTAACTCCTGACACGTTTTGCTCTGCCTGCCCAACAATCCTGTGCCTAAAGATCTTTCCTTCCCCTTTTTGTTCCCCCAACTAGATAAATGTCCCTGATTTCTCATGCAACTGCATCTGATACTTGCATTTGAAGGAGGATTTGGTGTCTGGGCTATGAAGAGAATTGCAAATTCTCTTCTCTGAGACTTTTTTTTGACCTCGTGTTTAGGAAGCAACCACTGCTGTCAGCTTATTCTGCCCAGTGTTGGAGTTGTGCATTTTAAGGTGGGATGCGAGATGTCTAGGGAGGAAAAGTATTTCTTTATGGAGACAGATGATTTTTCACTAGACAGACAGGCTTTCAGGCACACAAGATGTGATGAAGAGGCTGCACCCCCTACCAGCCTGCTTTTTTTAGCTCTAGTAGTTGATGTTGCAAGATGTGGATCCCCTTTTCTCTGCAGATAAATTATGGTAAATTGTGGTGGCTTTTGTCACATGATGTGGCGGAAGTTGAAAGTTCAAGAGAACTTAAGAACTGGCCTGTCAATTTATTGAAAGAATCAGCTGCCAGGAGCTGGGAAACGATTATAAAGACAGAACTTCTCTCTTGGAAAGTCTCTTTCCTGCAGATCCCTGGAGACAGGGAGAGCTGCAGAGAAGGTTCCCCATACCCATGCCCCGCTTGCATGCTCCTTCCTAAGCACCGGCTGTAATTCCCTAGGGGTTACACCCTGGGGTTGGGTGGTGCTTAGCCTGCCCTGCCACAAAAGAGCAGAGACACGTTCTTGTATCATCACAGGGATGATAAAGCTGCTTGGAGCGCGTCACTGTAGGGGCTGTTTCCAGCGCAGTGCGAGGGCAAATCCAGACTCGCCACCCGAGCTGTGCTCAGGGCTGGTGGCTGCACACACAGGACACCTCTGTCCCTGCCACTGGCTCCTGCCAGCTCCAGGCCTGGCCATCACTGCCTCTTAGCTCAGAGCTGGTTCAGTGTCAGCTCAGGTATCCGTGGGCTGCAGCAAAGTTATCACCCAAAGGTGGAGGAGTGCTCCAGCTCCCTGTTTTATGGTTTTATGTAACATCCAGCTTATATAAGACTTGATCTGTTAACAAAATGGGTGGAGCGTGTCTCGCTTGGATTCCTCGCTAAAGAAAACACTCATTACTTAACGCTTACTCAAGTGCTCATTGCATAATTTAAGAATAATTTACTTAGTTCCTTTCCCGTTGCTAATAATAACACGGTGACTTGGCAACCTGTTATGGACAAATGATAAAACATGTAATTCTTCATTCAATGAACTGCACCTTGGAATAAATGAGAAGAAGTGCTGTTGAGGTAGATGTGGGGAAACTGAGACATACCCCAGAGGGACTTAATAGGAAAATAAGGCATGCCCCAGAGGCAGAGGATGGAGGAATGAGACATACCCCACACCCCAACCCTGGGCTGTGTATTGCTTTCTTCTTGCTGCCTCCTGGCAGGAGACAGTTTCAGGGTGCTGGTAGAGGAGGAAGGACGTTCTGGCCTTGCCAAGATGGTTTGGCCTGCAGGATGTGCCTGGGGACACAGTGTGGGTAGCACAATCCTCATCTTCAGGGTTCCACCCAGCATTGTTTCCCACGTGGAGGGAAAAGCAAGGGGTGAGCAGGCAGCAGCACTAAACACTCTGCAGCCCATGTCCTCATCCCAAAGCTGATTTGGATCCCAGGGAAGTCCCACTGGTCTCTGTCATTAATTAAATGCCTTTCCAGATCCAAACTTCAGTCCTCCAGTAGGAAAAGGTGGGTTGTATCCTGCTGTGTGGGAACGGTAAGGCATTAAAAGCTGTCAGATAACCAGACCCTGTGGTAGAGAGGACCATGTAAATTGTTTTCAGAGGGACTTGTTGAGCTCACTCAAACCTGGCATTCACGTTCCTACAGGGCTTTAAATAGAAAGACAGTGTGTGTCTGAGCTCAACACCATACGGAGCGGGTTTGCACTCTCTCCTTCCTCCAGATCCTGTGCTTCATGTACTGACGTGCTTGGCATTCCTTGAAGTTTTGTGAATTGCTGCAAAAAAACTCCAACCCTCCTTTTTATTTTATTTTCACCCTTTTTTTTTTTCCCCTCCCCCTTAAAGCCTTGCCTTTCCCTGCAGCCCTGTCCATATCCTTGTCCCTCCACCACTGCTCGGGGCAGCTGCCACACGGTGGCATCCAGGTATCTTGTGGAACGATGCACCAGTGAAGAAAAGGGCGGGATAGCTTGGATTCGGGCATTTCCCGGCCAAAAGCAAGTTTGTGATACAGGAAATATGTATTATTTTAGCTCTGAGGCGCATTTCTGTCCCCTGAGGCTCTGAAGGGGTGATACAGAGGGGAGATGCACTGCTGCAGGGGAAATCAAGATAGACACGGTACCTCATGAATTATTCTATATATTTTTCTTCTTCTTTCTTTTTTTATTTGAGGGAGGGGGATTTTTAAAATTTTTCATTTACCACTTTCATCCACACTCCCACCTCCCGCCGAGAGAAGGAAAAAAGCCCCAACCAAACCCAAACAGCAAGAGCTTTGTTTGTGTTTCCATGGGAATTCTGTGAGAGGAGAAGGGTGTGAAAGAAAACTGAAATATTCTGGCCAAATCTGATAAGGTTTGGATCCTGAGCAGCCCCCGGGCTTGTCTTGTAGCAACTAAAGTCCAGGAGTCCCGCTGTCCCCTGACTGTGCAGGGGGGCTGCTGCTGTGTCATGGGAGGTATTACACTGCTGTGGAATTTTGCCAAAAAAAGCCATTTGGCTGGGAGGAGACAAGACTACAACTCCCAGGAGGCCCCGTGGCCAAGTCAGGCGCTTCATGCTGAAGTGCCTTTCAACAGAATTTCCTCCCCTGCCTGTTCCCTCAGAGTTAGGAGGACAGTAGTGGTCCTTGAAGGGGAGAGGAGGAAAAAAAGCACTTGGCAATGTCATTTCTACAAACAACCCTGCCTTTTCCTTTTGGAATACTGCCCTTATGGGACAAACCAATAAAATCACTCTCTTTTTTTGGTGCATCTATGTGGCTTAATGCCAGCTGGCCAACACTGGGTTATCTTGGGTTGCTCCATCCTTGGCAGTGTCACCAGTGGCTGCCTCAGTGTGGATCCACAGGGTTTTTCTGAGATGTCTGGTGCACACCTCCACGGGGCTCCATCGCCTGCTCTGGGTGCTGGGGGGGCACTGGAGTCGGGGTTGGAGCTGAGCACTGTTCTGCCCCATCCCTTGTGCCCCTCCTGGGAGGATGTGAGGCCCTTTCTCATTGCACTGCTCTGAAATGGCTACAGCAAAACACATCTCCAGTCCCTAGTGAGGTGACACTCTGGGATACAGGGTAAAATAGCCCTTTTGTCCTGAAGAGCTGCAGAGTCGCTGTGCTGTGGGGCAGAAAACTCTTTGCTCTATAGTCAGGACATCTTCAGCAGAGGTTGGGGACAGGCTGCGGGAGCAGGAGGCATGGTGGTGTCTTTACACAGAGCCAAAGTAAACCCTCATCTCACCAAGGATGATAAAGCTGATTCCTCCCTTCCCTGGGGCTCTGCAGGCTCCTTCCCAAATGTGACCCAACCAGGGGAAAACAACTCCTTATTTTTTCCCCTAGTTCCCCTCTGGTCCCTGTGGCTTTGCAGAGGCAACAACATGACCCACACTTGGTGTCAGGGAGCCCCTGGATGGCTAAAGAGGAAATATAAGGAGGGAAAAGGCCCTTCCAATGCCTGCAGATATGAAAGACAGGCAGCAAAATGCTCCACTCAAGCATTTGATGGTTGTTTTTTTTATTTTTCCATCTTTGATGTGCGGGTTGCTGTGAACAGTGTCAGGAGCACTGGGCTGGGGAATAGCCATTATTAAATAACACTGGGGTTTGTCCTGGTGTAGCTCGGCTCATTTAACAAAGGAAAAGCAAATGGGTGATAAGAATCTCTGTGGGCATAACCTTGTATTTAGGTAACACCTGTGTTCAACATGTCAGACAAATCCCTGATGTGGCTCTGCTGAGATCCTTCCTGCACTCCAACCCATTGGCAAAACTGCCTTTTGCCACAGAGGAAGGGGAGAGTGTTTCTCTGGGTGTGAAAAAACGGTTTGAGAGACTTGGAGAAGGTGATGCTTCTTTGTGCTGTCACATGTTCACTCCTGCCTGCTCTTAGTTTGGCATTTATTTTCCCCCCTTTTTTTCCCCCTTAAAGCCTTGCCTTGTTTGGCATTTCTCTAGTTTCCAGCAGCTGCTGTCCCTCTGCTCCTCCCCCTTCGCCCTGCATTGTGATGTCAAGTGGTGACCAAGATTGAAGACAATGTCCTTATTTAAAAAGAATGCCTGTTTCTTTTCCTGTACTATCTTTCAGCTGATGGATTGGGTTTGGTGAGCAGCAGCACAGGCTTTCAGTTCTCCAAGAGCCCTTCTGCAGATGTCTCTACATGCCTCATGTAGCCCCACTTTTGGCCACCTCATTGGGCATGGACATGAAAATTTTTAGAGAGAAGAAAAAAATATGAAGTATGACTAAATAACAATTAAAAAAAAAAGTTGTTAACATCAGCACCTTTTTTACAGACTGCAGCAGCGTCAAGCCCTGTCTGTCACTCAGAACACTTTTTGCTCCAGAGTCTCACCTTAAATACGAAAACTTCACACCCCTGTGACGGTACCAGGCATCCTCTGAGGGATGTGTGGAAGTTCCTGAGGATTGAAAAGCAGGTGGGAGAGAACCAAAGAAACTCCCGACAGATAATACTGTGCCTCTTCAGTGCTCAAGATATTTTCGAGGGTATGTGCCAAGTATCCACTTTATGAATTGCCTCTGGGACAGGGAAGGTTCTGGGAAGTGTAGAAAACCACTAATGGGACATGGGCACAGACAGTGGTGTTTCTGCTGGGAGAGATAACTGTGTGTGGACAACCTGTTCTGCTGTGGTGCTGCGGAGGGGGGAACACTGCAAAGTAGAGGCCAAAATGCTCACCTACACTGGGTGCTCTCTTCTGCTACTGGTCTAGCCCTGCTCACTGCCAACATAAACCTACAGCAGAGAGATTAAATACGCATTAAGTGAGCTAAGGTTTATGGATTTAGAAAGATTTGCCAGAAATCAGCCAGTCACATAGAGGATGAGCACGGAAATGAGCTCTGGGTGGGAGGGCAGGGGTTTTTCTGCAGAGAAAGTTGTTTTTCTCTGTGTTTGGTATGTCTCTGCTCTGCATCAACAAAGTGGGAAGGTGTGCAGAGATGGGAGGTGGCAGAGGTCCCCTGCAGCCTGCTGGCCTCCTGCCCAGGAAGCTGTGAAGTGAACAGAGAGGATGGCAGAGACTGGGCATCCTGGGCAGGTGGGTGCTCTGAGGGATGCTCCCTGTGCCACCTCTCCACTCATTCCTCTTCCATACGTTTAGCGTGAAACCTCTCTGGAGGGCTGGGTAATGTGCCCTTCTGGAACATGGCTCTGCCCCCTCTTTGGGGTGGAAATGGCAATGATACAGAGTAACTTCGAGTATTTCCCATTGCCCTGCAGTGTTCCACCCCAGTTTCCTCTCTTGCTTTGTTCTCTCCCGACACTGAGTGCTACAAATGTCAGTGCTTTTTCCTTGCTCAGTGCAGCCAGCACTGCTGAGCCACCTTGACTCACAGCTCTCCACAGATGCTGAATGGGGCAGTGTTTGAACCCAACCCCATGAGCTGAAGGAAACCGTGTTGCAATGCTATTGGGAACCCACCTTAGATTTCTAAGTTTGATTTTAGGTGTGAAGCACATCACTCACACTGGTTTTGTTAAGGTGTTGGTAAGCCAAGTCATAGTAAACCCAGTGTAAACAAGCTGAGCCTGTGTGTTACAGGTGTGCCCATAAACAAGGCAGGTGCTGCTCTGGTGGAGAATGTGATGCTTCAATATTGCACTGCCAGAATAGGGGATAGAGGCTGCCTCTGAATCAGCAGTGATCAAAGTTGGGTTATTTATCTCATCTACATTTGAGGACTCTGGTTCAGTTCTTCATGATTTAAAGAAATAAAAAATAAAGTCATTTAAGGAAGAAAAATATCCTAATAACCACGCTGAAGTCTTGCTGTAGAGATAGAAGTGGAATCACTGGGTTCCCTGAAGAAATCACCAAGATCTCCCCGTACAGCTGCAGCAGTGAGAGCTGCAGTGCTGCAGACAGATTTTGGGCGTTTCACCAGCACTCACGGCTGGGTTATAGCTGGAACCTGCTGGGGATTTTGCTTATCCGCATGTCAGTTCAATGCTTCTGCAAGCACAAAAATTTTCTCTCTCGCTAAAAAATCTGTTTCTTTGCATATTGAAAAGGGCATATGGGAAGTAACATGGTAAATGCAGCATGTGCAGGGGAGGACGGCTCGGATCCGAACAGCACCGGACCGTAATTATTGGGTTGTCTTATGCTGAAAAAACCCCCATCGCATGTGCAATTAATAATTGTTAATTTGCACACGCTTCTTCAATTTGTTTCCCTGGCCAAACGCAGTTTCTCGGTGACGGCGGGGAACATTTGCTTCTCCCTCTTGGAGTGTCCGAGCACGAAGCGGAGAGCTGCGCTCCCTGTAGAAGCGGCACTCGGAGCGCGCAGGAATCCCAAAGCCCCTCCACGCGCTGCGAAGTTGAAATTAAACAGCCCAATTCCTCCCCTCTCGCTCACTCTGCGCTTCCCTCGGCTCATCACCCTCACCCTGGGCGGGGCGCGGGGTGCCGTCCCTCCCCTGGGCCGTGCCTCGGTCCCGGCAGCGGCCGCGGTGCCCTCAGCGGGGACGGGCGCGGGGCGGGCCCGGGGGCCGGGCCTGGGCAGCGCGCCCGGAGCCGACGGGCGGGGCTGGCTGTGGGGAGGTTCCTTGTGCTGCTCCGGGCGGCTCCTCAGGCCGCTGCTGCCCCACGAGAGGGACGGGATCCGGCTGGCTCTGACGGCACCATGGGGCACCCGCGGCCGCGGGGGCCGGAGGTGGGTGCGGGCGGGTGCGGCCGCGGGGCGCCCCGGGGTGGGCGCCCAGCCCGGGGCAGTGCGGTGACTTCAGCGCAGAGCGTCTGTTTTCAAGTGAATCCCCTGCCCGGGCTCTTTGCTGGGGCAGACTTTGCCGCGGGGAGGTGTTTGTCGCCTGTCGGACACACTCGGGATGGTTTGCGCGTTTTTCGGGTGGGTTCGGGTCGATGCGGTCCTGCCCTGCGGTCTCAGCGGGCGCCTGGGTTGGGAAGCTCGGCGATGCGATGAACTTCGGTGTCTCCGGCGCTGGTGAAGCGTGACCCTGCCACCTCCCTTCTGCACCCGCCTTTTCTGGGATATGGGAAAACCCTGAGAGTTACTCGACGTGCTGACCCAACCCGTTCTGCCGAGCTGCCGGCTGGGTTTCTTGCAATGAAAGCCTTTTCTGCCTGTTGCTGCTTTTCTTTATTTGGCATGATGCTCTCTAGAAATCTTCAGCCCCAAAGTGCCTCCGGTCCGAGCTGGACCATGGTTCAAGTCAGTGCAGCTCCCTTGGCTTTGGAAGCGTTCCTGCGGGCTGACCGGGCTCTCCGCACACAGACGGACAATGCCCATTGTGTGCCCAGGTCTGCGTGACCCCCACATCCCTCCTCTCAGTAAATCCGCTCGATGCCCTTCCAGTGCGGCTGTTTGGGGACGGGCACCGGCAGATGGACGGGATGGATGGAGCTCTGCTGGCGTGACACTGGTGGAAGGTGCGGGTGTCACGGCGGGGCCCAAGTGCCCAAGGCTGCTGGGACAAAAGCCCCCTGTGTGCATAGGGCGTTGTGTTTCGAGCTGCCTGTGTTTGCAGCTCGAGGGGTGGGAGCTCTCTTTCGAGTCTTTAATCGCTCAAGAATTCATGTTTTCCCTCCCGTGCCGTCTCTACCATTTGATAAACATGAGCTCATGCCAGAGGCTTGCAGGTGACCAGGGAACTTAATTTCCAACCACCTCATGATGCTCACAGGAGTGTTAGCCCTGTGACTTGGGTCTCTTGGCCAAATCCTGCCCAGCTTTGCCAGAAGTTGGGAAGCTCTGAGTTTGAGTCCTTGGGCAGCCCTTCGTTTGCTGCTTGTCGTCAGCCTGCTCTGTGTTACTGTGCCTATGCAGAGAGCCCCTATCTCAGGGTCACTGTTACCGTGTGATGCTGAGCACTCCCCAGCCGTGCTGGGATCCCTGATCCGGACTCCGGGGATTGGTGCAGAGCGCTGGGGCGGGATGGCAGCAGCCAGTCCCCGTTGTGCACCTGCCCTGCCCTTGCCTGCGGCTGAAAGAGGCCCTTCATCCCGTCCTTCTGCCATGAGGTAGCACCAAGCCTGTAAAGTCAGGGGGTTTTTTGCAGTTGGAAAGTGTGCCTGGCCTCCCCTAGGCCTGGGGGTGTGGCACGGGGGTGACCTCCCACAGTGTCCCCATCACCCATCTTGGTGCAGGGTTTGCTGGCTGCAGGTGCTGAGCCCTGGATCCGCCCTCCCCTCCGGAGAGGCAGCCAGCCCCAGGCTTGGTCAGAGCTCCCTGTGGGACAGAGCCAAGGTCACATCCCTCTGAAAAGACCTGTTAGAATTTACAGAGATAGCTGTCGACTGTACTTCAGCCGATTAAATGAAAATTTATTGAGAGGTACAGCTATTGAATTTGGTTTTGCCAAGATTTAACTTTCCTAAGTAGAGAAGCTTGAAAGGTTTCACTTAAATACTCATCTGCACATTTAGTTTTATCTTGATATATAACACCATCCTTTTCAGGGTAATTGAAAATTAGTGCTGAGGGTCTGGTCTTACTGGAAAAGACTTAATAAATTCACTTTTCCTAGAGGCATGATCTCTTCCTATTTTGAGGGGCTAGAACTCCTGCCACAAAAAATGCTGTTGTTGACAGGTGTCTTCTGTGTTCTCACAGCTGAGGAAGAGTGTGCTGGTATCAGTATTGCAGCTTCTTTAAACTGCTGAAGATGCAGTTTCACATGTGTATAAATGAAATTATAAGTGCTAGGTAGGTGATCATTGCTGGTGAAATTAACCTTTCACAAAGCGGGCTGAAGTCTTGTGCCTCACCTAGAAATTTTTATTATTCTTAATAGTGACAAAGTGTAAAGGGTTGTGTCATCTTGACATTGTAATTCCTGTAATTTAGGAAGTGCTCTTTAGACTGCAGGTATGTCTGCGGTGGAGGAAAGATGTGTTAAGGGAGTGGGTCTTATCTCCAGCAGTGATTTGAGAAATCTCCTACATGATTAAGTGCAAGTTCAGTCAGCTGAACTTGGGTTTTTACAGTTGCTCCTCCTCTGAAAATGGATTTAAAGCAGGTTATCAAACCTTCAGGGAGAGAAATGTCAGGGGAACGCACTTAAATGCTGATGTTACCACAAGTGTTATTCCCTTGAAATGACATAATAAGGAAGATATCAGTTACTAATATTCATAGAGGCTTCTAGTTTTATCTGCTCTCTGTCTGTACACAGTGAATTCACCAAAGGAGAAACTCAGTGTGTGAAATTGCTGGAGTACTGTGGGAAGCCATTGTGCTCCGTGAGGAGCAGCACCTTTGTGATGCCTTTGCTGCAAACAGGTGGATCCTTAATTTCATGTTGGTACAGCTATTTTGCAGCAAGTGATTTTAATAATAATAATAATAATAATAATGCATTAGTGAGAATCAGCAGTGGCCAATGGCCCTAAATCTATGTATAACAGAGCTGAAGAAGCAATTTGATTTTCTTCTGCAGTGTCTGATGTCAGTAAACACCTGGTCTTGGCTATGGCTGAGGAAGGAGGAGGGCGAGAGCAAACCTTTCATGCCTTTTCCTCCTTTTGTCTGACTGGCAATTATTTGATGATGCATTTTTAACTTGTTCTCACATGCCCTGTACTGTGGAAACTCCTGCAGGGACTGAGATTTGGTCATGATCATTTGCCTTACTGGAGTTGCTACTGTGTTCTTTTTCTTTCCCTTCACAAAACCTTGGCCAGCCTTTTTTTGGGTTCTTTTTGCCAAAATAAGGGTTTTTTCAGTCCATATTTAGGTGCTGCTTGCCACACTTTTTCTGCCCTCTGAGAGGTGGGATGTGTGTGCAGCTTGTGTGCAGCCTGGCTTCTTTGCACCCACCTATGCATGGCCAGACCTCAGCTCTGCTGAGCTGCAGGATAGGGATAGATAAATACAGTCAACTCAATTTTTTTTGTTGTTTTAGATATATAAATAAGTTCTAAACAGATATTTACCCAGATGCGCCTACCCTGTCCCTCACTTTCGTGGACTTGTGATCATGTGATACATTTACATACCAGCTCTGCATGTGCAGATGCCTTGGAAGGCAGAAGGTGGTAGAGGGACTGATGGAAAAAGCTCCATTTGCCAGGTTTGATTTAAAAAATATTTGCCATGTTGCTCCCTCACCTGCTTGGCACAGGGTGTCCAGGGTGGCACGGGGCAGTCATGGCCCTTGCAATGAGACGTGCACACTTCCCCTGGCTTCTATGCAGGGGGGGGGAACAAACAGGAATGAAATGTGGATATGAAGACCATGAATTTTATATTTATATATATATTTGTCTTTGGAATTCAGAGTTTTCTCTGTTTGTATGCAGAGGAGTGGGAGGTATCACTGGGGGCATCGCGTGCCATCACCACTGTCCCGAGCGCTTCGCACATCCCTCGCTCCTCGTGCCCACGCGCTGCGGTGGCATTTAGTGATTTCTGGATCCTTAAAGCAGATAAACACCAAAACCTGGGGGTTTACATAACAAAGCAGGAGTGGGGCTCGTGTCTGTCAGACAGCTCCAGCCCCCGGGCACCCATCTGCTGGTGTGGGGAGAGGGGGAGAAGCCGTCTGGTGGCTGCTACTCCCACACTGGAGAGCTGGGACCCCAAAAGGAGCTGGGATGGCACCAGACAGAGAGGAAGCCGTGCACCCCAGAAAGGAGGCCGGTTTTGTCTCAGAAAATAAAACCTTCTATTTAAAAGCAGTTGTGGCTCGCACGAATCTAAATAGATACAGGTCAGGGAGATCTTGCTGAAAAAGGGTCAGGGAGGGGGATGGAGCAAGTGCCAGAGGATCTGTCGCCACTCCAGCAGCAAGTGTGGTGTCAGCTCAGTAGGCAGGGTGACAGCCTGTTCAGGGCTTATTGCCAAAATGGATTGTATGTGGGGTTTTAATATTGAGGTAATTACCTGAGAGAATCTTTTTGGGCTACCATGCTTGCTTGGATGCCAATAAAAAGTGCCTGAGAGTGGGGCTGGGTGGGAATGAACTCTGACATGTCTGTCCACCTGTGCCAAGTCTGCACCGAAGCCGGTGTTGGCCATGTGTGGTGTTTGTATCTTTGTGCTCTTTGGTCACATTTCTGCGATTTGTTTTCCCTTAAATCTTCCCTTTTACTCCTTGGGGATGCAGAGTGGACCAGGTTGAGCTCCATCAAATAAAATGGTGCTATCCTCCAGTAGGATTTGACATCAAACTAACCAGTTTGCACTAGTTACCTTAATGTAATGACATTGTCCCTTCCTCCTCTATTCTTGTTTTTATGGCAGAGGAGGAATAGGTAAAATAAATGATCTTCTGCTCCGAGGAACTGACTATTTAGGGAGAAAGGCTGTAATAAAAGGGCAGGTGTCATAAAAAAAGGTGAATAGTGATGGGCTGCACATTTTGCAGAAGAAGAGCACCCCTCCACTGCCCACTCATGGAAAGCCTCCGGGGGAGGAGTTGTAGGGCTGAGGATGAGAAAACTCATCACTATTGGCAGGTTTACTCAACAGAAGGAGACTTTTCTGTCTGGGTGGGGGAGTCCTGTGCACACCATACTGACAGCAGCAAATATTCAGACTATTCATGGTGTTGAGGTCTGTTTTCGTGGTTTATACCTGCTGGCGAAGAAAATGAAACTGCATTTCCTGGATTGCATTTTTCAGGTCAGGCTAAGTGGGCCTGATTTCTGTCTTACATCTTTCTTTCTGCCGGTGCAGTGAGCCCTCGTGTGTGCAGCCTTCACATGAGGGCTCTTTTTTCAGAGAAATAAGATAAGCCTACTTATAAACACCTGGTGCTTCCCTGGGCTCTCTCAGGATTGGCAGCAAGATCCCAGTGAGCTGGGGGCACTTTACATCTTCCTCCCCAGGGCTGGGGAAGGTGGTCCAGGCATAGAGGGTCCTCTCTTCTCCAGGACGAGTGTTCCAGAGCACAGAGACAAAAGGCAGTGCTAGGCAGACAATGTCCCACAGAGCAGCACTCTGACAGCCTCTGTCCCAGCCTGTGCAAGTGGCTGATTCAGAGCCAGTTGCAGTTTCTGGTTGTCTGGCCGTGCAAGAACTTGCTTCTCTTTTCCCTCCAGGATCTGCCGATGCCGTGTCCCAGGGTTCTTCCTTGCCACCAGCACTGGCTCAGCGCTGAGCCACTTCCTAGAAACTTCTCCCATTTTGCCAGCCAGACTTCTGGCAGGATTTTTAAAATCAGAAATACTCATTTCTTGTTCTTCCTGCCTGTCTGTATTTGCCCCACCCAGAAAACACCCGTTGGTGAGCACAGGCTCTCTGCATTGCCTGGGTCAGATGAACCTCGCAGCACAGGCTTCTCTCACCATCAGCTGGGCTGACTCCTGCGTGAAGCCTTCAGGAAGCCCTCGGGGGGTGTGTGTGTGGGGGGAAATAAACCAGCAAGAGTAATTAATTGCACCTTTCCAGCACTTTCAGTAGCCTGAGGTGTTGTGGCCATGGCAGGACCTCGTAACTGCACCCCACTACCTGGCTAAAGTCAGCCTTTCTCTGGGGGCTTTTTTTAATTTAAAAAGTAAGTGTTCTCACTCCCAACCATCTTTGAATGTAGCACAGAAGACGTGGAACAACTGGATGGTTTGTGCTTGCATTTTCCCTTTCAATTCAAGCAAGATGCAGTTACATGATGCAGTTGACTTCACATGAAGAGCATGAATCTGCCTTGCTTGTGGTTCTCTTGGGTGCAGTGGGAAGCACCTGTGGGTGCTGGGGTCTTCCAGGGAGTTCAGCTGTCCTCTCGCTGTCACAGCTGAAGGGCTGCTGAAACAATTTGGAGAGCAGGCAGTACATCATAGTCTTTTCAGAAAGAAGTACTTTGTTTTCTCATTTCTCTTTTGCTATTTATGTAGTCCCCGTGAGATGTTCTGAAGTATATTTTTCCATGACTGAGGTTTCCTGCAAATTGATTTTTTTTTTTCTGTGCTGTGTCCCACCCAGAGTTAAGTCTTACCAAGAAAGAATAGTAGATGACTCATGGTGGCTTTGAAATCTCTGTGGTTAGACCTGATCATGCAGAATTTTGGCCGCAGTTATGGCAAGTGAGCCATTTTGTTCATCAGGAGAAAGAACTGGTGAGATGGGAACTGCTGTCTGATCCTGTTTGGCCTCTTCTCTCCCAAAACTGTTGCATTTCTTCCTGCCAAACAGCTTTTTTGTACATGTAGAAAACTCTCTGGAAGCACTTGTCTGGCCAGCACTGCTCCAGAAGGTCATGGCAGTTGAAGGGGAAACAGTCTTTAATTTTTGCCTCATTGTGTGCTGAGGTGTGGAGCGTTAAGCTTGGAAGTCGTAATCTTAATGCTCCGATTTCCTGTAGGAATTTGTGGGAAGAATACTGTAGAGGGGTTTTGACTAAAGGAGAATGAGCTGCAGGCTGTCTGCCTTGCCCAGACACCAGTGTTGCTTGTAAGTTGCTGGAAGTCTGGGGATGTGGTGAGGGAGAGGAGGGAGGAGGCAGCTGAGGCTCGATTTGAGCTCTGAGATGAGCGTCATCTTTCCCTGTGTGCCATCAGCGGCCTCCTGTGCAGGCTTGATCAAGGCATTGTTTCTCCCCTCTAGGAAAGTGGTTAAAAAAAAATTGTCCACGGCATCTATTTTGCTCTAAGCAAGCTGTCAGTATTGTCAGTGTGTGTAAATGAGCTGTTTTGCATAAATTTGCAGGTGTTTAGTTGTATTTAAGAAAGAAACATAAGGGAGCTATTCTGTTTCTGCAAGTTACTGCTTCATAGCAGACAATTTCTCATTGAATTTGCCTGGATTTGATCTCAGTCTGAAACCTCAACCATTGTTCCAGAGTTATTTGAGAAATCAGTACCCAATTTCTGTGATTATTTACTCATCCTTAATTCTGATAATGCATCAAACACTTCAGGGTATAGAAAAATTAATTTTTCAGTAACTTGAGTACCCTGTGTCCTAGGTGCTGTTATGTTACTGTGGAGGGTCTCCATGGGAGAGGCTGGTTTGCAAAGCTACCTGGAGCCCTCCATGAAGTCTTGGGGACAGCATCACCTCTACCCTCTGAGCTTGGCTTAATGGCTTCTCTTAAAATTACCTCTGGGACTTCCCCGAGCCAACTGTTTTCTTCTTATAAATGAGACGTTCCCAGATATTTGTTTTAGCTGGCCAGGGAGAAGGAAAATGCAGTTCTTGGGAGGCCTTAATGTTATCCTAAATCCGCAGATGAAGATATTTGGGAACTGGTTGGAGATTTCTGGGTGTGAAAGGGAGGCTGAGGGCTGGTGTTTGCCCGTGTCAGTGCTTGCTGCTGGCTGTGCTGAGGAAAAGCAGCTGTTCATGGAAATGTGGATCAGGAGCAGACATGCACCCTCCTGTTGTCACCTCTGGGACCTGCTGTTGCTGGTTTTTTGGGATCGATGCCTGATTGTACAACAGCCTTGTGCTGGGTGCCGACAGTGGGAGCTGCGGCCACTGAGCGCTGCAGCTTTAGGAGTAGACTGGAAAATAACTGAAGTCAAATGAGGATAGAGACATCAAATTCTTGTGGAGCTTATCAGCCAGAATGCATCAAACGTGTTTAAAAGCGTTGCTAAATAAAACATTAAAAATCATTAGGGAGCTTCAGTTTGGAAAGGTGCTGAATCCAGTTCTACAGGCAGGAGTACAGGAGCATTTTGGGGTGATGAGAGTGGCTGTGCCACATCGTGGGGCTTTGCACTTGTGGCTCCAGCCTGTCCCGGGCAGGGACAGCAGGTGACAGTGTTCTCAGGGAGGTTCAGGGTCCCATTTGGGATGGAGAGGCAGCAGGATTCTGGCTGAGGAGCAGAGAGAGGAACTGGGACATACACTTGCTGGGACAGCCTGGTGACCCCAGGGTGCCGCAGTTCCTCTCACACCCATAAACCAGAGTTCATCCCATGCTCTGGGTTTACCAAAGTACACCCCTGGCACAGTGTGTGCACAGTCAGCAAAAGCTTGGCAGAAGTTAATGTTCAGTGTGAGCAATCACAGGGTTGGTTCACGCTGCCAGGAAGGATCAGCGTGGGATGGCACCGTGCAAACACCTGTGTAGGCCTGGCACTGCATGTGGGTCCCAGCCCCGCACCCTGTGCTTGGAGCTGCCTCTGAGAGGGACAAAAGCATCAATAAAACTGGTGGTGGTTGTCCTCAGAGCTGGTGGTGTCCTGGGGAAGCCACCCTGGGAGATGAGCCTGTGCCTTGGACTTCTCAGGCAGGGGAGGGAGTTGGACTTGACTGCTCACATGGGAACATTTGAGTTCTGCACTGTAGTGGGGACTACACTAACAGTGGTACTGTTTAGCAGAAGGGTTGCTTTCCTCCTCCATCATGGCCCTCTGCTCCTGCCAACTGTTTAGGTTTTTTTTAAATGGAAATTATTTGAAAAGTTCCATTAAGGCAAACAAACTCCCAAAAGTCAAGACGATGGAAACAGCATTTTATTAACATGTTAAACTTTTAGTTAAGCTATCAGTAAAAGTACATGGTCTCAATCTGCTATTCCTTGTTGCTGTGATACCTGCAGGAATTTCTCATTTCTTTGAGCAGGTCACATAAAGGGTCAACAAAAGGCAGCTCCCTATGCTTTCACATGGAAAAAAGCAGGAGGGGAAAGAAAGGTCATGTTCCCACTTAATGGGAACAGTTCAGTCAGCAGCAGGGTGGCAGCAGGAGTGGGGACATTGACCTCCTGACACATACCTGTGCTCTAGAGCTGCTGCCAGGAGCCAGTGCCCGTGCAGGGCACAGGGCTGGGCTGAGATCCTGTTGCAGTTGCCAAATCCCTCCTGAGCACAGGCTGCAGTGCTTTCCCTGGAATTAGCGTGGCCGGTAGGAGATATGTGAAGGGTCTATGTTTGCATTTATTAGCTGCCACCTAACCCCACTGTGGGAGGGAGGGATGGAGGTGTTGGGCTGCCTGCCAGCATTCCCGCTCGTCTCTGAGCCGCCGGAATTCTGTGCGGAAATGTGGCTTGGCAGGTGGCAGCTGCTGGAGCAGATGTGGCACTGGGAGATACCAGAATAGTGCTGAGTGATGTACAGGACATCAGCCCTGTAGATATCTGTACATTTAGGTCACAAAAATATGTGCTGTATTTGGATGACGTGTTCAACTACAGATAAGAGCAGCAGCCATGCGTATCATCCTGTGAGCACCGTGGTGGTCCTTGTTATCCCTGATCCTTGTGGTCACTCCAAGAGTCCTGTGTATAACACTATCACTTTGGTAAGCTCCTTGCTTTTGGGATTTTATGTAAAGCTTTTGTGGGCTCTGTCTTGTGCCAAGCTCTGTGTTTCTGTCAGCACCCAGAAGTGCTGCATCCTTTGGTCTTGCTGCTGTTGATGCTTTTTGCAGCAGGCAGTTTTCCCATCCTCTCTTTTCCATCAGCCCAGGACTCGAGTGACCACTCCGTTGCATCTCAGTTGTGCGGTTTGGGGATGCTGAGGTGGAGCCGATCCCCAAGGTGCTGTCACCTGGTTCCTTTTGCCTGCCTGCTACTACAGTGCATCTCTGGGGGTGAGTAACCAGGTCCCAGGGGCTCTGGTCGTCCCCTGTCCTGGGGTGTTATGTGCAGTGCTCCTGGGTTTAGGGCTGCAGGGCGTGAGGATGTGTGCTGTGACCACATCAGGGAGTGGAGGGCTGGTGGTGATCTCTGGAGGATGCACAGCCTGAGGTGCGAGTGCTGTGCTTAAACACTCTTGTCCATGCCTGAGGAATCCAAAGCAAGGTGATGAATTAGTATATGTAGGGCCAGCGTTAATTACCAATAAATGCCTAATGATCGGCTTCCCGGGAAGGCTGCACTTCCTGTGGCAGCCCGGGGAGCAGGGATGGTGCTCCTGGAGTGCTGCTCCAGGGGGAGTGGGAGCCAGAGCAACCAGTACATCAGCATGAGATCAGCAGCCGCTGCCCATCCGAGGATGTTTATGTTTTCCCTTTACTGTTCTGTAAAGCAAACGAAATGAGTCCTTGGGAGGTGCCTGACGCTTAGGCTGGGCCTGGGTGTGGGGACAAACCAGCACGGAGGGGTTTTCTGGCTGCAGCCGTGGTTAGTCACCAGTGCCTTGCCTCGTCCTTTCCCTTGACCTGCGTGGCTTTTCTGTGCCCTTTTCTCTAGCAGGAGTGCTGTGGGATGGATGCTGCAGGGGCGGAAGGGGCTCTGCCCAGTGTGGATAGTGCAGCAGGGACTTCCAAGGATGAACCTGTTGTTTCCAGGCCATGCCAGCCTTGAAGCATTTCATGCCCTGTTGCAAACAGGTCATGTGGATTCCTGTGACTTTGCTATTCCTCTGGGCAGGCTGGTGGCTTGGCAATAAGCCTCACGTGGCAAGGACTGTGGAAATCAATAATGCAGAGCCAGGGAACTGTGGTGCAGGAAGCGCTAACTGGTTTCTGCTTTTAGAGGTATTGCTATTAAATGTGGGTACTTTGTGGGAATAATTGTTTTGGAAACAGTGTTTTAAAATATGTTGGTTTTATCAGGATTGGCTAAAGATAAGTAAATTAGGTCAGGATGAAGTTTCAACATGTTTATTGTTGATCTGAATTTTTATTTCAGTTCTCCAGCTCCAGATCTTTCCAGGGTGGGAGCAATGCTTTGGTTCTTACTCAAGGGTTGTTTTGTGTGTTTTAAAAAACAAACCCTAATCCTTTTGCACTGCCCCTGCAGTATGAGCATCCAGAAGGGCAGATTTTCAGGAGGCGTGTGCATGTGCCATTGTTGGCTGCTGGCTCCTCTGGCTGAGTGTTTTCCATGTACTGAACTGAAGAGCAGAGTTAAGGCATTGCTGAGCATTTTTCAACCCTTTTGTCTTTTAATTTCATAGTTAGGAAATGTAACATGCTACCTACAAGAGCCCTGGGTTTTTGATTAAATATTGGGGGGAAAGATAAAATCAGTGTGTGTCTATACTTTGTGTGAGTGTGGGGATTTTTCCTGGGCTGGAAAAGCAGGATGCTCTTTGCAGGTGCTGGCAGGGATCCTGAGCACAGGGGCACTTCCTAGCTGAGGTGGAGGGCTGACTCCTGCTCAGGGCTGGGGGAAGGAAGGTGTGCCAGGGCATTAATCTGGGGTGCTGACAAGCCCAGCTCCTCCTGGGGGAGGCAAATAACTCCTCAGAAAGGGCTCTTGTCACCTGAGGCTATTTCTCCATGACAGAGTGGTCCAAAGCTAATTTTAGGTTTGAAATGGGATGAATTAGGAAATATTTACATGCAAAAGATTCATCACCACTAGACAGAGCAAATAGCTGTTGAGGGTATCGTGCATAGCAGTTCCTTGGCATTTCATCTGGGCTCTTGGTTGCCCCTATTGCACCCAGGCTCCTGGCAGCAGCAGGAGGAGAGAGAGAATTCATGGCTCAGATTCTTTGGGCATTGTTTTGATTGTTTGTTTGTTTGTTTTCTATTTAATAACCCCATCTCACTGCCCTGTTTTGGCCTGAGCCTGTCTGTCCTGCTCCAGGCAGCCTGGGAGGTTTTTGTGTGTCCCACCATGGGCACTGCTGTCTGCAGGAGAAAACCAAGTATGGGAACAGAGGTCACTCGTCACAGCCCTTGCCAAAAGGTCGCTGTACTGGGAGAGATGCCATGAGAACAGGAATGAGATAATTTTCAGGGATTCTAGTGTTTCTCACCGTAGGGACAGGAGTTGATACAGAGCGTCAAACCCTGGGGAGGCATTAGCAGGAAATGTCTGTTTTTCCTGGATGTATTTTCGCTTCTCTGCTCTCCTCTTTCTCCAAATGAAGTTTTTCTGGGTTTCGTAGCTCTGTGTGGTGCTTGTCAGCATCGAAACCTCGTTAAGGAGCTGTGATTATCTGAGCTTGTTTCAGATCTGCCATGATACAGAATAAACTCAGGCTGACCAAGTTTTAGGTAATCTGTGCTATTACCAGCCGCATACATTTTCACATCAGGACGTGAGTGTCTTCAAAACACAGAACTGTTCATGAATATTTACAAAAATATGTATTTCCTGCCTTCCAGTTTCCATGCCTTTAAAGCTGTGCTTTTGTTGTCCTGTGCAACAAGTAGAAAAATTTTCTTTAGTGAAGGCTGAGATGGTCATATGATCCCTGAAGTAATAACTTGGGGTTAAAGCATAACCAAAATGGCAAATAACAAGTAGATATTGGGCTTGCAAAGTTGCAGGATGGAGCTGCAGGTTTGCAGTATATTCACAAGGGCTTGGGGATTAATATAGTTAATTTCTGATTTTTAAGTCATTGTCCCTGCAGTTGAAATCTCGGCTGACTCTTGATGCTGTCACTATTTCCTGTGTATATATTTTACCAGTTCAAGAGGTTTGGGGTCCATGTGCTGTGGGGACAGCCTGGGAATGGGAGGCAGAGACCTTAAGTGGTGCTTGGGAGAGGAAATAATTAATACGAGAACTGGGTTGGACAAAGGCAGTGTCAGCAATCTTTATGGGGTTTGTAGTGTGTGTTTTACTTCTTTACGTTTTTGATCATCTCCTTTTTTCCTTGTCTGTTCATTCTTTACCATGTTTTTCCTTTACTGCTGAGTCTTTTCATTGTGTTTTCCTTCTTGCTGCTTTTGCCCAGGCAGACTTTGAGCTGGATAAAGCTGGAGCAGCGCCTTCCCTCTGTTCAAACACAGGTTGCCACACCAGCTCCTGCCCCAGCAGCAGGTTTGGGGTGTGGGTGCTGAAGGTGCAACTGTTCCCCTGCCTCCTCCAGCCCTGGGGGTCTGCAAACCCCTCCTCAGGCAGTGCCGTGCCTTTGCCATTAGATAGGGCTTTCTCCCTAGTCTCTGCTTTAAACAAGCAATTAAACTGAAAGAGAATAGATTTAGATTAGATATTAGGAACAAATTTTTCCCTTTGGGGGTGGTGAAGCACTGGTTGCCTGGAGAAGCTGTGGATGCCCCATCCCTGGAAGTGTTCAAGGCCAGGTTGGACAGGGCTTGGAGCAACCTGGGATAGTGGAAGATGTCCCTTCCTGTGTCAGGGGGTTGGAACTGGATGATCTTTAAGGTCTCTTCCAACCTTGAATCACCATTCTGTGATTCTAATTCAGAGCACTTCTCCTTTGTCCACCCTGCTCACAGCAGCCTTCTGCAGGCTTGCAGTCTGCTGTCACGTTTCTCTGCCTTCTCTCAGTGTTGACACTGTTCTCACAGGTCAAATGCTTTAGGTCTGAGTCTTCCTGTGTTCTGCACCATCTCTTCCTGCCTGGTTCAAAGGCAATAGTCCTGTTTGTGCATCTTGGCACAGGTTTTGCCTTTGTTCGGATTGCCGGTTCTTGACTCACTCAGACCCTGGTTTTTCTCTTTTGGTTGGCTGGGGTTTTTTCCTTTAAAAAACCTGCTGCTTGTTTTCTATCCTGAATGGCAACAGCTGAACACTGAAATGCAGCACTTGTTTCTCATAAGTTTCATCCTGTTATTTGCAGTCTCCTGCGATTTGCTGGGTTCACTTGAGTGCAGTATCAGAGGTTTGTAATTCCCTTCTCTGGTCCATCAGCAGTGCAAGCAGTGAGTGGCACTGGACAGGCAGGGCTTTCTTGCTGTGGCCTGCCTGGTTTGTGGCTAAATCCTGGATATCCGTGCTTGGTGCCTGTTTACACCCAGCCTGTTGCAGATTAACCCAGGCATTCCTCAGCTTGCCCATGGGAATGCAGAGAGTGTCCGCATGGAAACTCTGGCCAAGAGGTTAAGTAGCTCTTATGGAGCAGAGCCCTGTAAAGCAATTTGGCAAAGCTTTCAGAAGGATGTGGTATGTCCTGTCTTTCCAGCTGACCCCAGTGCCATCTTCCCTGCCCAGGGCTGGGTTTGCCCTGTGTCCTCTGGCTCTGCAGCAGCCAGCTGTGATGGAGCATGGCCACTGCCCAGGCTCGTGGGGCTGCTGGCAGGGCCACAGGCAAGTCACGTTTTCTCCTCTCCACCCAAAAATTTGGCTCTAATCTTGATGGGGGGAATCTTGCTGCTGGGACTGACTCAGGTCCATCTGAGTTTGGATTCTTCTTTATTGCAGGATTTGTCTGTGCCAGCTGTGAAAACAGCTTTAGCTTTAAAAAAAAAAATCCTGAGTTATGGAGCCTTGCTGTGGTCCCTTGCAAATAATCATTGCATACACTGGTTAATTGTTTATCCATTAACCAACTGTGTCAATTAATCTGACAGAGAACCCAGCTGTACCTGGCATGGCAGGGAGGAAAGGAGGAGGAGGAGGGAGGATGAGCATCCTCTCTCCCTGTTGACTCCTCTCTGTTGCTCTTCCACCAGCCCTGCTGATGCTGGTATTTGTCTGCTAGTTTCCTTCAAGTGTAATTGTTGGCATGGCATGTCCAGAGTGTGTTTGGGCTTGTGTTCTCTTTGACCATGGAAAACTCCTTTTGGAAAGGGCATTAAGTTTCCATGAAGCAAAAGCATCTTCTGATGGAGAGAAAAAAAAAAAAATCTGTTTTGTTTCCAAATGTGAATGCAGACAGAAATACAAAGCAAGATGCTGCTTTCTTTCCAGCTAGAAATGCACAAAAAAATCCTTTGTGTGAAGTGCTGAGTGGGAAATAGGATTTTATTTTATGTGTTGGTGCGGAGTGAGGCTCTGGGCTCCTTCCTGCCATGCCCAGGGTTATCTGGGAAAGCCTGGTAGCATTGCCTCCCTTGGGAATGCTCTTTATGTATGCCTGCTTTCCAGGGAGAAAATCAAACACCCAAAGCCAGGTGGAATGACTTCACTCCAAACAAATGAAAATGTACCTTATGGTCTCTGAATAATTGAAATCCCCTGCAGTATGTTGTTAGAATAGGAAAAGTGTAAAGCTTCCAAGTAGGAGAACTGGCTTTCCATTAAGTGGTGATGAGGGAGGTGTGGGGCAGTGCCAGTGCCAAATTCCTGCTGCACAGAGGCTGCACAGGCTGGATAGGGTAACATCAGTGGGGTGAGAACAGTTTGATAATTGAAACAAAATAAAATATAGTAATAATTGTAATGAAAGGGGAGTAACACTGATGGAAACAAGTGATGCACCACACAGTAATTGCTCACCACCCCCTGACCAGTGCCCAGCTCCCAGCAGCAGTTGGCACTTTCCAGCCAATTTCCCCAGCTGATATCCTGGGTATGGTGTCCTGTGGAGTGGAATAGCCCTTTGGACAGTTTGGGTCAGCTGTCCTGGCCATGCTGCCCCACAGCTTTTTGTGCACCTCCTCACTATCAGAGCATGGGAGACCAGGGAGTCCTTGAATTAGAGGAAGCAGTACTTAGCAACAACTCAAACATCAGTATGTTACTGTGTTATTCTAGTCCTTAATCCAAAACACAACACTGTACCAGCTAATAAGAAGAAAATTAACTGTGTCCCAGCTGAAACCGAGACATTGCCCTACAGTTCAGTGAATCACTAGGAAAGGAGGTACCCACATGTGTTTTTATGTTTGAATTATTCAAGCAGATCTCTTGAAGTGACCTGGGGGCCCAGTGATCCCCTGGTCTGGTCCTAAAGCCTTCTGTGCTCTGGTGGCATTCCCTGCCACTGATGGAAGGTGACAGAGCCACCATGGCCCTTGGAGCCCTCACTCCCAAGATGAAGCTGTTGGTGCTGCATTTACTTTGGTATAAGAGAAGAGATTGACCCAGTTTTTCTTGATTCAAGTCTGTGTGCAAATGGATTTTTTTTTTCTGAAGGCAGCTGCTTCTGGCATGTTTTTGGGCTTACATGGTATCAGCCTTATGTAGTAATGAAATAATGGACTTGTTTCAAGAGGAAACAATAATAGAGAATGTCCTTTCAAAAGCAGCTAAACACATGATTTATTAAAATGTTAAATTATTTCCAAGTTACGGCATACCCAGCTCTTGCTGTGGAGCTCACTCAAGAATAATTGCACAGTGTTCTTTGCAGAACTTAACATCAGAAATGTCACACTTTTTTTGAAAAATCATTCTTTAACACAATGTGAGGGTTTCCACAAGTATAAATGGGCATCCTTGTATTGGCCTCTGTAAAATGTTGCCAGTTTGTCCTGTCCTTATTTTTTCAGTGTAGCTGTCGAGCTGTGACATCTATTGCAGAGCAGGACAAAGACTGAAGGGACTTTTTGTCATCACCAGGGAGATGCCCAGGAGCTGGAGCCTGGCTGTGTGCAAGGACCAGCAGCCAGCTCCACAGCCCTGTGGTGAGATGCAGAGCCTGGAGAAGGAAGGGGAGGAGGAGGAAGAGGGTTTGCAAATACTCACAAGCAGGGAAGCCTTGTGTCAGTGTCAGTGACTATGCCTCATATATCGATTTACTTTTGTTTCCTTATTTTTTTTTTTTTTGCTTCTTCCTTCCCCATTTTTCTCATGACTCAGGCTCCTGGCATGGATAGATGGGAATAAAGGTGGGAAGTGCTGTAGTCCCCAGTGCCCAAACACCTCTAAGTGCCACTGCCTGAGTGCTCCGAGCAGGCAGCAGCTTTCCCCCTGGCTGTGTCCCCGTCGCAAAGGGACAGTGGGCTTGTCTCCTGCAGCCACCTGGGATGCTGGATGGATGAGCACAGAAGCTGTGGAGTCTACCTTGTTGCTTCCAGGCTTTCTGTGGGCATCAGGATGCTCCTGACCCTGGAGAGGAACCTTTACAGCTGTAACTTTTGAGCCTGCTGAGAGGATGGAGCCGTGGGAGAGCATGAGGCATGCAGACACCACAGGCAGTTGTGTAAGGTGCACAGAAATAGAGGAAATCTTAATAATGCCAGGAGTTTCTATCAGAAGTTCCCTCAAAGGAAGAACACATAGCAAAAACGCCTACAGGTTTTTCTGAGTGAGCTTTTCCTCTGTGCAGCCTGACCTGAGAAACGCAGCGCTGGGTGAACTAAGTCTGGGATTTAGCCAGGCAAGGTATGGTTTGTAGCTTTAGGGCTGAACATTTGGCACTAGGAGTGTAGGATGGGGATATTTGGGATGAATGTGGGTAAAGGGATGGAAGAAAGATGTGTCCATGCATTGCCAGTGGTTTCCTTGAGCCCTGTCTTACAGACAGGGTGGTGACAGCCCTGCCCCATCTCTCCCCAGTGCCCCACGGCTCCTGAGCGCAGGCCCCTGAGATGTCTCTGAGAGCAGAAAGCCATGGAGCCACATCCACGCTGAAGAAACTCGCTGCAGACATGAGCAACATCATCGAGAGCCTGGACACCAGGGAGCTCCATGTGGAGGGGGAGGAGGTGGATGCGGAGATACTCACTGACCCCAAAGGCTCTGGTGAGTTGACACCCTTGTGTTCTCATCCCATGTCCTGCCCGGGTTTAGCAATCTGTTGGCAGGTAGGGTACAGCCTCAGGGGTTTTGCCAAGCCCAGCATTGACCCTGATTTAGAACCAGGAGGGTCTTAAAACTTGAGCTTCTCAAGTCAGGTCCCTTCTGTGTAACCTTGTCTTTGAGCTCTCTTTAATAAAAGCTGCTATCTTTTGCTGGAATTAATGCTGCTGTATAAATGCTCCCGTGTTAAACCATAGCTGTTGTCTGCTGGCTTTCATGCCCTCATGTTACAAGGCTGTTGAGCTAACAGTTTTGTGGGGTTTGTGGTCCTTCCAGTGTGCATTCCCTTCTCTGCCATCTACCACACCCATGGGTTCAAGGAGCCGGGCACGCAGACGTACCTCACGGGATGTCCTGTCCGAGTGCGTGTGTTGGAAGTTGAACGCTTTACTTCCACTAAGAAGGTCAGAACTTCCAGAAATTCCATTTGATTTCTGTAGAACTGTATTTAAAATCCTGTTTGTGCCTTAATTTTGCGCTTGCTTGTTTGTGGGCTGAGGAACCAGCAATGCCTGTGTCTCAGAAAACGCTTAGGAGAGAAGGTTATCTGTCTATCTATAAAATCTAATAAAGAAGAACAAGAAATCATGAGACAGAATAATCCTTAAGTAAAATTGAGTAAAGGCTCTTTAGATGAGCAGCTGCAGGAAAATGGCTTATTTCAAAACTTGCATCCCATGTGGTGATGTTCTCCCCTGCAGGTACCAAGCCCCAATGTTTACACCATCGAGCTGACCCATGGAGAGTTCGTCTGGCACGTGAAAAGGAAGTTCAAGCACTTCCAGGAGTTTCACAGGGAGCTGCTGAGGTACAAAGCCTTTGTACGCATCCCTATCCCCACCAGGAGGTGAGTGTGTGTCCCTGTGGCCGTGGTGGGCTTTGGGAGATGTGATCTTTTTACTTCTAATATTGTACCTATTTGGCTTCCCATTTACTATTGTATTACTATAATCTACTATTATTTGGTCCCATTTACTTTGCTGTAAGGAGAAGAGGGCAGAAGAATTCAGTCTCCATGAATATTTAGCAGCTATAATAAAAATATTTAATCTATGTGTTTAGCAGCTGTAGTCTAAGTGATGCAAACATCTCTCTGCTGATGCAGAAAACTTGCCTCCCAGGCCATCAGCTTTTGAGCTGGATTTGCCTTGAACTTGGGGAAGGGTTATGATAATGCTAATGGAAATCACTGGAGTTTTGTGGCTTTCTGACAGCATGGGCAGGATGTGGGAGGTGGGGCGGTCCCTAGCCAGGCTGGCCTTGGTGCTTGGGATGGCTGGAAATGTAAGAGGAAGGGGAAAAGAAGTGGGAGGAGAAGTGGTGTAGGTCAGTGAGAGCCTCCTGATATAGACAAACATTAGGATATGATAGGAAAGGTAAAATTATGAGAGGTTAAGGGCTGGAGGAACATAATGCTCTAAAAACAGGTTGTAGGCTCCGTTTACTTACAAGGGAAAATTGAGGCCCTCAAAAATCAAGCACTGATATTTCTGTGCTGTGTTTTTGTTTGTGAGCTAGTTGCAGCACCCCAGCTTCTTAAATGAATCCACACTGTCTTCTTTTCTGGTTTGTTTTTTGGTTTTGTGTCTATCCTGCCCACTTGTCAGTTTTTAAGATCTTGGATAGGAAAAATAAAGGCATTGCAGAAGAGGGGTTACATATCAAGGCATACACACACTTGCAGCACTGAGACTTGATGTCGGGGTGTGCTTTTCCTTCCAGTCACACGGTGAGAAGACAATCCATCAAAAGGGGGGAGCCGAGGCAGATGCCGAGTCTGCCGCACACCGCAGAGAGCACGGTGCGGGAGGAGCACTTCTCTAGCAGGAGGGTGAGTGCCCACCTCAGTCTGGGGGCCAGAGGGATGCTCTGAGGTGCAGAGAAGCCAGGCAGGTGGCTTGCAAAGCCACACACTTACCAAAACCCTTGTTTGTTACCGTTGCAGTATGTTGCTTGACAAAGTTTGGCTTTGACAAGTCCAGCTTTAATGCCAAATTCTCTGCTGTGCAGGATGAGGATGCTGCTCCTGGGGTTCATGTGGGCAAAGCTTTCCTCTGCAGCTGAGAAACACCATGATGCTGGGAGTGGTGGTTCCCCTCCTCCCACCTGCTCTGATTTAAAGATAGACAAGGCAGTTTGCAGAGTCAAGTTGCGTGATGGAGGCAGCCCCGTGGCCATCAAAATCTGAGAGATTTCAGTGCTGTCCCCCTCAGAAAGAGGAGATGACAGTCAGGCTATTGATGCTGCAGTGGGTAATTTTAGCCCAGGCACACGTGTTCTGTGTAACTTCATCAGATGTTAACAGATGGGCCCTTCCATGGAGAGGGTGGATGTCTTCCTACCTCTTCATTGCAGCTTTGCTGTTTGCGAGTTAACAACCCTATGTTTGTTCAGGCTGTGCTTGTTGTTCTCTTTCTGCTGCTCCTTCCCTCCCTCCCTGGGCTTTGTGCCACTGGAGCTTCAAGGCCCAAAGGATTAAAGGATTGTGTCTTGTAGCTGTGCCATGCAGAAACCTTGCTGTTCACGGCTTCTCTGATGTGCGGGAAGTTGCAGGAGAGAGATGTGGGTTTAAAAGAGGAAGAAAGCTGGTTTATAGATGCTTTTTTTTTTTTAGCTCATGTTTCCTTTCAGTTTGCTTTGTGTCCGGTAGGACTCTGCCCAGTTTCCCATGCCCAGACAGTTTAATTTTTTCTTTTTCCTTTTACCATGAAGATGGGAAGAGATTACTTCTCCCATAATAGTCTCTTCTCCCACGCTGGCTGGGGAGGACAAGCCCAGCCACTGCTCTCTCTGTGTCTTTGGGACAGGACAGCATGGTCCCTGTGTTCCTCACCCCATGAACCTTTTGTTTTGGTTAAACAGACTCTCTCAGTTGACTCTGAGCCTGTTTTCTCACAAAGCTGATTCATGTGGGTCAGAAACAATGGGGACTGATTTGGTATTTGAAATTGTTCTGAAACTTTGGCTCAGTCAAGAAAGTTGACCTCCAAAGTGACTCTGCCACAGAACAGGTCTGTTGGTGGAAGGTACAAACACAGAACTCTGAACAGTAAACAACCTGTGACCAAACTGTTTATAGTGCTGAGCTGTGATATCCTGTGAGCACATAATAATGTATTTATTTATCCACTCAAACTGAAAAGTGGGTCTGATTTCTTGATTGCTTCCTAATGCCAGACAGTTGGATTACAGGAATTTTCAAGAAAAACCTCCACATCTTATCTAAAGTTTCAACATTTTAATTGTAGAAACAGCTGGAGGACTACTTGACAAATATCCTGAAAATGCCGATGTACAGGAACTACCATGGAACAGTAAGTAGAAATTAGTTTGCTTAAATGTCTAAAGAATATTCACTTTACAAATGCTGAATTTGTTGGAAGAAGACATGCAGCTTCTGCAAGAAACATTTTACAGCTGTTTTGTGAGCATATTGGCTTAGCTGATTTCTCCAACACAGATGTACTGTGATTAAAACCAAAGGAATGACTCGATGTTAGAGGTTGCTGGTATAATGCAGTGATAACCTCCTCAAGCTGGTCCAGTCCAGACAGCTGGCTGTACATGTATGATGTAGTGGACTTCTGTTTAATTCTGCAGAGTGCTTAAGATGATAAGTTAAAGTTTTAAATACTTAAAAATTTGAATCCAAGCCATATTTGTAATTGCTCTTTCAGTCTGGGCTTTGTGTGTGGTTCTGGGTTCTGGTTCTGTTCTTTGTCTCAGGTTTCTAGTCTGTGCAGTTCCACTGGACATCAGTGACATTGAGTTTGTGCGAGTGTGATACCGAGAGGTGAATGGGTATTTTGTCGGTTCCAAAGGGGATGGTAGTTGGCTTATTTCCCCAACTCAGTGCTCTTTGAAATGAGGACAGATGTCAAATCAAGCTTCAGGCCTATTTTAAGCAAAAATACTTCTTTTGAAATTCTTCCTCGAATGTTTCTTCAGAAGCCCTCACCTGTCAGCCGCAGCTGTGACATCTCTTGGGGATGGTAATTTATTTCCCCTTTTTTTGGCTGCATAATGACTGTGTTACTCCATCTTTTGTATTACCAGCAAAATCTGATGCACGCACTGAGTAGCTGCTGAGTTTAGTGACATTTCTGAGCACAGAGTGATAACTGCGAACACCTGGTTTTCAAACAAGCCAAAAATACAGACTGAACTCTGGGTTTCTGTAGCAGCCAGTTCTCTTCCACTTTTGTTGTTGTTGTTAGATATTCTTCTATTTTGCAGGATTTCAGTTGTGTGGAGATGTTGGGCAGCTCATAGTTGGATGTTGTATATAAAAACTGTGTGCTGTCTTGCAGAGCTCAGTGCTGAGCACCGCTTGTTCCACGGGACAAAGCGCCCATTGGGCTTGCCCCTTGTGCTCTGGATGGCAAGAAATCTTCAGTTTGAGGCTGAGGAAGCTGCATTCCTTACAGTGCTTCTTTAGGGGACAGGCTGTGGAGCTTAATTCCAGTGCAGTGAAGAGCTGTGTCAGTCTGCATGCGGAAAAGAGTCATCTTTTGTTCTAGAAGCAAGATTGGGATAACTTGGCAATTTTGATCAGTAGCATATGCAGAGCGGGGGAGAGTTATTTTACAGTGTGGATCCATCTTGTCACTTTTAGGCAGGCGTTGCCTTTTTCAAATATTTTGGAACATTTCTGCTCCTATGAGAACGTGGGTGATGCTTTGGCCAGGCTGTGGTTTGAGACGAGCTGCACGGTGGGGGCCAGGGGAGGAGACGGGCGGCCCTGCCTTGCCCAGGCAGCTGTGGGGTGCTCCCCTCCTGGGCTGAATCACCCTTCTGTCCCCAGCCCCCGGAGCCAGATGTCTCTTTCCACATAAATTCTCAGTTTATTGTTGGCTTTCACTGGATTTGGCCACAGAGAAGTGTTCAGGGAGGACTTTGCTGGCCATGGTGGTGGCACGGGTCCTGCAGGCGGTGCTGGAAGAAAGCACAGGGAGGGAAGTGCTTCCTTTATACAACACCAAAACAACCCCCACCATTCTCAGACAAGACTAAAGTGAAGATTTTTGGCACTTTCCCTGGAACTCCTGAGAACAAAATGAGGGCTTTGCTTTTCTTGTGGGTGAGAAGTCTTTTGCCTGGATACTGACAAATGCTGTAACTGTCTTAATCTTGGAGCACATTTGGACTCCTGTGTGTTTCTCTCATCAAATCCATGCACTGAGAACTTTTTTAAAATCAGGAACTCTGCTAAATCAGGCATGGAGTTGCAAAGGCAAGCTGAGACCTGCCTGGAGTGTAACCTTTGGTCATTGTGAAGAACCTGCTTGGGTCAGTAGCATCTCCGAGATGTTTTTTACATCTGAGCTGCACAGTTTAATGAATTTGCTTTTTTACTTCTTTTGTTTTTCATTTGTGGTTCATTTATTATTTGCCAGTGAGAACAAACTGCTTTATACACTGTCTGGAGATGTGCCATGCACTGAGACAGTCGAGCCTGCAAGTGAAGCTTGTGGTTTTGCTGACCTGAAGTGTCTGGTGGGCTAAGGATCAGGTCCACAGTGACTACATAACATTGTAGAGGCTGTACATCCGCTAGCTTTTTATATTCAATAATTTCATTTTTTTAGTTCTGTGATTTATGTGATTAAATCCCATGTTGTTTCTTCTTCTTTCCAAAACCTTTTTAATAGTACTTTTGGGCTGAAGTCCTTCAAAACAATTACTGTTAAAATGAATGTTGTGGGAATCTCAGTGTGTTAACTGTTCCCACTTTTTTCTGGAAATTGGAGAAATACAGCCTCAAAATGCTGAGGCTTAATTGGATTCTGTATAAAAATTTTATTAATTGGACCTTTGCATTATTTCTGTATGAGTTCCCATACTTGAAAGATGCCCAAGCAAAATGAAAAATAAGATTTGATTGAAGCACATGTATGCGTGTAATGTTTTGCATGAACTTAAGAGAGAGTAAAAACCTCATCTTGAGCGAAAGCAACACGATATAAGAACAGCTGAGATGTGAGAGTGGCCACTGGCTTGCCTCTGATGTAGCCCTTGGATCTGCAGACCTTTGTGGAGGTCCCAACTGACCCATCAGTATTTTTAGTTATTGCAGTTGAAATGCAGCACATTTAGGGTTTTTTTAAATTTGTATTTCGTATAAGCAAGCTTTTTTTGTGTAAGAAATTGTGCTGAACAATATTATTCTGAAGCGTGTGTAGTTCCACTTCATTGCTAGTGACCAGTGCTAATCAGCTTCTGATGCGTTTTTGAACCCACTAAATAAAGAACAAGAGTCAAAATAGAAATAGGAAAATACAGCATGGAGAAGCTGAATCCTTTCTGAAATGCAGATGCTCTTTGAAATTTTTACTTACATAAATCATGCATGCTCCACATTGTTGGCAGGACAGGATGGTTTGAACACCTTGCAGCTGGTTCTCCACCTTCCATAGCCCGTCCTCCTGCAGCCCATCACTCCCGTCCGCCTTTATATTTTTCTTTTCATTGCCACAACAATGTCATTGAAGCTTCATTCTCTAGGCCCGTATCTCATACCAAAAACATCCTGCTGCGGGTCACTGTGAAACCAGAGCGGGATGCCAGATCCCAGGGAGGCAGCTGGGCAGCGCAGGAATTCCGATGTGACGAAGATGAAAGCTCCTGGCTGCCCTGCCTGCCTCTCCCAGTCTCTCTGTGAATGATGAGCCCCTCGGATGAGGGGCACTGTGACAGTAAAAATAGCTAATGTGGCAGTAATTGCAACAATAAATCATTCCATCAGATGTTTTGCTCTACGCTGAGGAATTTTCCTTCTAACTGGAGGAATTTATTTAAGGGGTTTTTTTACGAACCAATGCTTGATCAACGTGTTGGATGGGCTCCTGTCATTGCTGTTGCAGAGACTGCTTGGCTGAAGAAGAGGTTGCTGTGCTGCCAGACAATCTTTCTTTCTCTTTTATGTAGTGGTAGTTCTGTTTCTGCAAATAATTTTTCTTCTTGGTTTTTCTTTTTGCTTCTTTGAGGACAATTATTTCTCTGCATGCAGTGTTCCTCAAATTCCTGCCAGCTTTCTGGTTCCAGCCAGCATTTTCAAAGGGTTCTGACATTTATATGCTTTGTGTGTGTGTGTGCCCACTGTGAGAGAGATGCCTGGGTTTCTGATTTGTCTGATGGGAAATGCCATGAAGAAGTTAAAATGGGATCCAGGCAGAGAGCTGGCCTGAGAGTTTGCTTGGGACCTCTGATAAGGGTTTGTAGGGTAAGCTGGATTTTTTCAGGTGCTTCCCACCCTGCTCTGAGCATTGCTGCAGAAACAGCTGAAACATTCGTAGGACACACCTGGTGCTTTTCCAGAACATGTAGGGAGAACAGAGAGAGCAAGATGGTTAGTAAAATAGCATGGAATGACGGGTTCTAACCTCTTTCTGAAAACAGGCTGAAATCATCCTAAAATCAAAAGATTAAATTTGTCTCAGCTGAGTAGAAGTTACTTTATGTCCTTGAGATACTCAGAGGGAAGCAATAGTGTCTTTTTTTCTTCTCCATGGCCTTAGGTGATATGAGAAGTTTGGGAAGGTCCCAGGAGCAACTGAGCATGAGAGGATGAAAGGAACTTTGGTCCTACTGCTGTTTTCTGTAAAAAAATGATGGTATTGGGAAGGGAGCTTGTGCTAGCCTCATCATAATGGCAAGATAGACTTTGACCCCAAATTTACTAGTACTTTTTGGTATATTGGGTGTCTGAAAATGTCTTTGAGACTTAGGGGTCCACCCATGTAATTCCTGTGCAAAATTGGATTTTGCTGATGAGGGCCCTGAGGCTGGTTTGCCAAAGAGCAGGTGACAGTGTCCCTTTCCTTGAGAAGAGAGAGCCTTTCCTTGGAGTTGCTGTGGGTATGGGTGGGCATATCCTGAAGCTGGTACCATGGCTGCCTCCTGTCCCAGCTGCGATCAGGAGCACGGGCTGAGCCCTGGACTGCAGCCCCAGCAGGGTTCATTGCCAAAATGTGCTGTTAGAGGTTCCCTCTGGCTTGCTTGCTGGCCAAAGGGACAGTGACACCTGCCCTCTCCCTGCCCTGAGCACCTTTCTGGACTTGGACAGCTTTATGTGACAATAAATTAGAAGTGCCTGGGTGCAGACAAGGTTCTGCTGTGTGAGGCGACTCCTTCGCAGGGCTGTGCCTGCACAGGACACCCTGGCAGGGTGTTTCTCCCTGCTGAAGGGGCCCAGGGCTCATATCCAGCAGACTGCCAGGAATGTCCTGCTGTGCCAAGAAAAGCCTGCTCGGTCGAAATTGCCCAGTGTCCTATTTTTAGAGGTGAATGTAATCATGCTGAGCTTTCTCACCGGCTTTGCTTGCTGTTATGTTCCCTGCAACCCCTGCTGAAGCAGGAGAAACCATAAGGAGGCAGGTTCCTTGACTTTGGGATTTGAATTTGCTCTCCTCCCTGCCCCACTGTGGCTTTCCTGTGGATTTTTGGTTCCTGGAACCGGAAGGGCAGTGCTGTGTGTGCAGCACTGACCTGCTGCAGTGGCCTTGGAGGATGCTCGTGGATTGTGTGGCTGAACCCTCATGTGGTGTCTCCATGGGGTAGGGGGCTCAGAGGGTGTGCCCAGCTCTGGGCATGTGTCCTCATTCCCTTTCCAGTCATTCTGTGAGGGTCCCTGGAGGGAGGAGAGGATTCAGGCAGCCAGCCAAGATCGCACAGACCCCCCAAACAGTTTCAAATGTGAGTCCTTGTTTCAGCCAAAAATCCAGGAGGGAGAATACAAGGGAGTCCCTCTGATACATTGGAGCTTGATTGCCCTGAAATGTGTTCTCCAAAGTACATCTAAAATAAGCAAACAGAAAACTCAACCAAACTACTCTCCTTGGTCTTCTTGAGGATGCTTAAGTGATGCTGGGTAACATCTGCTCAGGATCTTCTGTAGGTCTCTGTGACAAGTCACCTTGATGAAGCAAAAACTTTTGTAGATTTCAGAGTTATAAGGATGGGGGAATCTCTTTCTCTTTCCCAGATGGAGTTTGTTGGAGTAAGCCAGCTATCATTCATCCACGACCTGGGACCAAAGGGCATGTGAGTTGTGAGCTGTGTCTTTGTGAGTTATGATTCACTAAGAGCATGGCTTTATACCTAAATGCTGTTAAAATTAATAGCTTTCCTTTTTCAGCAGTAACTGACTGGGGAATATTTTGCCATCTAGATGTGAAAAATTATTACTGTTCAGGCTGAAATGCTACAATTTGGAGAAATGGTTTTGAGACTGGGCCGCTTTGCGAGACAATGCTTACGGGGTTTCCGCCTTTCCCTCCCTGCAGCCTGTTGAGCCATTTAATTTTCTGCTTCCTGCGCTATAAACCAGGACCTTGAGCTTCTTAAAACTCCATTATTTTCTTCTGGGCGGGTTATTTTTACCCTTCACCCAGATTTCAGGGTATAGCACACTTGGGCACAGTTGGAGGTGACAGGAGCCAGCTCTAAGCATAAGGGCTGGGGGTTCAGCAAGCACCCCCTCCAAAATTCCCCCTGCACCTCCAGGTGAGCTGCATCCCCCACCCTGACCCTGTTCCTGTCCTTGCAGAGAAGGGTTCATCATGAAGCGCTCCGGGGGCCACCGCATTCCTGGCCTGAACTGCTGCGGCCAAGGGAGGATGTGCTACCGCTGGTCCAAAAGGTACTGCTGGGGTGGCACAGGTGGGGCTGCCACGGGCTCCCTGGGCACACAAAAATCCCCATTTGTCTTTTTCTTCCAAAAACTCTCAGGGAGAGAATCTTGCTTTTTTTTTTGAAAGCCACAGAATTTCAGGTTGAAGGGGCCTATTCCTTGCCTCACCCTTCAGTGTGGTGGGTTTTTTCTTCTGCTTTGGAGTTCACAGAAGGGACAAGTTACTCCAGAGAAAATCTGGGATTTCCTAGAGCTGACAGAAATGGCAGTGACCTCCCAGACTGTGCCCAGCTTTCCCTGCTGTGGGAGCACGGGTGGCTTTGTGCCTTCAGGAGGGAATGTGGCTGGCGACCTGCCCCAGGCAGATTTCAGCCTGCTTTTCTGAGCTTCCCTTCCTCAATTTACAGAATGAAAATCAATTAATTGAAACACTCTTTGGACCGCTTCAGGGCGGGATCAAACCAGACGTGACCTGCAGCTCTAAGGAGCTGTTTGGTGCAATTAACCCTGGCATTAAATACATTGCCTCTTGCTTGTTACTGCAGGTATTGAATCCCAGTGTTTTCTCCTGTTCCCGTGTCCCTTCCTGCTGCAGACAGACATCATTTAATGTTCCCATCCCTTTACCTTCTGTGTTAGGTCTCGGTGTTGCCTGGGGCTGCAGCACAGGGAGATGTGTGCTGTGGGGGAGTACCTGTGTTACCAGGCAGCATCCAAAAAATGCAGGGTGTATTTCCTGGAGCACGCCCTTCCTAAGCAAATCTTTCCATTTGAAAATCCAAATAGCCCGTATCTGCATTACAGCAACAATTTCTTGGTCGTTGGAGCTTCCCCAGGTGTTATGCACCTTTGGATTTTAGCATCACCCATGGGCCATCATTAGTTTTATCTTTAATAGTTTTGTTTTCCAAGAAAACCTTTCTTCATTCTTGTGAAGAAAAGGTCCCCTTTCTGCACAGTCTTTCCAACATTTCTTAATTTAAGTTTGCAGAAGATCTCTATAGTGAGGGCACAAGGAGATAAAGATGTGACCTTCCTTCAGGTCAAATCGTTAAATTGTCACCATTTATGGAAAAAAATACCTTTTCTTCATGATATTCCTCAGTTAACCCTTCATTGTGTTATCCAAGCTGTAGTGGGGACAGTAGCACATCCAGCTCTGATGGATCTCCATTTTCTTTTAGAGCCTAAAAAGGGAGTGGGAGAAGTGTTTGAGTGGGATTCTGTACAGAATATCACAAGTGGGACACTAAATTCCCATCTTGGCCCACTGGGACTGACAGTTTATGCATTAATAAATAAGCAAATAACAGTAGTACTTCCCAGAGAGGGTTATTTAAAGGAAGGATTTTAGGACATGGAGGAGGATAGTGGGGTGAAGCTGTGAATGGGCACAGGCAGAACTCCTCAGGCATGTAGAGCTGCCAGGGAAAAACAGAAGGGAGAATACTTGGAAATATACCCTGTGGGATGTTTAAGAGTGAAAATATGGGCCAAATAGAGAGGGGAGGTATTTTGGCACCAAGTGAGAGGTGATGCCAGGTAACTCTTTCAGGGCTCTGAAAGCAAGAAAAAAATTATGGGATCTAATAAAAAATTATGGGAAGTAGATGAGGAGCTGAGGCTGTTACTAAAGATACAAGAATGAACAGATTTTTGCAGTGTTTTGTGTTGCTTTGTGTGTTTCTGAGTGTGCAGAAGAATGAGGCAGAGGTCTGGTGATGGAGACCTGTGTGGGACAGAGGGGGCTGGTTACCCCAGCTACGCTGCAGGGGGAGAAAAAATTAGAAATGCCATTCACAGTAAAAAATGTGTTTTTTCCCAGAGTTGCCTTCAGGCTACAGTATTTATGTAAAGCCTGCCGGTCATCCCTCCTCGTGTGTTTCTAACAGGGTGCCTGTTGCTTGGCAATAAAAGCTTTCCAAAATGCCTTGTTCATATATTTTGATAGGAGTGAAAGTGATCCTAGCATCAGAATTAATGTTAGAAGTGTCACATAACTCCCATATAGCATACAAGCTGAATAAAAATCAGGGATGGAGCAATCCTTGTTGTGCCTTGCCTCGTGCTAGGAGGTTTACGACCAGGGATTTTCTCATGGGTTTTGTTAAACAAGGGAACTGGTATTTTTAAAGACTCCTGTAAAAAGGAGTTATGGAAATAACTGTAAAAGTCCTGTTTTGAATTTAAACTCATTACCCAAGTTCATAAAATAGACACTTTTCTGCTCAAGAAAACCACCCCCTGGTCTAGCTCCTGAGAATAATTTACCATTTAGTAGATTTCCCTGATAAATGATTTGCACTTGTTTTGAAGAAGCACTTTTCCATTTTATTAGCTCTTTTCGTGGCTCATGTTTTGAGGCCTGGCATGGGTGTGAAATCCAGGTGACGTGGTTGCTGTGTCCATACAGGTGGCTGGTGGTGAAGGACTCGTTCCTGATGTACATGAAGCCTGATTCAGGGGCCATTTCCTTTGTCCTGCTGGTCGATAAGGAATTCAGCATCAAGATAGGCCAGAAAGAAACAGAAACTAAATACGGGTTGCAGATCGACAATCTCTCCAGGTAAGAAAACAACTCGGTTTATTCCCTTTTAGTTTGCTTTTGCTTTTTTATGGAGGAATCGATGCCACTCTGCAGGAGTGGTTAACAAGCCTGAGTGGCTGCTGCTGGTGTGCTCAGACCTGCTGGGGATTTGGCCCTCATGCTGATCATTTCCGATGTCTTAATGAGGCGTTTGGAGCCTCTGTTTGTCCATCCCTGCGGTTATTGCTGGGGCCTGGGGGCATGGTGCGTGCTGAGTTGCACAGTCTGGTTTGGCAGCAGTTGCTTAGGTAATTTTTTACGCACTCTATTCTCTTTATGCTGCAAGCAGGGATGTTTTCTTCTGCATCCCAGTGGAGTATTACTGAAGAGACATACTAGTGGAGGATAAAGAGATATGTAATGTTTTTATGTTAGTGCACAGTATAAATTCATCTCTTAAAAAATACAACATTAGCTGGCTCCAACTCCAAGTTAAGCTGGTGCTAATAATTTAAACATGGGCGGTTTTTTTGTGCCTGGCAGTGCAATACTGTTAGTCACTCAGAGCATCTCAGTGCTGTGCATTCTTTTGCAAACAAAACAGCCAAGTCCCTACGTTTTGTGTAAATAAAACATGACTGGTACAGATGCATTTGCCAACATGGACAGGCAGAGAGGAGCAACCCAATTAAATGGAAATGGCTTCAGCCTCCTGCCCTGTGCATCGTGTGTTCTTACAGGTCGCTGATTCTGAAGTGTAACAGCTACAGACATGCCCAGTGGTGGAGGCAGGGCATAGACGAGTTCATCCGGAAACACGGCAAGGACTTTCTGACGGAGCATCGCTTCGGCTCCTACGCGGCCGTGCAGGAGAACACCCTGGCCAAGTGGTGAGGGCCTGCTACCTGCCTGCCCTCAGCACCCCGGCTCTGATGGACAGATCTGGTAGCTGTGGGGGCTGGTGGTAATTAAAGAAGTTGCAAAAAAAAAAAATGGGGCTTTCTTCAGCAGGGAGAGTAGCAGTGCTGGTGGCAGGAGCTCTACGTCACAGCTCATCGTGTTTTGCAGCTTCAAGTTGTGTTTGAGTTTGAAAGTGTTGGGTGTTTGTCATTGTAAGGATAAAGAGAAGAAAAGGGAATCAGCAAATGGAGATCTGGATATAGTCGGAGGGTGACTGAGCTGTATGCACACAGCAGTCCCTGAGGAATCCTTCTGTCCCCAGTGTAACCTGATTGCGCTAATCCATTCCCAGCAGTGCCTCAAAAACTGGATTCTGGCTGGAAGCAGACCAGTGCTTTCGCTGCAGCTTCTGCCTTGCAACAAGTGCTGCCTGAGTACTTTCTATAAATCAAAGGAAACACCACTCCACCATCCTTTCCTGAGAGACAAACCTGGCTTGCATGTCAAGCAGAACCCAGGAATATTGTGTGAAGTTAGCAGAAGTGCCAAATGGCACTTAGTACTCCCTTACTGTGCTGTTTCATCAAGTTACTGATAACAGCATTGAATTCTCCCTCTGTGTTGTCCTGATTCTGGAAATTAGGATTGTGTTTGCTTTTGAGAAGAGAATGTAAATGTCATTAACACGGAGCCCCGTCGCTCTTCAGCTGTGTACTTTGTTTAATGAAGGGGAGGAGGCATAACTCTGCACCCTGTCTGCTTTTGCAGGTATGTCAATGCCAAGTGGTACTTCGAGGATGTCGCCAATGCCATGGAAGCCGCTAAGGAAGAAATTTTCATCACAGATTGGTGGTTCGTACTGACATGTTTGGGTGTTGCCCAGCTGTCTCTCCGGGGACGCTCCCAACAATGCGGCACTGTTCGGAGCACTACAGTATGGCAGCTAGCCCTACAGCCAGATGGTTTGGCAGCACACCCAAACCTCTCCTTGTGTTGTATTCAAAGGCCTTTTCAGGAGGGCTGGCAGCAAAAGCGCATGCTTCAGATCAACAGCTTGGTTGTCTCCCTCCGTGGAAATGCCCGAAATCGCACGGAGGCACCACCTGAGCTGCAAATGTGGTGGCTTGAGGGGCTCGTTGGGAGTGTAAATCGCTGCAAACCTGAGGGGCATGGGTGTCTTTCACTGTGTAAGGGAACAGGGATGCTCAACAGTGCTCTTGCCATGGGATCCTGCATGGGATCTTCCTTTTAGTCTCTCCTCACTGCCTTGGGAAGCCTTATGCCAGTGATGAGAGCATCTTGTGAGTGTGTCCTTTTGGTCTACTCTTGAATGGGCCAGATAAGGGAGGAGAGGAGTTTTGTCACCCTTTCTGAGCTGTGTGTCTGCCAAAGGGCCTGGCTTTGCCCACTTGTTACCTAGTTTATGTGCTTATGCAGTGCTCTGGTTCCTGTTTGTGGCAGGAAAAGGGTTCTCTCACAGACTGGGCAGAGTTTCTTGGCTGGGTGCTGGTTGTGGCTGCCCATATCCTGCCTTTCTGGAGATCAGTCTGCCTGAGCCAGCCTGGACCGTGGGCATGGGAGTCTTCCAAGACATGATTCAGATTTCCTGTGCACCTTGGACATGCCTCTGCTCCTCTTTCTCTGTCTGTAAAATGAACCTGTTGCTGCTTATCTGCTGCCTCTGGGAGCTGGGAGAATTAGTTTCTAGGAGGAAATTATTATGAGAAAACGACATACCATGTTAGCATTTAGTGGGGTGAATCTGTTTCCTGCCATGACCACAGTTAAGCCTAATGCTCATGGATCCCCATATGCAACATCAGGTGGCAGTTCAAGAGCATCCCATTTCAGACCCCTTGTCTCTTAGTGTTTTATTCAGACAGTTGTTAAAGTATCATGGAATTCCAAAACTTACAGAAACTTGGTGTATGAGATAAAAACAGGATGTAGCAATATGCTTTATGCAAGCCCAAGTTCCCATGCTTGGTACAAAAGTAAAGGAATGAAGTTCTGTCACCTTGCTGTGCAGGAGTTAGATGAGATTGCTTAACTATTTCTTGTAATTCTTGAAGTGATAAAATATCCTGTTGAGAGATCCTATTGCTTTGTCTTTAGGCAGCAAAGAAAATTCAGCACAAATCTGTTCTGTTCAGATGGCTCAAGTGCCAGGAGAACTGAAATCCCACTCTTACTTATTTTTTAGGTCTGCATATTTCTTTCAAACCTACCTTGGGGTTTTCTTTTGTTGCATCTTTCTTTCACAGATAGAGTCCAGATTCCCCTATTTATACATCACTGTTCAACCTGGTCTCGTGGGTTGTTGAATATGAAGATTAATGTGCTGGACATGTCCTCTGCCCTCTGTGATGCTCAGTTATTAAAGAACAAAGAGCAAGATATTGCAGAATGCCTCACTCTGAGACATGAGGTTTCACATCCACTTTATTTAAACTTCAATTCCTTTGCTTCCCAAGTTGGTTATTTAGGCCAGTGCTTTGTTTGCAGGCTACATCTGCTGTGTTTTTTATATAGCTTTATCTTCTCAGGCTGAGCCCGGAAATCTTCATGAAGCGACCTGTGGTGGAAGGGAATCGCTGGCGGCTGGACTGCATCCTCAAGAGGAAAGCGGTAAGTGAGCTCCAGCTGCACCCTTCACCCTGCACCGCCCAGCCAGGGGCTCATGCTGGGGCTGGAGCACTTCCACCATTCATTTTGGTAGAGATGAGAGTTAAAGCCTCACATCAGATGGCCTTGGAAAAGCACGTGTTTTGATTTGTTCGCCTTGTTTGGGGTTGGAAGAGCTCAGAGGCAGAGGGGTGGATCCTCCGATTGCCCCAGGTTTGGGTCACTTCTGCCTTGCTTTACAGCTGCCTCAGTTCCTGGTGGGGTCAAAGACCTGCCGATGTCTGGTGCTCTCCATGGGGTTTATGTAATTTAGAGGTACAGGGAAGGCTTTTGTGAACTTTGTGGTGTGTTTATGGGTGTGGGCTGTGCTCCAGCTATTCACACACCCTGCGATAACACCGGTGCTAAAAAGAGCTTGCGCCATATCAGAAGTGAGTCACAAGGTTTATTCCTGTGTCTGGGAAACTTCTTGGACTCTTGTTGTATTAGAAGGCCAGAAGTCGTTCTACTATGTGGACACAGACTTTAAACTAAAAGGGGGCAGGTTTAGATTAGATGTTAGGAAGAAATTCTTCTCTGTGAGGGTGGTGAGGCCCTGGCACAGGGTGCCTGAGAAATTGTGGCTAGCCCATCCCTGGAGTTGTTCAAGGCCAGGTTGGATGGAACTTTCAGCAACCTGGTCTAGTGGAAGGAGTCCCTGCTCATGGCTGGGGGTGGAACGAGACGGTCTTGAAGTTCCCTTCCAACCCAAACCATTCTGTGATTCTGTGACATGCTGAAATAGTCTTTGACTTTTTCCCTTTCCAAGCCAGTTGTCATCAAAGTCTTCCACATACCTAGATAAAAAATAGAGAGCTCTGTGTCTGACTGTTGTTAATTTGGAATTACTCTTATTTTCTGGCAAAAATAAACTGGCCACAGGGCATCACTCAAGAAAAGGAGGAATTTGGCTTCTTTTTGTCACGTTGACATGGATTTTCTTATGGCCATAAAAACATTGTGAGAGTGATGAGAAGAGTGAGGTCAGTCCCTGGAAATGCTTGTTCTGTCACTTGTGGAGTTTCTTTGACTCAACAGGGCAGTCAGCAAGCTGATGTCAAGGTGTAGGGGTAAGGTTGTCTTTACTGTGCGTGCAGTGCTGCCTTGGACTCCCCTGGCTGCAGTGGAGAGCAGAATCTCATCCACGATTTGGAGATTGGCTAAGCTCTTGGTAGCAGCTTTATGGGAATAGGAATTTAAAAGGTTGTGGAAAGTTTAGGTTCCAAGTTTGAGCTGGAAAACTCTACTGCAAGCTTTTAATGCATGCTGATTTATGGGAAGTGGGGGTGTCCCAGCGTGTGACCAGTATTTGCCAAGGTTTGGGAGGCACTTGGCACATTTGAAAGTGCTTTTAACACGAGCTCTTAGAAACCTTCCCATGGATACAATGCCGGTCACAAAAAGCACTATGTTTTTAGCACTGCTCAGTGTATTCCAGGAGCTTGTTTAGCTCTACCAGCAGAAAGAACCTCTTTGCTGATGTTGAGTTGGTGACATCCCCTTCAGGAGGGGGATGTCCATGTGACCTCACTGGTCTTGTCATCCTGCAGAGACATTTAACTGTGGGCAGCCCTCAGGGCAACACGAAGCAGCAGAATACTGAACTTGAGTGGATGAACGTGATAGGAGTGAATCACACTTGCAAAATCCACCTCAAAGGGTGTGTAAAAGGAGCTGCTGTAGGAATGACCTACATGGGTCAACTTGGTATAGTTCAGACAAAAACAACAAAACCCACACAAACCCAGGTACTGAGCCCTTCTCAGGAAGCTGGAGAGCTTTCCCAAGGAGGCAGGTCCTTCCAGGCTGTGGGGTCCCCAGGGTGGATCTGGAAGAGCATAATCAAGAGCAAGTAACCTCAGTCAGGATTTCCATCAGCAGACACAACACATTTACTGCCTCTTGGCTTTTCCTCCCTTCAGAAACAGACAGTATCCATTATATGCCTGCCTTCCATGTGTTCCTTTTTATTTCTGACAGCAACAAGGAGTGAGAATTTTTGTTATGCTGTACAAAGAGGTGGAGCTTGCCCTGGGGATCAACAGTGAATACAGCAAGCGGACGCTCATGCACCTCCATCCAAACATTAAGGTAATTGCACAAGGCTGTGTGGAGGGTGTTTGCATTCAATTGTTCTTGATGGCTGGTGCTGACCCTGGTGTATTTGGGTGGGCTCTGCAAGTTCAGGAGTGTTTCCCACCACTGCAGTGGGAATAGTCTGACGAGACACACTCATATAGTGACTGCCACATCTGGCAGTTTCATTTCTTTAGGTTCTAGTGGAACATAAAATTGCTTAGTTTAGATTTGCCACAGCAGCTATTCACCTTAATACACAAGAAGCCTATTTCATGTGACAAGTTAATGGGGTTAATGGAAAATTACAATTTGAGAACGTTGTCTCATTTCAGCATTTCTATTCAAATGTGAACGATGAGAGTCAACGCTGGGCGTTAACGTTCCCACCACAGAAGAACAGCATTGCACTGTCCTGTGCTGTTACGCTGCTGTTCTGGCACTGAGCAGGAAATCAGGTGTGACAAACCAGTAGATAAGGCTAGATCCAGTCTCTTAAAGTTAGAGACACATATACCTTAATGAGCAGTAAGATACTTGTTATGCTAGAATAATTGATTTATTTTCACTTGATCAGTTGCCACAGTGAAGGGAAGCATCCGTTCATCATCTTCACAGCAAAACTGGACAATACGCACAAGCTGTGTCACAGGTTTTGGGAGCAGCCAGATGAAATTCAGTAGCTTTTTCTCCAGGAAGCAGGTGTAATGGCTCTAACACAAAAAATAAAACTCTAAGCTTAGATATAGCAATTAGGGTTCCATAAACACTTGTCAGAAAGAAACTCCTAAACAAATGCCGAACAACTTGATTTTAAGTAGGGGGAAAAAAACACCCGATTTCTGATTTCACTTGTGTGGTGGTAGCAACCAAAGAAGTGACTCAGATCACCAATATGTTGTTTTCTTTCAGAGCAGGCTCTCTGTTTGAAAGCTCAGCTATTACAGCTCAACTGAAGCAGTTTCTTAGATGATGGTCCTCTTAGGAAACTGTTGTAAGGGTGACCTATCCCAACATCAGTAACCATTGGGATTCCTGCCTCCTGGGGAAACACCTGCCTCCCATATGGCTGACCTCAGCTATGGGGCAATTGATTAGCTTCAGTAATTAAGCAGTGGATGCATCCATTAACAACTCCAATGTTTCCCCATCATCCCAAGCAGCCAGAAAAGAGCTGGACAGCTCTCTGCCTGGAAGGATTTAAATTTGACAGCTGTGCTGAGCTCAGGTGCTGGTTTCCTCCACAGGTGATGAGGCACCCAGACCACGTGTCCTCCTCTGTGTACCTGTGGGCCCACCACGAGAAGCTGGTGATTGTTGACCAGTCCGTGGCCTTCGTGGGTGGCATTGACCTGGCGTACGGGCGCTGGGACGACGACGAGCACCGCCTGACCGACGTGGGCAGCGTCAAGCGCGCCGCTGCCGTCAAGTCGGTGTCCACGGCCAACCTGGCAGTAAGTGGGCTGGGTCCAGCTGGTGGCCACAGTCAGCCATGGCAGGTCTGTGGCAGGGATGGAATGGGCTGTGTCCTCTTCTGAGCATAGGGTTGGGTTTTGGAGCTTTAATGACAAATAAGTGATGAGGAGGAAGGATCTAACCATCAAATGACTCTTCAGGGCCAGGTGCTGACCAGCCCTTGCTAGGGCATGGAGATGAGAGAGCTGAGTTTCCCCTGGAGCTTGGAACAGCAGCCACAATTTGAAGTCTGTGTTCTTAAAATCATAGATTCTTAGAATGGTTTGGGTTGGAAGGGATCTTAAAGATCATGTTGTTCCAACCCCCATCATGGTCAGGGGCACCTTCCACTAGACCAGGTTGCTCCATGTCCTGTGCAATCTGGCCTTGAACACTTCCAGGGATGGGGCATCCACAGCTTCTCTGGGCAACCTCTCTTTTCTTAACAAAACTTAGAAATGCAGAGTAAGCACTTGCAGAGCGCTGTGAAATTTTTGTTATTCATGCCCTCAACAGCTGCCTTGTTTGCTGAGCTTTCTGCTAACCTGGGTCTGTATGCAACCACATGTCTCTCAAAATTTGTGAGGTGTAGATTGATGAGAGTTTCGGGGGAGTAATAATCCAGAGTAAATTTATGGAATCAAATGCTGCTAATATTACTAGGCTTTCCTAGTGGGTGCCTCCTCAGTACAGACTCTCCCCAGAAAGCATGCCTAGTTCCCACCAAAGTGTGTCTGTCACAGAGCAAAAATTGATTTGTTGTTTCTGAGCACTGATCTGCATGAGAATCTGTAGTTAGAGGGGGACCTCTTCATACCTGACCTGCAGCCATGTCTTGTGTTTTAAGTCTGCAGCAGAGTCGTCTGAACGTGTCCCCCTGCAGCTTCAAGCTCTGGCCCCAGAGAGCCACTTGTTCGAGAGAAATGCTGACGATGCCCCAGACACATCAAAAATGAAAGGAGTAGGAAAACCCAAAAAGTTTTCAAGGTTCAGTATTTACAAGCACCTGCACAAGCACGGCATGCACCACGCTGACAGCGTCAGCAGCATCGACAGTGAGTCAAGTAAGTGATGTTCAACTAAATAATGTATATAAAGGATGTGTGGAGGTGGGTGGGTGGGTGGGTGGGTGTATGTGCACATTCACATGATTTCCAGGGCAATGTGTTCTTTGTATGGAAGGAAAGTTGACAAGTTACCTAACTATCAGAATAATAACTATGTGTAGTCAACATGTAAATTTGTGTTGCTGCAAAATACAGAAGAAAGGTTTTGTGTGGATTATTTATTTAGCTAATTAGCAATTTTCATGAGCCATCAGATGATGTGATACAGTGTATGTGATTCTTAATGTTTGTGTTGTTGGAAAGTGTTTGTTCCTGCAAGAGAGAAATGAGTCTTTAATTTTTCAACTTGGATTTATTATACCAAGCAAATAATTCCTGAATGGGATTATCCCCTCTCATAGACTAGTGTTAAAAGCTAGGTTTTAAATAAGTTCACTTAAATGGAAATATTCCAAATTTACCCACTTACTAGAGAGGAGAGACTGTTAAACAGTTGAATATTTAAATGCAGCTTTTAACTACCAACATTAAAGACAACTTCAGTGCTAAAATTACAAGGATCAGCTTGGCAATTGTTCCAGCATGAAATCCGTCCTGAAAGTCCTCAGCTCCTGGAGATGTGGGAACTTACTGGAATTTCCATCCCTCCCTGCAGATCTTACTCCTGCCTCTGGCTCCTTGTGGGAGTGTTGGTTGCACTCCGTTCAGGACACAGCCATGGCTTTGTACTTCATTACATCTGTTTGGGTTAAAACCAGCTGGGTGCTGAGTTTGGTCTTTTGCTTGTCAGTCACTCGTAGTTTCAGCAAATTGCTGTGTGGTTTGAGCCCCTGTGTTCCAGGTGTCTTCAGACAGGAGCAGGCACCAGGGTGGCAGAGGTGGACGTGTGTTTTTGCCATGAATAGAGCATCTTGATTTTCTGCAGGTTACTCTAACCCCACTAGGAGCCAACCGAATATAATCCAGAGTTTAAGGCCCCATCTGAAAATGTTCCATCACCACAGTGAATCCAAACAGGGGCTCGCTGAGCCTCGGGAGGGTAAGTGGAGGAAGGTAGAGCTGTGGACCCCTTCAGGCTTTAGCTGCTGATGTTTTTGCATTATAACTATGGTGAGAGTGAGGTTGGGTGCCAGGATAAGTCTTCCTTGCATGTTATTCTCCCAGCATCTTTCTCTCTCCTCTGTGGGCATCCTGGCAGAAGAGCTTCTCCAGAAACTACAAATACTGCAGCATAAATAAATAAGAAATAAAAAACCCAAAAGAAAACAATAACAGCAAACCCAAAATCAAACAAAAAACCCCAAATGAGCAAACAAAAAATTTGCAATACTGACAGCAGGGAGCAGTTGCAGAAATAGTTCTGATTCTGGTATGTGATGATTTCAGCAGCTCTCATCCTGTAAAGGAAGGAGCTGCTGGGAAGTTCTGTATTGGATATTTTTCAAGTAAGCCTGATGCAGGAAGACGTGCAAACAGAGAGAGGAAACAGCAGAGTGGCTGCTGCCACTCCTGTGTTTGGACAAAGACTTGGGTCCCCCTTTTGGTCCCTAATTAAAGCCAAGGAAAGCACACTCAGCTGAGGCAGGAGTTGGGTGGTTGCGAGCACTGAACTCTTCCCATCTCTGGACTGGTGCTGGAAGGGGCTGTCCCAGTGTGGTACCTTTTCAAGATGCCTTTGGGTTCAGGAACAGAGTGAGGAGCAGTTCTTCAGCATCTTCCTCTTGCAGACGTCTTCCTCTAAGGCGTTAATTGCCGATTGTAAAATATCGGTTACAAAGTAGTGGCAGGCAGCAAAGCGTTTCCGTGTCTTTGTGGAAGCGATGTGCAGTGTCCCCTGTGGCCATTCGTGCTCGTCCATGAGTCACTGTGCAGTCACCGGAGCTCGGCACACCGAGCGTGTGTTGGCCTGTGTCCCACGCATTCCCCTTCCCACTGGGGCACTCCCAGTCAGTGATTCCCTTCCCCAGCTCCACCTGGACTCTGGCTAGGAGCTCGAGCTTCCCCAGGCAGCTGTGGTGCGGACCTGCTGCATGGCATTTCTGGCATGGCTTGGCTCAGCTCGGCTCAGCGGGGTCGCAGCAGCGCTGGCAGGGCTTGCTTTGTGTCTTGTGCTGCTGCCAGTGTGTGTTTTGTTGACTGTTGAATGTTGTGGAGTTTTTTTCTTTTTCTAAGGGGTTTTATGGTTACCTGGTGGTGTGGTTGGGTTAGGAGGAGGTTTCTGCTCGTGGCATTGTTGTATAATCGCTGCATTAGTATTTGGTGTCACAGATGAAGGCTGCTCTCTGGATCAGGAAATAACACCAGTTAACTGTTTATGGTCTAAGCCAATATTTTTGGATTTTTTAAAAGTGAGGAAAAAGAGTTCACTGCACCAAAATATGTGCTCTAGAAAAGGGATCCTGTTAGAAGGGAATAACCCTGTCTACAATATTTTAGACTGTTTTTAATCAACACACATTTGGAATTCAGGATTCATTTGTTCAACATGTAAAATTGTATCCAAAATGTCATTGCTATTTGGAAAAACCAAAATAAAACTAAAAGGACCCACAATACTTCATGAGGGAACATGAACATCTTGTTCTAGTTAATGAAGACTAGTTCTGTTAGAGGAGATACACCCTGCTAGAGAGGCAAAATAATAAACTCTCTAGCAGAGAAGGTGGAATTAGCTCTCTATTAATGTAAAATACATGAAGTAGATGACATACATTATGTGGACTGCCATATGGGAGTATTTAGGTGTTACTGAACTGGGGAAAGGCAAATGGTTATAGGGTGATGTAGTCCAAGATAAAATTCAGCCATCTGCTTTTCATTTCCATAACAGACTCCTATACATAACCTGTTCTGATTGTATAAAAAATGCTAAAATAGGGAAGAAGAAGTACTAACATGCATCCCTTGAAAGCAACAGGAGGACTAGGGAGAAACCAGCTTCAGCTGCTTGGGACTGGCAGGTCCCACCAGAACTGTTCCATGGAGTGAGTCTCTCACTGCTGTGTGCAGGGGATGGCCATGACTTTGGAGCATGTTTTTGTTTTGTTTGCCTGGGACAGATAAAGGATCCATCCGCAGCCTGAAGACGGGTGTTGGAGAGCTGCTTGGGGAGACCAGGTTCTGGCACGGAAAAGACTACTGCAACTTCGTCTTCAAAGACTGGGTTCAACTCGACAAGCCTTTTGCTGGTAAGTGGGAGTCTTTGCATTCCCCCAAACTTCCTTCTGCACCTTTTCGGTCCCAGCAGACCATATTTTTCCTGCTTCCAAGCCAGAGGTAACGAGGCTGGTTTGGTTTGGCTAGGAAAAAGCAGCAAAACTCCCTTTGAGGGGTTTTGGGGCCAACTGTGCTGTTATGGTCTTGCAGTCCAGGTCATCTGTCTTGTGGGTGCTTGGTGCCATCTCCCAGAAAGTTCAGTCTGAGGAGGGGGACACTGTGCTTTTCCACGTTCATGTCCTTTATCTGAGGAAATTCAACCATGCTCCCCTGTCCCACAGACTTCATTGACAGATACACCACGCCGAGGATGCCCTGGCACGACATCTCCTCCGTGGTGCACGGCAGAGCCGCGCGCGACGTCGCCCGGCACTTCATCCAGCGCTGGAACTTCACCAAGGTGGGTGTGGGCGTCACTGCTGGGGGCATGGAGATAAGCACAGCCTTGCCTCATCCTCCTGCCCTCTGTAGGCATCTGTTTTCTCTCTTTGTGTTGTTCTGATGTGTTGCAAGCATTTTTTCTTTATCTGTTGCAAGCATTTTTTCTTTATCTGTTTCTTTCCCCCTGTGCAGATTATGAAACCCAAATACCGGTCCCTGTCCTACCCATTCCTGTTGCCCAAATCTCAGCAAACTGCTAACGAGTTGAAGTATCAGGTGCCCGAGGCTGTTCCTGCCACAGTCCAGGTGGGTGTTGATGGTCCCCTGCTCTCATACTCCTGAGAGGGCTTGTTCTGTATCCTCCCAGGAAGTTTGAATGCTTGACAGATCCTCTGCAAAACTTGAATTTTATAAGATGCAAAACTCTTATCTAATGCAACTCACAGATTAGGTGGTCAGATCCTCAATTGCAATAGAATAATGCAACTCTTATAGTAGAGAGGCATTAATTTATATCTCCACCTTTGAGGTTAGAGGACTGAAGTGTGTGCAGTACTCAAGTGGTGGGAACACTGACTTTGCATAGCCATGTGGTTTTATGGTTTGTTTTCTGCCACTCTTCGTCTCACGCCTAATACTTGGGGTTTATGATTTGAGAAGGCCTGATGGGTTGAGATTACCCACTGAGCATTTATCTCAGCTCTCAGAGCAGTCTGCCAGGCCCTGACGCCGCGCTCAGACGGGTTGTGGTCAGTGAGAGCCCAGCATTAAGTGGAGACTCGGGGCTGTTGCTTTCTGCCTTGAACTTCTTCTGCACTTCATTATGCAGCCCTGCACCCCTGTGGGTCCTCTGCAGTTCCACACAGCCAGCAGTCTGGTTTGTGACAATCATCCTCACAGTCAGAATTGCCAAGATACCTCTGTGTAAAAGCCCAGTTAGCTCCATCAAGTGCATGTACTTGAATATTGCTGTTACCCAGCAGAAATAGGAACTTGTTGAAGAGTACAAAGTCAAAATAGATATGCTGAAGCAGCAAAACCATTGTGTCTCTGTGGATGAAAGATGTATGAAGTAAGAGCAGTTAGACCAAAACCAGGAAAAATGCATGACTTTGCTCTTTGTAAGGAGTGGTCTGTCCAGATGACAGCAATGCTTGGGGAAGCTTAGTGAAATAAGATGCTTTTTTCTGGGTTTGTGGGTTGCCAGGGCATTGTCTGCTCCTCGCTGTGTGGTGTGAGGGATGGGCAGCACAGGGATCTTGTGTCAGGGGTCTGGGGTGTTTTACATCAGCCTCCAAAGCAATGCTCACAGCTTGCTGGGAAATTGTCCCCTTCAGGCATCATCCTGCTCCCTGTGGCTGTAAATGCCTCCCTGTCTGTGTCTGATACCAGCTTTCTGGGAAATCTTGTTCTCATGAAGTGATGGGGCTTGTGTCCCCTGAGCACATTTTAACCACAAGATAAGCCACAACTTCTAAATCACGGGGTTTGCTGTAGCAAAAGTTAAGCTCTACTGATTACAGAACTGGAAGCAGTTCCCAAAGGAGAAATTAAACTGAGAACAACCTAGATCCAGCTTGCCCTCAATCCAGCTGCAGAGCTGCTGGCTCAGGGCATCAGGCTGTGGGAGAGGAGGATGAAGCTCGAACGGTGACTGTGGAATCCACAGACTCCGGTGCTGAGTGATGGGTGAGCAGTTGGAAAACCAGCCTGGCCACCACATTGCTGAGGCATTGCAAGTAACTGATGCATCCAGGAAATGAGGGGCTGCTCTCAGTGATGCCATTAACAGCAAAAAGAGAGCAGGTTTGTCTTGTAAATTATTCATTTGAAACTACCTTGCTCATTTCTTATTTATGCATCTGTCAAAATAGCCCTGCATGTTAGCCAGATAAATAGAACTAGATGATTTTAGGCTGCAGATATGTTGTCCTGAAATGTACCAGCCTTCCTAGTCTGAGGGGAAACTGGTGGGGAAGAGCATTTGCAGCACCAAGCATGGTGGAAGCAGTGAGGGGGGCTCCTCTGCCCAGGCTGGGGCACCCTGCCTGGGTGCAGGTCCTCAGGCTTCAGCTGGGTTATGATTTCTGGGTGACCTCCTCAATCTCCAAGGCAGGGATTTGCATGCACATACTAAAATTTTTACTGTCTCCTCCCTAATACCCACACTGGCCTGATTTGCATTGGTCCCCAGGTGACACGAGTGCCCTGAGCATCCCTGAAGTCCCACTGTGAATCCGTGAGTGACTCAGTCTCTCCTCCTGATGGAGGTTTCAGGTTTGGCTGCTGTAGGAAGTGGGGTCAGGGGAGGACACCTGCAGCCTGGATCTGAACTCCCCTCCTGGTTGCCTTTTTCTGGAGCTCCCAGGGTGTGCATCAGGGCATCCCTGTGTGACTTTTCCTTTCCTGCAGGGACAGGAATATCAACCTCTTGCCTGTCCAGTTTATTCATTTTGTAGCAGAGGGCTCAGGTGCTCACATCTCTTCTCAGTGGTACAGTTCTGCACAGAAAGAAGCAGATATCCTAAAGTCTTTCACCAACTTTTTATCCAGAAAAACTGGAGCAATATTCTTGTTCTTGATATTGAATCCTTTGGCTGGCCAACAGCCAAACCCCTGTTATCCCCATTTGAGTACTGTGTAGAGATTTTCTAGGCAGAAGTTACTGCCCCAAGGTAAAATCCAGCATCCTGGGACTGTCCTTGGCTGTGGGATGATTGAGGAAAGCCTGGCTGCTGGGCTGCTTGTTTCTGACCTTGTTTGCAAATCTGTCTTCAATTGTGGGCAGATCAGAGGAAGGGAAAACACAAAGGATCCGTGGGGATTGCAATGTTGCTGCAAGCCCAGACCATTGACCTGTCAGCAGCAGATTCCAGCCTCATTGTACCATCTGGTTTTGTTCTCCTCTGTGAGAGGAGAGGAGTAGGAAAGCGTTTTTGGGAGGATAGGGCACTGACAAGGGCTTTCCCCTGGGCAGGGAGGATGAATGCAGTGTGTGTGGGAAACGCTGTGGAGGTACAGGCTGGGAAGGAGGAAGAGGAGTCAGGCGTGGTCTCTCACCCTCTTTCGTTTGAGCTTTGGGGCTTTGCTCGCAATAGCAACATAATTTTTGCAAGAGCACATTGATTCTTGCAAGAGTCAAATAGAGATCGGCCAGAGGCAGCGCCAGGTTTTTTTCCATCTCTCAATTTCCACTCCAGAGTCTGCAGTTATCTGCCAAAGGCAGCGTTGCAAAAGATGTGATGTGGTGAGGCAACATCCCATTCCTGATGGAAATGCAATGAAAGTTTAATGCTCTGGCAGCAGCTGACGCCCTCACCTCTTTGAAGTCAGCGTGAGAACTCAGCATTGTTCAGGATTTATGCACTAGCCCTCAGCAAACATCACATTTATTACCCTTGTATCAGTTAAAGGGATGACAAGCTATTGAGAAGCTTGAGGGGGAGGGGAAGAGAGAAGCAGGAGCATGGAGACTCCAGCTCTGGATGGGAGGTGCTCTGCTGGGCAGCATGTGGCCTTTTCTCCCCAGGAAATAGGTTGGGTCTGCCTTTAAATACCTTGACAGGGAAGAGAGAAGCTTGAGATGGAACATCAGTGGTAAGGGAAGGGCTGTGTAGCAAATTTCCAGGTGTGAGTATGTGTGTCTGTGAATGCCACAGCTGTGTCTCCATGGGATGCTGCATTGTCCTGCCACCTCCTCACCTGTCCCTGTGGCTGCAGACCTGTTAAAAGTAACTTTATTTTGAGGAGGTCCAAGATGAAACACCTTACACCCATTCTGCTGTCCCAGCCAACATTTTCTGACACCTCTTCTTCCCTTTGCATGGGGACTTGATGTTGTACCTGATGGGAGCTTTTTGGGTGATGCTGTGCCAGCTTTTGGGAATTGCCTGACACATTGTTCTGGGGTGAGGCAGAGGGATGATGGCGCTGTAGTGGGGCAGCCCAGGGTGTGGAGTGAGCTGGGGTGCCAGTTATGTGGAGGGGTGAGGAGGAATGTAGGGAAGGGCAGGTGGATGATGCACTGGGAAGTCATGGTGCTGGAAAGGGATGGTCCTAAGTGATGGTTCTGTTGTGTTAACTAGCAGAAAAACCCAAAACAAGGTTGAATATCAGACTTTGTGCACTAGAAAGCTACAGTCTGCCACTTCCTGAAGTGCAGTTCCAGACTGCTGCACTGGTAAGAGTGGAAGTGCTGTGAGCTCCAGTCCAGGCTGCACATGGAAGAATCAGCCTGCTTCCTACCCAGAAAAGCTGTTTTTTCTGTTCTTATTAATGCCTGTAATATCTTATTAATGCCAGTGGTGGAATTTTGCTCAAGATCTTAGTCTGCCATGGTGTGCTCAGTGTGGTTTCAGCAGTGCTCAGCTTGGGATGAGTGGGAACACTCAGCCTTGGCTTTGTAAACCAAATGAGTGATTAAAAACCTTCAGGAGTGAGCAGCATGGCCTTGCAGAGGCTTATGCAGGCACAGGGCAGCTGTGACCCCAACACTCAGTTTGGGAGACTGCAGAGTGCACCCTCCTGTCAGCCAAGAGAGCAGCCAAATACAAGAGTTGCAGGGCCTGTTTTTTACTGGGAAAAACAGATGTGGGAGAAAGTTCCTGTCGAGGTGAAGGAATTAGCTCAGGAGTCATGTGCTACTTAACAGCAATGGTCCTCAGTGCCACCTCCAGAGATGCTCTGGAGGAGAGAGGATTGATTTGATAATTCCCAAGAGATGGGGATTTTTCTGGAACTGACACACACATTTCACAGATCCCCCACCCCTGGATCTTGTGCTGTGTGGGGCTGGCCCCGAGTTCTGGTATAATGGTTATATTGAGATATTTTAAGACTATTGTTTCAATGTTTTTGTCTTGACAATGTTTAAAGACAGAGGCTAATAATGAGTAACTATTCTCCCAAGCACGTACTCTGCCAACACTTAATTAAAAACTGTATTTCCATCTAGGAAAGCGTCACTTGGGGCGTAGTGTGGCTGCCTCCTGACTCAAAGTGCAGGAGCAGGAGGTGCCACAGCATCTCTGGCTGGGGGGACGGGATGCTGGCTGCTGTGGGGCTAGCTCAGCCTGGCCCAGAACATGAACAAAGGTTGTTTCTCATGTTGGTTTGGCCCTCTTGCCCAAAAACTGCAAGATGGAGGGGCAAGACGTGCCCTGGGGATCTTGCAGGAATCTACTTTAAAAGTAGATTTCCAGTAAAAACTAAGAGGTAGATGTGGGCAGCTGAACTATGAATTTTAAAAGTCATATCATCACAAATGGGATGGCTTGTGCAAGAATTTGGCAAAAGAAACAAATGACCTTGAGTGCTGAGGACAAAGGCATGGCCTGCATTATCAGACTGACTGTATGATTCTGTACAGCCTCTCTGGGGGAAAAACACCCTGCCCCAGCTGGAGACCAGCTTTAAAGTGCTGGGCAGGAGATCACTGATGGGATGTGCACCCCTAAAGCTTGGAAATTTACGTTGTTTTAAAAGCAGTTTATCGTGAGACCTTAAGCAAGAACAAGCATCTGGAGCTGCTCAGGTGGGAGAGGGCAATAATGCAGCAATGGGACAGGGCTCTTATGTTTTTTAATCAAAACATTGCTAAGCAATTCTACTGTTTCTGAATGTCCTTTCTCATGATTACAAATGCAGTAAAAATGTTCCACTTATACCTTATTTAGTGAAAGCCTGACTGTGCCAGGGAAGAGTGTTGGCTCTGGGAGAATTCAGGTGCTGTGGTGCTGTCCTGGATGGACAGAGCTGACAGTGTCCCTCTCTTGCTTTCCAGGTGATCCGTTCTGCTGCTGACTGGTCTGCTGGCATTAAATACCACGAGGAGTCCATCCACAAAGCCTACATCAGTGTGATAGAGAACAGCAAGCACTACATCTACATAGAGGTGAGTGGTGGGGAGGGAAGGCAGGAGGGTCCTGATGCTCTGGGCATGGCTTGCCCATTACTTCTTGAGGTTTGGTCCTAAGTTTTTATGCATTTAGACAGATCCACTACCTTCAGTGGTCTTTGGGCCAGACTGATGGCTGTGTACCCTGACAGCATTCTGACCATGAGGTGGAAAAAGCAGACCTCTCCTTTATAAGGCTCTTCGGAAAATTGCCAGCAGCTTTCATGGCCTGTGCAATAGTCTCCCTGTCCCTTCTGTGGCTTTGCAGTGTCCCCTGTGCATGCCACTCACAGAGAGCTCTTCATCCACACAGCCTTCAGCTGCAGGAGTCTCTTGTGTCAGAGTGACACTCAGTGCTTGCTGAACGGAGATGCGTTTTCTCCTCTTTTTTTTTTTTTTTTTTTTAAGCCTCCTGTTAGGTTGCTCTTTACATGAACTTTCTAAAGAGTGTGATTAATGAGAACTAATTCATTCCCTAAGCAGGCACAGACACACACATCATTTAATCATAATTTACAAAAGCCTCCACTCCAGTGGCGCACACAAGCCCAGCTATCTTTAGTTGCTCTTGGTCTGAAATAAAGCATGCAAACATTTTTGGTTGGTTGCTGGCAGTGTCTGACAGTAGCTTTGCTTGCTTTTCCTGCAGAACCAGTTTTTTATTAGCTGTGCTGATGACAAAGTTGTCTGGAACAAGATCGGTGATGCAATTGCTCAGAGGATTCTTAAAGCTCACAGGTAACCTGTTCTTAATGAGGCAGTGGAAGTCCTCCAGGTGCATTTCCATGGTGTGGTGCAAAAAATAACCCCTCAGTGAGCACAGCTGGACAGGAGCTGTGCCAACGCAGAACCGAGGGGGTCGAGCATCTGCATGTGCAGCAGTGAGACTCCTGAGTGGTTTCTTTGCATCCAGAAAGTGATTTTCTGGACTTACCCCAATGTAAATGTATTTTTAACTATGGAGCTTGTTTGAAGGCAAGTCCTTTGTGCTCTGGTTCAGTGACACCTTTGCTCCATTGCCAGCTTGCCTTGAGCTGGGTGGTCAGGCAAGCTCATGGGTGGGAAGAGTGAACTGGGATTTGTGGTTTATTTAAATCATCTAGAGAGGAGAGGCTTCAAATAGGGGAAGCAAATACATTTTGAGGGTTCTGCTATTGTTTGAACAACTTTTTCTGGTACATCTGCAGGGTGTTCACCACCTCCAGTCTTTGCAAGGGGACCGTTGTTTGTTCCTGGGTGGATGGAATCTAACCATGTTTTAGACACTCCTTCAGCACACCTAGCCCTGTGTTAACATTAATGCCACAGGTAGTGGCTGGTCTTCACTTTGATCCTGGGCAGTCTTGCTTAAGGTTGTTCCCTGGAGTCTCTTTGAGACATACATTTCATAGTATAAAACTGTACCCTGCTCTTGCTGGGCTGACATACAGAAAGCTTTCTGAACTTTTCCCTTTCATCTCTCATGGGTTTTTTTGCCATGCACAGAGATGTTTTCTTGCATGGATTATTTTTTCCATATTGTAGTTGTCCAGAACTCTGCAGGGCCTGCTTTTCCAGAGGTCCTCTCTCCAAGGTTGCAGGAATTTTGCTCTTTTTGGCACTTGAGCTTGGAAGTTCACACTTGGATAAAGGCACCCAACCTGAGACAGCCACCAGAGTGCAGGAAGTGTCTGCAAGGCCACAGGAGCTGCCCTGGGCTAGGCTTTGTTCAGAGCACTGTGGAAAGAGGAGCACTACTGAAACAGGGAGAGCCTGGGTGTTATCTGCTGTGCCGTTAACAACGGGGTGGAGTTGCCTGTGATCTGTGTGAGCTGCAGTGAATAGCCCAAATAATTGAAATCAGCTAAGGATGAAAAGATGGGATGGATTTTCTCACTGTGGTGAATGAGGAGCCATGCCAGTGCTGCTGGAAATGCTGTTGCTGTGTTTGTATTGCAGCCTCGAAGCTCACAGGCAGCTGGACACAGCATCTTAAGGGTACCTTCCAGTGCCTAAAGGGGCTAGAGGAGAGCTGGAGAGGGACTTTGGAAAAGGGCATGTGTGATAGGACAAGGGGAAATTGCTTTGAAGTGAAAAAAGGTGGAGTAGATTGGATATTGGGAAGAAATTCTGTACTGTGAGGGTGCTGAGGCCCTGGCACAGCAAATTCTCCAGGTAGGTTGTTAAGGTTTTCCCATTATATAAAGTTTATGTAAGGGGTGTCATTCTGTCCAGATACTAAAAGTCTGTCACAGAAGGGGTCACACAGACTCTTAGTGACCCATTTCCAGATGTGATGCTCACTTCTGCAGTACTCCAGTTGTATGCCAGTCTTGTGCTGGCTTCATGCTGGCAATTCCTAATCAAGTATAAGGTTCAAATTCTGCATTACCTAAGATTAAAAGTAAATTCAGACCTAATTGGTTTGTATCATAATGCTAATTTTCCAAACTGCCCAGGGAGAACAGCATTTAATTGTAAGTTAAGGTCTTTAGTGAGCTTGTATACTTCTCACTCTTCTAGACTAAATATTTTCTACTGATGTTATTAATAATGTTCTTTTCTTGGTTTCCTCTTTTTTTCATGGGTGGCTCTCTAAGCAATTTAATAAACACTGTCCTTACACAAACAAGCTGCTTTTTGGGGAATGCTTTTGTTGGTAGACCTTTCCCATGCTACAAACAGACTCAGTTTTACAGTCTCTTGTGTCTGGGTAAGGCCTCATTAACTGTTTCTGAGCTCTGCTGGCAAACCAGAGCCAGTCTGCAGTGCCCAGCACAGCTGGAAGGAAGCACTGGTTGAAATGAAAGACACACAGGTCCTCACGGTCTCCCTCCTAGCTCAGATGGGACCCCAGTGCTTCACAATTCCCTCACCCCGAAATTCACAGGCATGGCTTACCCGAGGAAGGAGTACTTCTAACAAAAACTGAAGACCGGCTCGTCCTCAGAGTGTTTCTGAAATGGTTCTGTGCTGACTAAACTGTGTTTGCCATCTAGTGGCAGCATCCTTCCATGGAGCATTATCCTCGTCCTTCTCTTCCTTCTCCTCTGGGGCACAGAGCAGGGAATTCCCAACACCCAGGGCACCTGGAAGGTGTTCTCAGAGCAGATGCACCTGGCACTTGTCAGCAGAGGAAACACAAAGGGGGGCTTTGAGAAAAACCCCTAGCAGTGCCACGATTGTAGCTTTTGTTCTGAATGTGTTCACAATTAGGGTATGGATTAGTTTGGAGAACTCTGGAACTGTGATGTATCAAGGACATATTTGCCTTCCCTGAATGATCAATGTTTTGCTTGTGCTCTGAGCTTTTTCCACATTTTCTGATGTTTCTGACTTCTGAAAGCCAGGAGGCAGTGGGAACGTTGGTTTAGATTTTGGGTTTCTGCCTGTCACAGCTCTGTAAGCTTTGCTGTGCTCTGCCAGGCAGTCATACACACCAGTCTGCACCAGTATCAGTGTGGGCTATTGGGGTGCTCAAACAAACTTCTACAGTGGCAAACACAATATGAAAAATCCTTAGCTGGCCCCTGAATTTTGGTAAAAATGTGTTTCTTTTCCTTTAGCTTCTTTTGTTGTCTGCTGAGAGTAAATTATCCCCTCTCCTCCTGAAGGAGCACTCACAGAATTACTGATGGCCGGTGATGATTTCCTGAAACTGGAAATGCACTTCACGCTTTGCTCCCTTGAAATTCCTGTAGTGGCCTTGGATGGGAACCAAGTTGGTCAGCTCAGGGGAAGTGAAAGGAGGGGAGTTCACCTTGTGGGAAGCTGTAACTTTTCCAGGCTGACGTGGCATTCCCAGGCTGATACTCCCCCAAACTCTCGTTTCAGGGAGAACAAGCGTTTCCGGGTGTACGTGGTGATCCCGCTGCTGCCGGGCTTTGAAGGGGACATCTCGACGGGCGGGGGGAATGCGCTGCAGGCCATCATGCACTTCAACTACAGGTACCCCAGGCAGGCTGTCAGAGACCCCCTGGACACCTCCACTGCTGCAGGGGGTCCCCAAGCCCCACCTGCCGTCAGTGTGACCAGCGTGGACACAGCTTTGGGCAACCTGGTCTTGGGGAAGGTGTCCCTGCCCATGGCAGGGGGCTGGAGAATAGATGAGCTTTAGGGTCCCTTCCAACCCACACCATTCTGTGATTTGTTTTCCATTGAACTGATCAAACCAGACTTGCTGATTTATCTCCAAATCTGCCTTTTTGGCTGACATTTGGCCTAGCTCTGCCTTCATTGGCCCCATGAAGGCAATGGCATCTTCCCCAGTGTGATTCCCCTGCTCCAGGATGGATGTTTGGGGGGGCACTTGCAGCCCAGCAGGTCTCATAGGAGATGCAGCAGTGCTGGGTAGCCCTTGTGCTGGGAAATGTAGAGGAAGGCAAAATGGCCCAAGATGGTTTTACTGGAAAGCTGCTGTGTTATGGTATGGCCAGGGCACAGTCAGTGTGCAGAGACTGCTGCAACCCTCAGAGTGAAATCTCCCTTTCTGCTGGCCTGCAGGGGTCCTGTTGCACATCCAGGAGGATGAGTGGGGCAGGGGACACAAGCAGGTGGAAAGTAGCATGTACCCCTGACCCTTCTGCCAGAGCTTCCTCCTGCGAGGGCAACCATAGGTCTTGAGAAATTGCCCATGGGTTGGTTGGTTCTCAGTGGAATGCCAGCTGTGGCTCTTCCAGCCCAGCCATAATCACACAAACTCCCTGACCTGGCCTTCTGCATATGTTGACGTTTTTGTTAATGTGATTTCACATCCAGGCCCAAGGCACAGAGGGTAGCAGCCCTTCTTGTCACATGTTTGCTCTAGAAGGCAAAAGTGCTCCCCAGCTCCTCTGTGGGTTGGTACGAACTCCTTTGCAAAAAGAGCAGTCATTTGGGATAAAAGTGTGCTCTGGAAGCACCCTGTTTCTCCTGCAATTTGAGAGGCATCTGTGTTTGTGATTTACCCCGCCCAGTTCTGCTCCAGCACATGCTGCTGTCTTGAGCCATGGGGGTGCTGATAGCTGCCTGCCTTCTTTCCAGGACCATGTGCCGAGGGGAAAACTCCATCCTGGGCCAGCTGAAGGCAGAGGGTAAGAGCTTTATTCCTCTCCTCTGTGTTGTTTACTTTGGATGCTGCTGTTTGATGGATGCATCTATAACACGTAATGCAACACGTGCTGCGGGCTCATGGGGCTGTGAGTGACCTCCTCCCTGACCATCCTGCCATGGCAAGGTCTGCTGGGTCACACGAGCCGTGGCCCCTTGTCAGACTTCACACCTGGCTGCAGCCCTGAGCCAGAGGAGGGGAACACCCCAGGGAGGAGCACGGCACGGTTGCAGCTGCTCAGGATTGTGTTACTTGGAAAATGTCCTGAGCGGGGTCAGGCTTCTGGGAGCCATGAGCCCTCAGCCTGCCCCATGGATCCCACCCAGGGTTTGTTTCTGGCAGTTGTCAGATGTGGAGAGGAAGAACCTGCCTAAGCAGGAGGCTGTTTCTGAGTTGCTTCCTTGCCGTGAGGAATCCTGCTGGAATTTGCTCTGCTGGGAATCGGAGCACCGTGAAAACCCACATATCACAAACGCTAGGACCATGCAGAATGCCTCATTTGTTCTACGTCCTGCTGTAAATCTGAACTGCACACAAGTACATTAGGACACATTTGCCATACTGACCATGGACAAAACACCTGCTTCCAGCCTCCTTTCTGCAAAATCTGCAGAAAAAGTCTCATAGTCCACTTATTGTAAGATGTTTGGATCCTTGTGTGCTGTGCCCAGGAGAGTGGGGTAATTTCTCACTGAAGTGGGAGTCTCTGAGCAGGCAGCAGATCAGAGCAGCACAGTGAGCTCACAAGCAAATTTTCAAGTCTATTTTTTAAAAAGATTATTTTCATTATCTGCTTATTTATAATTTTTTTCAAAGTCAAAAGTGAACTGTTATTTATAGGAGGTCTTCATGTAAACAAGGCCTTTTCCTTTTCTCTTCCACCTCCCTCATCCCATCAGTTTTCTTGTCTTTTTAATTTTCAGTTGGAGATAAGTGGATAAACTACATATCATTCTGTGGACTTCGGACATATGCAGAGCTGGAAGGAAAACTGGTGACGGAGCTCATCTATGTGCACAGCAAACTGCTCATTGCTGATGACAACACGGTTATAATTGGTGAGTGGGGGCTCTCAGGAGGGGTTTGGGGCACTGGGTTGTACCTGCATCAGTCCCTTCCCATCCCCACACACAGTGCAGGCTGCAGAGTGCCACGGGCTTTTCTGTGTTGTCATTTCTTTCCTGAGAAATATTTTGCTGTTTAAAAGAAAAAAACCCCAAAACCAAACTCATAAATTCATCAAGGGGGAGGAAAGGATTCAGAGGGCTGTCATTTAATTTGTTTTTCTAAAATGGTTTTAAATCTGTGTGTAACCGTGAAGAGAATCCCAGTGCAGGGAATATTGTCCATCTGTCTTGTATCAAACTCTGCTCTAGCAGGAAGACTTGTGAGACTTGTCATCTGTTCCTGAAAGAACAGAATGTGCTGTAAAATTTGGAAGGTTTGGACAACATGTGTCATGTATCAGCTCCATTTCCTAAGAATGGGACAATATGCTACAGGGAGTAATAGATATCATTTCATCCTCTTCTCTTACCATATTTATTATGAGAACATGAAGCCAAGACAGGAGTTCAGGCTCAGAGCTCTACGCTGCAGCAGAATTTCAGCCTGTTTCTTTAAAGAAGCCCTTTTTGAGCTGTTATCTCAGCAATGACAACTTTGCCAATGAATATCTTCATACTAGATTTTACAAGACTCAAAATGCTCCCTCCCTTCAAAGCAGTGGTCTCAGATGACCTGTGGTGAGGTTTGCTTGTCTGTCACACTCTCAGAGGCCAGATCCCGTCTCCAGTGCACAGAGTGGCTCAGAGGTGGTTTGATATCACAGCAGGAGCTGTGTTGCTCCAGCTGGGATGGTCTGGGGGCCTGAGGCAGCTCTTAGTTTCTATTTTCTGTGCCTTTAAGCTTGAGGATAGATTTTTATATAGCCTGTGCATCTCTGCTGCCTGGTGAGGGGATGGGAAGATAAGAGCGAGTGCATGGAAATTAGGTGCTCATGGAGCTACTGTGTAGGAGGAAGGGGTGAAAGGACAGAGGGATTTAGCTGGTTTTTCCTCTGGAGGTGTTGGCTCCTCTGGAGTTAATCCAGTTCCTGGGAAGGCTCAATGGCCTCAATGGTGTCTGGAGATTTTTTTGTTTGTTTTGGTAATTTCTGTGGGTTAATGACCTCATTATGCCTATCCTTCCCTGCATCTTGCTGTTCCCTTGGAGCCAACAGCTGCAAGCAAAGGGTGTCCTCCCGTCCCCTGTTTTCTGATGTCTGTGCAGGACAGAGAAACCTGTTTGGGGGGATAAAGCCTCAGCTGGTCTTGAGCAGATCCCCCTGAATGGCACAGCAACCTGACCATGGTTAGGAGGTTAAATGGCAGGGAGGTTAAAACGACAGGAGCTTGAAAGTCTTTTCCAAGCCAAACCATTCTGTGATTTACCCACAGAGCCCATCGTGCCTCGGGTAACTGGGTATCCAAACCAAATGCGGTTCGGACCTTTGAAAGCTGTGGCTCCTTCAGCAGAAGCATCTGGGAAGTTGCAGAAAGAATAAATTTTGAAAATGTTGGCCTGGGCTTGGCTGTGATTTAATCTTCTTCCAAACTGTTGAAGCCTGCAAAAATTAGTTGAGTTTTTTTCCCCTTCCCCCAAATTGTCTCAGGGTCTGTGTTTCCATAAGGAACCCCCCTGGGTGGGCTTTCACCTGTCGAAGCCGTGGAGCTGAGGGGTGCTGAGGGCCCTGGGGGTGTTGGGTGGTGATGGAGGGTGTGCAGGAGCACCGGGAGCAGCAGTGGGACATTGCCTGTGCCTCGTCCTGCCCTGCCCAGGCTCTGCCAACATCAACGACCGCAGCATGCTGGGAAAGCGGGACAGCGAGATGGCCGTCATCGTGCAGGACACCGACACCGTGCCCTCCGTCATGGACGGCCAGGAGTACAGCGCCGGCCGCTTCGCCCAGTCCCTGCGGCTGCGCTGCTTCAGGTGGGGCGTGGGGCTGGCCGAGCACGGCAGGGAGGGATGTGGGCACTGAGCAGGGATGCAGGCAGGGCTCGCTCAGGCTTAACCTGCCCCCACAGCCTTTCAAACCGATGGGGCTGCCACTGCCTGCCCAGGTTTAGCTCTGCCTGGGCTGGACTGAGCGCAGGGTTTTGCTGCTGTTTGTTTCACTGCTCCTGTCCACAGCTTGATAGCTTGATTTTACAAATGATTTTGCTCCAGGATTTCGCTAGCAGAGCTCATAAACAAGTGGTATTTCTCCTCGAGATCCCATTTGCACACCCTCTTAATCTTGGGTGGCACTGTCACTTTTTAAAAGAAGCTTCTTTGCTGGGAGCAGCCATCTGGCCCACAACACGGCCATTTTTAGTTTAAGACCTTTTTCTTTCTCCTTTTTTTTCCCCCCACCCTATTTCCCATCTGGACGGTTACTGCACAGAAGAAAAGCAGCATTAGAGCTGACAGATTATCACAGGGGACAGGAGTGGGAGGGTGCTGGGAACACACAGGGTTTGGCACGTCCCAAGGAAACCTCTTGTGTCCAGGCATTTATCAAGGGGGGAGTGCCCAGTGCTTCAGGCTCTGTGAGCATCCATCCTTTGTCTTCTCAGGGTTGTCCTTGGCGGCTCCGATCTCAGTCCGGAACACCAGGATCCTGTCTGTGACAAATTCTTCAAGGAGGTGTGGATTGCCACAGCAGCTCGCAATGCCACCATCTTTGATAAGGTGAGGAGCACAGCAACTTCCCCCTCCCTCCATCCCGTGCAGAGGCAGCAGATGCCAATGGGAAAACCAGCACAGGAAGGGCAGAGGCAGCAGGTCCAGTTCCTGGGGTTGGACCTTTAGGGATGTTTTGAAGGAATGTATAGTGTCAGATGCAAGAGCTGTGAACAAGAAACTGGAGCTGGTGCATTCCCAGGGGTGTGATAGCACCCATGAAGGCAGCAGATCGGATTTCTCCTTGTGTTTGCATCAGCTCCAGTGAATGGCCATGGTGTAGTTACTACTTGTAATTAGCCACGGTGTAACTGGAGTAGAAGCAAATTTTACTTCTGTCTTTTAATGAGCTTTTTCAGTGATCTGAAAAGGCCCTGGATCTTCCCCTCTGCCTGCTCCAGCCTCATTGAGGGTAGGCACATACCTCTTCCCTCCATGTTCTCCAGGCTGTTAATTCAGTCACTCCCATCCTGGGGAATTCGTACTGGATGCTTTGGTCTTTCTCAGGAACTCTGCATTGCAGCATTTCCCTGCACTCATAGGCGATTTCTTCTTTCTGTTTTGTTCAGGTGTTTCGATGCCTTCCCAGTGACGAGGTGAATAATTTAACCCAACTGCGTGATTTCATCAACAAGCCCAAATTAGCAAATGATGATCCTGTGAAAGCAGCAGAAGAATTAAAAAAGATTCGTGGGTTTTTAGTACAATTCCCCTTTCGTTTTCTGGAGGAAGAGTATTTGCTTCCCTCCGTCGGAACAAAGGAGTCCATGGTACCCATGGAGGTTTGGACTTAAGAAAATGCAGACTGCTTTACCTTTTAAAGTCTTGTTCTCAGGAGAGACGTTAATGAAAAATATGGGATTTTGGAAAGTGAAAGGAGACAAAAAGCTTCTCCACCAAGCTAATGTGCCTTTCTTAAGGATTTTGGTGGAGGAACTTGAAGCAAATCGACACTAGCAGAGGAGAGGAGCAGAAAGACTTGGAAATGATGGCAGATGAGAAGTTTAACCTCTGGAGGAGTTACTTCTTCAGGCATGTTCTGAGCATCTAAAGGATGCAGGCTACTTCCTAGGACAGGAACTGACTCCCAGTCGATGTTGTCACCACTGCCAGCTGTATCCTGTGGTTGCGTTCGTACTGTGATCGTGCTGTGGCTGCACAGGAGTCGTGGGCTGCGTGTGCTGCTTCTCAGGCTTTGGGTATCTGCCCCTTGGCTCGCTGGAGGTCCCCATCTCACCCCTTCCACGCGCCGTCAGAGCACGTCGTGCAGCCCTTGCGCTGTTGGGAAGTGCTGTTTGCTGCTGCCTTGGGCTGTCCTGCAGCTTTCCGAGTGTTTCACTTCTTAAAGGGAAACAGACTAGCAATCCTGTATCAGAATCAGCATTTTGGTCTCTTCATCCCTTTGGGGGAAAAAAAATCCTCTATCTATTGCAGCTGGAGCAATCAGCAGCCCTCAGGCTTGGCAGAGGGCAGTCTCAGTGGAGCTGGAGGTGCTGGAGATCACTGGAGTTTGCTGGCCTTTGCAGACACACACAGCACGTCAGTTTGGTCCCACTGAGTGTGACTGTTTTCCTCAGGGGAGGATCAAGGTTCCAACTCAAGCCTGAGGTGTCCAGAGCCAGAGGAAACCAAGGCACTGCATGTAACAGGACAGAAACTCAAAAACCAGCATGAGCTGAACCAAGCTCTGCACTCTGCTTGTGCATTTATCTTGGGGGTTTGGGTAGATTTTCACTTCCATCCCTTTCCCTCTATTTAAAAGAAGGGGAAGGCCATGAAGCTGACACCATGCTCAGACTGAGCTGATGCGTGGGTTTGTAGATGGGGTGAATGCAAGGGGAAAGGGGAGCAGGTAACAAAGCCCTGTCTCTGCTCCACTTTGTTACTGAACCAGCCACAACCTTGAGTTCAGTCCTGCAGGACCTGTCTTCCCAAGCAGAGGTAGAACTCAGCATGCACATTCCTGTTTTCCATTGCTGTTAGATGGTTTCCAGAGCTCATTTGCATCTCTCTGTACAGAGAAGCAGCAGTTCAGTCCAGCATCCTGGGAAAAACACCTACTGTTCCTGGGCTAGGAGCTCGTGTGGTGAGCACCAGCCTGGGTCTTACCCCGTGCTCCATCCTGCAATCAGCCAGGTCTCCCAATTTTCATGTCCAGCTCCAGCCTGAGGTGTTCCTGGCAGTCTGCAGTGCTGTGTCAGGTGCTGGGAGAACAGCATTAGAAAACACCTAAGGAGAGTTGGATCTGGAGGAGTGGGAGGCTGAGCTCTTCTGCTGCCCCTGCACCCAGGGATCCCTTCCCTAGCTGGGTTATACCTGTGCCCAACACTCCTTGGTCAAAAGGTCCAGTGAACTGGTATTTATTTTAGTTCACAGAAGAGTTTATTTTTCCCTTTTCTGGCTCTTCCAACAGTTTTTTAACTGGAAAAGAATCCCACTGGTCACCTAGCTTTCCCAAAATGTAGCTGGCCTGACATTTTTGCTGATTGCCTTCTGTGTTCAGACCTGTAAATAGGCACCAGCTAATTCTGCACCTGCTGCATCACCCAAGTAGGGAACAAACCCCAGATGTTCTTCCAAATCTCAGCCCGTTCCTACAGCTTCCACTTCCTAGTTTTACATTTGTGTTCTGTAGGTGCAGTTGCCTTTTACACTCCTTTCTGGCTGGTGCATCTGTGGTCTGGTTCACCTTTGGGAAGTGCATGTACAGCATTTTATGTGGTTGAGTCTGGGGGGTTGATGCTTTTACCTGGCATGCTGTAAGCACATAAATATGTTCCCTTGATGTTTTTCTCTTAAAAAATTGACCCGGGGTCACCCCCCACAGAGCCAAAGCCATGTGTGCCCTGACCATTTACAATCGAGAAAGATCAAAGGTGTCCTGTGATTTCATATCAGTGCAGGTTCAGAGCTTTTCTCTCCTGATGCTTTTAGCTGTTTTAGTTTGACTGAAGCTGACTTTAAACAATTACAGCCTGCCAGAGAATCCTTGTCAGTCACACAGATCAGTGTTGAGAGTCAGAAAGTGTTCAACCCCACCACCTATATACACTGAACCTTGAAGTGAAACACTCCTGTCACCTTCTAAGTGCTCTTATTCTCCCCATCCTCATATTAGTAAAAGTTTTTATAATTATTAAATTATCCTTACATTGTCTTTTAAAATGGTAGGTAGCTGATTGTTGGGGCTTCCTAACTCCCCAACAGGAGGGAGTTAGGGTTTTAGCTCCCCCTCTGCCAGGCTGCTTTGGGGAAAAACCACACAGGTTCTGCAATGCTCACTGTTGTGTGATAGCTGCTGGTCCCCGGTGACACAGCAGAGCCATGGAGGGAGATGTAATTGACTGATTCGGTATGAAAAGGTGCTAATTAGGAAGGTCTTTCATTATTGAGGAAGCAGACAGGCCTGGTGCTGGCTCTCTGTCTGGGAGGAGGTTCCCCTCTGTGGGAACAGAGGCACCGTGCTGATCATCCCTTCCCTGTGTTGGTGCTAAACTCCTGATACCAGGAATTTAGTAACATTCAAATGTAAGCAGGGTGTGCACGGCAGCCTCGGCACAGTGAGGAGATCCCAGCATCCCCAGGGGCTTGTGGGGCCACCAAGTTCCCTATGGAAGCAGCACTGCTCACCCCAAACAGACAACAGGCTGGAGCCACTCCTGGTGAAGGCCCCACTCATTCACACCATGGCTTGTGCTGTTTAGAGCTGGCTCCTTGGGTCCTGTCAGCTACAGGTTTGTTTCTTACATTAAGAAGCCTGTGAGGTTGAACACCTTGAGAGAGTTGATTTCTGCATCTGAACAATCACTGCTGCTTAGTCTGTCGTACCAGCTTGGGCTTCAAACTGGAGAGGGTCACCCACGACACCCAGAGCTGGAACAGGTGATGTGGATTCAAGCACTGGCAACCCCAGAAACATCAACTGTTTCTTGTGGCATTTATTTGTTAGAATTACAGGAAATGAGAACTTCTCCCAGGCTCATACTTTATTTTGTAATTCAACTCAAGTAGAACACTTCTTTTCCCTTTAATTTATTCCTTAACACATGCCACTTTGAGAACTCACACTCCTTCCTTAAATTTTAATAGTCTGATATTTTAAAATATGTGTTTTGTTGTATAGATGTTGGACTGGATAAATGTTTCACGGTAAAGTTAATGCATGATTTAAAAAATGAGGGATAAAATGTCATCGTCTGCAAGAACTGTACTAAAAAACAATTTATAGGAGAACCACTCCAGTGCTCCATGGAAGAGGCGAAGTGCTCGGCTCAGTTTCTGCTCTCTTGGTCTCAGTTTGTCCCCCTGACTTGGTGCAAGCTTTGCTGCATTAAACCCCAAACACTCCATTTTCCTTTCTTTTGATCAAGTTTCACAACATGATTTTACAATCCTGGTGCTGTCCCTGGGAGAACCTCGGTGCACGTGTTGCCTAGCTGGGACTCTTCCATGAACAATTTACAGTATCTTTATTCCTTCCGAGGGAGCATCCCTGTACAATCAAGTGCAGATGTGGTTTGCTGTTGCTATTTCAGTGTAACAAGCCTTGAGCACTTGTAGCAAGGATAGTCCGGGGTTGTATCTGGGCACAGAGCTGCATTTGTGGGGACACTCCCATACAAGGATGAGAGTACTGGAGGATAATGCCTTTTCCCTCTCCTGCTGAATGTGGAGCCCCAAATCCATGCTGGTCTGAGCTGACCCCGCTCACCAGCAGCAGAGCCTTTCACGGTGCACTGCTGTGGTGGCCAAGGGGAAGAAAACTAGCGCTCTCCAGACCAGGATAGGAGCAGAGTTTGGCACCCCTTGGGTGCCCCAGGAGAACTGTCACAGCTTGTGGCACTCATTCTGCAAATGGTTTCAAACAAGCAATCGCTACTGCACTGCTGAGATCCTGCTGAAACCAGGAGCTTTGCAGCATCCTGCTCTAAAACCTGGAGTGTGACTTCATGGCAATGAATCAAGGCCAGCATGTGAATCTCAGTGTATCAAAGTGGAGCTGCCCCAATAACCATACATTGACCACTGAATGCAGTGATCCTCTTGGGGTGGCACTTTTTTTTCCCCTATTTTCCTTTCCTTGCCTGCTTTCCTGTTGTATTTTCCAGTATTTGTGATTATTCTATTTTTAACCTTCCAGTATCTTTTCATAAAATCTCCTCTATGTAAATAATTCCAACTTTCCCTAGTTCTGACACTAGGGAAATGAGAAAAAGTGTCAAAAAGTCACAGTTTTGGGAATGTTTTTTTTTTTTAAATTGTGTCTCTAGCTAAACTAATCCACAAAAGGAGAGCTTCCACTTGGGGTGTGAGCGCAGGTCTCCGTGCGTCCCTCCCTTCCAACAGTGCTGCTGTGACACTGAATATCCCTTCTGTGAAGGCTGCTGGAATTGAATTTTGTATCCTTGTTCCTGCTAACAATTGCTTTCCTTTCCACTCCATTTGTATCTGGTAAATGAATGTGTATTAATGGACTGAAAATACAACCGATCATCATGTCAGCATATTTGGCTTTGGTGTAATTTCTCCTTGTTCTGGGGGCCTCATCCTGCCTTGGGTTGAGTTCTGTCCTTGCTCAGCATCAGCAGCCGAGACGTGATGGAGCTGCAATAAAAATGGCTAGACTTGAGTCATTTGGGTTTTCCTGGGAGAGAGAAATTGCTGGGGTGAAACAGCAGAGAAAGAAAATTGGACTTCATAAATACATTAAAAAGTCGTGTTTTAAAGGAGTTTCAATAATCCAAAAGCATTACGAAAGGCGTAGACAAAAACACTCTGTCCCCAAAACAGAATTAACTTGCCCCTGTCTCCTTTAACTTCCAGTAAAGGAAATTCAGCAGAGAGAGAGGAAGAAGCAGCTGCCTGTTGTCCTCCAGGGGCAGAAGAGATTAATAAAGCATCAGTGGCATTTCCAAGCTCTCTTGCAAACTGAAAACATATTAACTTCTCCGTTTCTTAGGTTTCATCTCCTTCCTCAGATGCCAGAGGGCTCTCCGCGTGTTCAGAACTTCCAAACCCAATCTGTGTCCTCGACAGACACAATAAACCAAGACAACAGAGCCAGAGGGTGAGGCAGGGGGTTGGTAAGAGACATCAGGCAGCTGCTGAGTGACACCCTCAGCTTCTGCTGCCACTCCAGCATCTCTGCTGATTATGTGCCTCCTGAATCCCACTTAGGGGCTCCTGAAGAGGAGATAGTGACGAGCAGGAGTGACGTGGGACCTGACAGTCACTGCTGGGTGCATGGTGATGAGCCCAGGGTGCTGGATGGCAGCAGGGTGGCTGTGGGGTCACACAGGGCAGCCACAGCTGAGGCTGCCAGTGTCTTGCCAGCATTGCTTGGTTTCTGTGCGAGCAGCAGGAGAGCTGTGGGATCACAGTTGAGGCTATCTTGGTGTGGAATTAGCGTGAAACTGGAAGTGGTCCTGAACCTAGGGAATTCAGGTATCAGTTTGTAGGAAGGATCCTTTCCCTTTTCTACATGGTTGTCCTGGTTTCAGTGGGGATAGAATTCATTTCTTCTTAGTAGCTGGCAGGTTCTGTTTTGGATTCAAGTAGGGGCCCACCTTGAGGGCACTGTTGCTGCTTTTGCTGTTTTTCCTCTCCTACAGTGCTCTTACAGGGCCTGACTTCCTTCACATCCAACCCTAAAAGCAGAAGTGAATGCCAGCTTAGGGCTATGGCTGGCACTGACTGCGTGGGGAGGCAGGAAGGCGATGGCAAAACTCCCCCTGACGTTCCCCCGACCAGAATGTTCCTGTTTGCTCGCTGGAGGACTTGCAAAGCCTCAATTTGATGGCTCCTCACTGAGCAGCAACACAGCCCACGCCTACCCTGAACACAAAGTGCCCTTGCCAGTGTGTTTAACAACCTGTTCTTTCCAGCATGGATTTCTCCAGCCATTTTTTGTGCCGAGGCTGTTCTTGCCTCCTCCCACAGGTCAGCTCCTCCATCATGGATGTGTCCGCAGGAATCCTGTGCCAGAGGCAGGAGGAATCCTCTCATCCACCCCAGCACCCAGTACATCTGCTCTCTGGTCCTTTGTTGGCAGTTATGCACCGAGCTCTCAATAACACATCAACTTTAATGAGTGCCAGCCCTTTGCATGCATGAAATCCCTAATACGCTGTAGTTATTTTTTGTGCTGAGGAGGAAAACAGGGAAGAAAGGAAGGAAGGAAGAAAGAAAAGGTTTTGTGAGCCAGGTCTAAGGGTACATGAAGAAACAGGTTTCTTCTCACGGCTAAAAAATCAGCTTATTTTAGTTTCTCTGCAATTGTGCCGGCTCTTCACATTTTCAAGTACAGCTCTGAAGCGCTGATGCAGTGGAGCGAAGGTTTGAAGAGCTTGAATCACAACAGCACTGTGAGTGAAATGCTTGATTTTTTTCTTATTGGAAAAATTAAAAGTGACAGCTTCAAAATTGGTTCCACTGCTTTGATTGATTAGACAGAATATTTAGCTCAAAATGATTATGGCAAGATTTTCTACAGAGGCTCATGGCTGGGATGGAAATTAATTTGGAGAAAAGGGGAGGGGGAGTTGTTTAAAAAGAAATTACTCTTGAAAGGAAACTGTTTATCCCTAGAATCCGTGATGAGTAATCTCTCCATATTCAGCCTGATCTCAATAATTAAATATTCTGTGAATTCCCATTTGAAGACAAAGGAAAGGGGGACAGGGAGATGGTGTTAATGAGGCTTCACAGGTGTGTCTATTCCCTGGAGATTCTGGTGCGCAGTGGCAGCAGGGTGCTGCCAGTGTGCTGCTCAGTGCCCAGCAGGTGGCCTGTGGGTACGGAATATCCGGACTGGGAAACCTGCCCTGGGCCAAGGGTTGGGTGTTTAATTGGGAGTCCTGCTGGGGCAGGTGAGCTGGAGGTCACCCATTGGGAAGCTGAGGGCCACTGAAGGTGGTGTGGGCACAAGGGAAGTTCAGGTAAGAGCTGGACCCACCTCTCCAGCTGGAGAATCCACCAGGGCCAAGCACAGCTTAAAGCAGACACATCACGAGGATGCTCCAGTGTCTCCAGACGGACAGCTGCTCTCTTGCTCCAGATCCTTCCTGGAATAGGAGAGCTGAGGCCACCTGGGAGAGAAGGGACAGGCAGGTTGGGCTGTCACCCAGTGAGATACCAATAGTAGAATCACAAAATGGTTTGGACTGGAAGGAACCTTAAAGCTCATCTCGTTCTGCCCCCCGCCCTAGGCAGGGACACCTTCCACTATCCCAGGTTGCTCAAAGCCCAGTCCAGCCTGGCCTTGGACACTTTGAGGGATCCAGGGGCAGCCACAGCTTCTCTGGACACCCTGTGCCAGGGCCTGCCCACCCTCATAGGGAAGAATTTTTCCCTAATATTCAGACTAAACCTACTCTCTTTGGCTTAGAAGTGATTCCCCCTTGTCACTCCAGGTCCCTTTCTCCAACTTTCTTGCAGGCTCCCTTCAGGTACTGAAAGGCCATAATTAGGTCACTCGGAGCCTTCTCCTCCCCAGGCTGAACAATCCCAATTCTCTCAGCCTTATAGCAGAGGTGCTCCATACCTCTGTCCCATCTTGTGGCTCTGTCCTGCTTCTGGTGTCCTGCTTTGGCATTTATCTGATTCACCCTTGTTCCTTTCACAAAACAGGCAGAAAAGCATTTCTGCTCTCTTCCCTGGGTTATCTTCTGTATTCCATTCTTTATCAGACAAAATGCTCATTAAAGGACCTGGCCAAGCCCAGCAGACTCATAGGCTGGAACCTGCACACTGTACATCCAAGACAGAAACAGAAAATGGGTCCTTCAGGAGAGGACTCAGGCTGCTTGCCTAGCATTTTTTAATTTCAACTTGAAAGATGTGTTTGAGACTTTGGGTTTTTTGGTGGTTTTTTTTTTATATTTTAGGTTTTCACATTTCAGACATGCTTCCTCTTGAAATTGGTACATGGTTTGTGAAATAAAATATAAAAGCACTGTAACTGCAGAAATATGAACTAGGTACTGTATATGGAAGTAATTTAAGATAATGTTTTTCTTTATACAGAGAAGCCCCATTTTTGACCAGTACGGAACTGGGAAACTCCAGAAACAAAGACAGCTGTAGCCACAAGCCACAGCTGTGGCCACAGACTAGCACAGCATTTATAGGATGTTTTTCCACGGGTGTCTCATGTCTCCTGCACAGGGAATCCCAGGTGATCCCCACATATCTTTGAGGACTGTGTGTTGGCCGACACATCCTGTCTGGAAAGAGTAATGCAGATGTAACCTGGGCATTTAATCACATGTAGGAATTTAAGCCGTGTTGGGGCCATGTTACAGGGGCCCCAAGGTCACTTCTAGGTAACAATCCACCCAATCCACAATTTTCACTGACAGGTCACTCTTAGGTAACAATCCACCTCACTCTTCTTGGCCTGACACAGCTGCTCTGCCCAGGTGCGTGTGGGGTTGCAGAGCCCATGGCTGAGGGATGCCGTGCCTACAGCTCAGGGCTCCTGGATAAACTGAGCTGCATATTATGGGAACCACAAGTTGTGAGTGACATGTTCATCTCCACACCTGCACTTCCAGTTTGGGTTAAACCTGCCACCAAGACAATGCCAACTGCAGCTGGGGACACACCTGGAGCCCTGCAAGGTAGGAGCTTGGAGGATTTCCCCTGGGTGCTGCTTCCCGGTTTGCTGGGGAGCCTCTGATCCACCTCGCCCTCTCCATTTCTGTCCTTGCCTGCAGCACTGCTCATCTCCATCCCCTGGAGATGACCACCTGGAAGCCTGGTGCTGCTCAGGCTCAGCAGTGCTGGGGCCCGATATTGCGCTGGTGCACAGCGATGAGATTAAATTCACCTAAGGAAAATAAGCATTGCGGGAGAGATGCTTTCCAGCGGATACAAACGCTCCCTTGAAGCCGAGGGCTGAGTGGCCGCGTTCCTCTAGAGGGTGCTGCGGGCCCAGCCTGCGCTCCCCTGGGGCGGAGGTGCCCGCTTTGCGCAGAGCCTGCGAGCCCTCACCCCGCTCCGCCGGGTCCCTGCAGGTCCCTGCGGCCACAGCCGAGCCGCAGGACGAGGTTGCAGCTACAGCACATAACACCGCCAGGCTCCCTGCTCCACCCCCTCCAGCCCGGTCCTGCCTCTCTCGAAGGGGTGTCCCGCACATCTGGCCTTGCTGCTGGGTGCTCGCAGGTCAGCATCTCCCCCCTCGCTCTGAGCACGGTCACGCTGAGACATTTTAAAATGAAGTACTACGTGTACCGTGACTGTTTGGGCTTAAATACATTCCCTGCCTAACATGTCCTTCCCACAAGGCTGCGTTGGCTCTCCAGAGACTCGCTGCAATATGTATCTCCACTTTGCTTCCTTGCAGACCATATCTGTACGACATCGATTGTACTGGCTAAGAATGCTTACAAACCTATTTCCTGCTGCAGGATGATCACATTATACACAATTACACACTCTAGGAATTTCTCCTGAGATCCAGCTGGGTACAGGCTGGAGTGGCAGAGGAGCCGGAGCGTGTGCGGAATCATGAATCATTCATTCAAGCTGGCTTCAAGCTCTTGGGTTGTGCGAGCATGTGGTGAGCTGCACGAGCTGCTTATTGCCCCCAAAAAAGCCTGAATCACCTAAATCATTCCAAATTTGGTTTCCACTGTGTGTACATTTTCTGTGTCTTGCCACTTCATTATTATTATTTTTACCATACCAGAAAGGTTTATGCAGAATTTATTCAAAATGTCTCAGCAGGAGAAGTCTCCATGAGCTGGGACATGCTGTTCCAAACAGAGACCTTCTCAGCTGGAACAAAATCCATGTGCACAAGGTTTCTACCCTCAGAACAGACCCAGTATTGCTTGTCCTGTGTCACTGGTGGTGATGGCAGCAGCAGCAGCACAACGATACATTTGCATTGCAGCACCATGGGGTCCTGGGATGCCAAGGGACCTAAAACCTCAGCATTTCCCTGGCCTGGAAATCTCGCAGTCTTATATGGGACAGAGCTGACTGGAACTCATGGAGATGCTGTTTGCCCTTGAGAAGGGCAGGGATGTCACATGCAGAGTTTTTCTATAAACAGGGAAGCTGATGCTTTTCTTTGACCCACTCTTGGATCTGTCTAGCAAAACCATGTGCTGTAGTGTCACGGGAGGGACATGAAGATGACGTATGGCCATGATGAAGCCCCCAATGAGGACTACAAAGCCCATCAAGCTTTGCTGGCTGTCCCTGAGAGCAGGGCACTGGCACAGCCGTGGTGCCAGGGCTGCAGCGTGGCACATTGCATCGCCCAAAAACCTGACCCTCCACCTTCCTCTTCCTCTTTCCTGGCCAAGCTGCTCCAGGAGCAGCTCTCCTGCCCCACGCTGTTTCCTCTGGCCTGGTGACACACCCCCCTGCACAGCACCACTTCCCTGGTATCCAGCTATGTTTTATCCACTGTTCCATCATTATCTGCCAGCTCAAAAGACTGGAGCATATTTGTTAGTTAAAGATTTCCTTTTAGGGAGCTGGCGGCAGATTATCCTGGCTGTTTCTAACAATGTGTAATCTAAGCTGTCACCCACATTTCCAATATTTTACTTCTGGCAAGGCTACAGCAAGGCTGGAGTGGAGCTGAGGGGTTGGAGAGCCCTCCTCACGCTGGATGGATGGTCTCTTTGACCTGGGACCTCACCAATCACATCACCTCCACCCTCAGGTCACCTGAACTTAACTTCAGTTTCTTTAACCCTCTCAGAGATCATACTCTATTGCTTTCCTAAGGCTATGACTTCCAGTTGCTTCTTTTAAAATAAGAGCTAGAAGTCAGTCACACGTGGTTCCAAGACGTGCAAAAGTGCTGAATGTTGTGAGCGTTGGGACAAAAGTCAAGGAAAATGTCTCCACAGAAACACTTCAGACATGTCGTTTGGAAGACCCACCCTTGCCAAGCGGGCTTGTGCACTCCCCTTTTGTTCATCGTAACTTTCGTTTATATTAACCTCTGCAAAGAGAATTTAGCAGAGGATTTACTGGCACACAATTTTTTCTAGTTTTCTGATATGGCACATCCACTCATCCAGGGGGGGTTTAGCAGGTGCCCAGCATCTTGTGACAAACTGAAGGGACGTTTCCCTTCAGTGCCACGTGAGATAATGTCACTTTGACCCCATATGTTTCTTTCTTTCTGACTAAATAGCTGCTGCGTTGGTGGTTTTGCTGTGCTTTATCTGAACTCAGTGTAAGGCTGATGTGCTCGTTATGTTCTCACATTCCTTTATCTACACAGCCAGGACCTGAAACAAAACACAGGCAATTCTGTAAGGGAAAACACAACTGCTTTGCATGCCTGGAAGAAATTGTTGTCTTACAGTTGTCTTACAGGTTTTTTCATTATTTTAATGGCTAATCCTAAGCCAACTGCATCTCAGCTCTAACACTAGATCAAGTTAGAGACTGAAAAGTAATGAAAAACCAGGCTGAAAAAGGGCCTGCGTGTTGCAGGAGCTCAAGTCCTATTTTTCACAAGCAACCTGGGCTTTTAGCAGCCTAATTGCCATTTGCTAGCAGCTGGACTAGCTCTTAATGCTCAGTTTTGCAGACGAAAAGGCTAATTCTCTTTCAGTGAACAGCATGTGTCAGCTACAGCCAAGTGTAAGACTCAGACTTTGCTGTGCATATCATCTGGTGCTTCTGAGAGCTCACAAAGGGCTAAGCCCACCACCTGCCTGTGTGGAGGATGGTGGATTTTCTGTTAGGTTATGGCTAACTTGCTTCTTAAAAGATTGCGTCAAGCACTGAAACCTTCTTTAGCAACTAAATACTTCAGAGAAATTTTGCAGAGAGGTCCCTCGTGGGGCTGTCAGTACCTTCCCTCTGTGCATTTTGGTGAAATGATATGGTACCAGAATGGCTTTATCACCTCTGTCCAAGCATGTGGTGGAAGGGGACCAACAGGACACGACTCACCACAATCAGCTTTGGTCAAGTAGGACTTGAAAGTGGGCTGAAGCACGGGCTCATTTTTACAGCCCCCCTGAGAGGCACCAGGGAGGAGGCTTCTTACTGTCAGGACAGATTGGAGCTCTTCCAGTATTCAAGGGCACAAAAACACTTTCTGCCTTTGCCACTGCCCCAAGCCTTTCAGCTGACTCCTCAGCAGAGGCAGGGTTAGAAAAGCACCAGTATCAGAACAGCGCATGGACAAACATCATGTTTGGTATTTGTAGATGTTTCAGTTTCCAGAGCCCTGCATTGGGCATGGCTGGAGCACCACTCTGACAGCGTCAGACAGCAGCGATGGACAAAGAAGTCAGTCTCCAATTGCTGTCATCTGTGGTGTGTCTCTTCCCAGTCATCTCCATGTGCTTTTGAGGGTCTTGTAACTCTTGGGGGTGCCAAAGGTCTTGGCAACCTCTGTGCAGGCTGCAGTACTGATTGTCCTAGGAGCCACAAACTGAGAAACACAAATTTCTGAATTAATTAAATATATAATGACACTTTTTAAAGTCTCTCTAATACTCTGGCGCTTTGAGCCTGTAGGGGACAGAATTTCAAAGGAAGTTTTCTGGCTTATCCCTCCAACTCCGCACTGGTACACAGAGGAACTGGGTCTCAGTCATGTCTTTGTCATTTGGGGTTGACATAATTTTCTTACCAAGGTTCTCCTGAGTGTCCTGACAGCTCCCTTGTAGTAACCTACTCGTGAGAGCCCACACTGCAGGCTCAGATGTGGGCGGGGTTTCCCCCTGCTCAGAGGATCAGCCCACCCTTTTCTGCTTTCTTAACTGAAGGTGGAGTCACTCCACTGAACGTGCAGAATGCCTTCATCAGATATTTGCAAAACCACACAGTTTCCTGCCTGGTGTTTTGGTAGTTATTCAGAAATCACATGTTAACACTAAAGTCATCAGCTTGTTTAAATGTACCCGTTTTCTTTTGATCTATATATCCTTGTGCTGAACCAAGTGTGACCATGCTTTTCCCATCCTGGATGCACCTTCATTCCCAGGTTTCTACTGACCAGTGAGATGTTGCACAGCCAGGAGGACCCTTGTCCCTTCTTCCTGGGTTTGCCTCCCCTGGGTAAAGATGTATAAATCAGTGTATGTAAACTCTGCAGGACCTCCTGGGCCTGAAGCCAGCCTCCATCCACATCCCTGCAGCAGAAGGCCTTCCATATATAAACCCAGACGCAAGCACCTCCTCTCTGAGATGGTGAAGTGGTATTTTTGGGTGCTCTGGTAATGATTTTCTCTTTCAGCTAGTCAGAAAACCCATGCCTTGATATTGTCCATCCGTTTCCTAAGTGTACAGCATGTCTTACCTTTGGTGAATATTTGGGTAAGCTTTTTTAAGCTTTTCCTTGCTATGACAGGACCTAGAATATCCCCCTCCTCCTTCTTTTTTTCTTTTTTTTTTAAACCATTTTCATCTAATTCCAGGAGGAGTGCTTTCATAGACTGCCACATCTCCATGAAGGCATGAGGAAGTAAACACCTCTGAGCAAAGCCTCCCCAGAAAGGCAACAGCAGTTGGCTCAATCCCTGTCTTCCTACTCAAACCCTCACACTTCAAGCACTACTCAAACGATTACTTTGAGTTGCTTTAAGTACCTCCAGTTGTTTTCTGACTCGCTTCTGCTTTGGGCCTTGATGATGAGTGGGAAGCCTGAAAACACTTGTAAAGTCTGTTCTGTAGTTTAACATTTCTTTTATTCTTTTTTTTTTGTGTGTGTGTGTGTGTGTATAAAAGACTTACGCCTTTTGCAGGGGAAAATGGCAAGTATTCAACATGCTTCCAACAAGGCAGAAGCATCGTGCCTTTGTGGCCCTACCTTCTTTGCAGAACAACACATTTCAGAAGCCATGGTGAAGACACCAATCATTAAAAATAAAGGGAAATCTGGAAAAATATAAATGCCAAGGAGGTTTTGGGCTTGGATTGCCTCTGGTCTCACAGGTCTTGGAGCACCCTGTATGCTCGGCTGCCACCAAAGCCCTGTGGGACCTTTGTTGCCAGCACCTTTGCCAACTGCAGTTCCAGTTTTGTAACCCCTTTCCCGAGGAGAGATGTTGAACCCTACCCACACCTCAGGATAGATTATAATTTTAAAAAAAAAAAAACCTCACTGTTCCTGAAATGTGTCTTAATTAACTCTCAGCAATTTGCATTTGACAAAAGATAGAAGCCAGTTTCTCTTGTTCTACTGATCTGTGCTTCATGCCAGATGGGGGTGGCTTCGGGTCAGGTGTTTCCCAGACCTGGGGCTGTCTTTGGGATGCAAGGCAATCCAGGAGAGAAAAGGGAAAGAGAGAATATATATACTGGTTGGCTTAGGGTAGCTCAGCTCCAGACTGATCCACATAAAAAATGTATTGGGATGATAAATAATTTTGATAAAAGGTACTTGACAAACGGAGCAGCTGTTCCACCCCATGGATGAGGCTGTAAATCCAGTATTTATGGGCAGGGGCTCCCAAAGGACTTCCCTGCTGTGCCAGGTGGGTTCTGGGGAACGTCCCTTTTCTGGCAGCTGACGCATTCTGGATCTTACACATACTAATATTATCCCTGAGATCTCAGCAAAGAAAGGAGAAATTAGTATTCCTTAGTGGGACTGTGGGCACGTAGTTTGCTGGGGGCAAGGCCATGTTAGGTTTTCTGCAAGCAGTGCAAAAATGGGGTTTTGATTGGTTTCTAACCAGTCACAGTTGGCATATTTTAAATGATTATAAAAGACCTGACACTCTCCTGAAGAGCACGATTGCCCTTTAATTTTTTTTTTCTTTGTAGAGGAGGCACGAAGGAAAGAGGTTAAATGACAAAACCGAGTCCTGCATCACTAGTGTGGAGTGTTCCCAAATATCAACATGAAAATGTATTGCCAAGAGGACATTTTAGACCCCTGATGCTATAGCCAGGCTGAGGGGAGAAACATCAGAGCCTGCTGCATCTGCTGAGGAGGCACACCCATTATTACATATAGCTCTGCTTTATCTAAAACTTGCAACTTTACATTTAAATTTTAGCATTCTGGTAAATAACACAGAGGTGCTTCAAAGGGTGTGGTTGCTTGCTATCCGGGAGAAGCCTCCTTTAGCTCAGGCCAGGCAGAGAGTGAGTCTGAGCTACATAAACCAGGCAAGGGCACAGCAAGCACTCCTACTGCTTTTAACACCTCGCTGGGAGTGGCTTCTAGGCTGGTGTGTCCTTGGTGGCTTTGGCCCATGGTGGCAGCCCTCAAGAGAAGACATGCAACGGCAGTAGAATAGGCATAAAGTAAACCTTGTGCTGGTCCTTGGTGTCAAATATTTTGGGGAAGAACAGCAGCTTGGAGGGGAGCTGTGGGTGAGTTAACCTCCTGGAAGTGAACCATCCACTGTCTCTTTCACCGTGGTCCTCCAGGACTTTGCTGCTTGAGTGCACCACCCTGTTCCCTTGTATGAATCTGTAGGGGAAGGGTTTTCCAAAGAGCCCTTGCTGATTTTCCATTTACTCCCCTGTTGCAGTGATTACAGAGGTTTGTACTTACACAATGCTTAAGTAAGGAAGTGATGAACTATTTACAGTGGATTTTTCTCTTGTATACAGCTATAGGAAAAATCCTGGCAGCAGGGTTCACATACGTAGTCCAGCTCTGCTCCAAGGATGCAATGGAAAAACACTTCTCTCTCTGGAGAGGAACCCACATCAGCAGGAGGACAAGCAATCAGTAAGTGATAATGAATCAGTTAAAGTGCATTTGAGATCAATAGATGCAGGTTAGGACACATGTAGCCAGTCATTTCTGAGTCTCTTTTAACACAGCTGTATGTTAATCTAAACCCCAATTATTATGCAATTTACAGAGTATAAATTTTTCAACATTCTCAGTTCAGTTTGGGCAGAGTCCTTCAAGTACTGCCTTACATGGGCTAACAGTGGGGTAAACCAGTCTGGACTTAGGAAACCAGAAAAACTGGGGCCACATGGTCACAGAATTATTGTGGAATAAATCATATGTTGGGGCGCAAACATGTTTCTTTGTTTGCTTCATTCCTTTTCTTGATCATCTTTTGAAGAATGATCCAGAGCCCAAAGCACCTGAAGCTGTTGCTAATTGGGCAAGGGCCTGTGTGTCACTTAGATTTACTCATTCCACATACACCCCCTCACAACATAATTAACAGTGGTGGCACTGCTAGATAATTAAATTTAGTTTTAGGCAGAGGTCAAGTGACCTGGATAGCTTATATGAGGGCTGATGGCCTTCAGTGAGTAAATCAAAAATAGTGATCTCAGGGTCCCCCACTGCTCATAGCAGAGCTTTGGGTCATTAAGGTGCTCATTGCTCACCAAGGCCTGTAGGAAATATGGCATTTTCACATTTCCCCACTTTACAAATGGAGATGAAATAGAAAAAACAATGACCTGTCACAGAATGATCCCAGTGTCTGTGGCAGTGGAAACGGAAATGGAGCTGAGGAGGGATGAAGGGACTGAGTGGGAAGGGCTGTGTGCTTCTTCTGTGGTTATTCTGTAATGAAAGATGGGATGTGGTAACTCAATTCCTTCATTTGGCTTGGTGGTGCCCTGCCCATGCTGCATCTCGCCCATAGCTGTGCCAGTGCTGGCTGGAGCAGCAGGGTCCAGCTGCCATGCCCAGAGGGGACCTGCCAGGTGGAAACTCAATTTCATGCCAAATGACTCACAGCAAAATATTTTTGAACCAGTTCAACTGAGTACTTTGTTTTGAGTCACGGTGACTGTAGCTGCGAGTTTTGTTTAGATGCTCCTGGCAGAAAAAAACAGTGTATGGAGAGACACAGATAGATTGGTAAATAAATAACTAAAAGAGTAACATATTGGAAACTTAATTTTTTTATGGAAAAAGCTTCCTGCAAAAAATGACTGCTCAGCTCAAGCTTTTCCTGCAGCTTGGCTGGGCACCAGTACAGCCCACGTAGCAGCCATGGCATCTCTGGAGGTCACTGGGTGCACATCTCCCCTCCAAGGCTCCTATTTTGCCCCAGGCAGCCTGGAAACAGCAGCCCTCTCTGGGATTTTCCTGTCACTTCCCTCTATCACTTTATACATTTCTTATTTCAGTGATAACAGGAGGGTTCTCTACATTTTTCCCATCTCGATAGGCAGTGGATAGATCATAATTAAATTGCAGCATAGCTTGGGACTTGGCACTCGTGCTGAGGATCAGGGCAATCTGTCTATTTGCGGGATTAGACATACATATATATATATGCATATATTAATCCTTATGTTTTTCACAAATAATCCTGTGTGTTCTTGGATGGAAAGCACATTAGAACAAGCCAGCGTCCTCTCTCATCCTGTTTGTTCCTCCCTTCTCTCCCTGAGAACAATGACAGCACGAGGAAGTCTCGCATTGGTTTGTTACCAGTTTCCAGGCAGTTTTGCTTCCAGCTCCCCAACTACAAGCGCAACATGGCAATCCCTGGGCTGGAACAGACACAGACAACATCTGGTCTAGAAAAACACCACAAAAGATTCGGGAGTTTCTTGAGTTTAGCATTTTGATCAAATCTACCTTTTTATATGTGAGTGAGGGCTATTGACTGTGCACGATATTAAGGAGTGATGATTTGTAGCTTGGGAAAAAGGGTTAAATCCAGGCAGGCTGCCGTCACTGCGGGTGATGTGCAGCCCCGCGCGACTTCCGCTACCTGCCACTCGGGCAGTTCATTACCAAAAAAATCACATTCTGCTGCGCCCTCACAGCCCTGCAAGCTGAAACGCCGGCGCTGCCGTTCCCAGCCCCTGTCAGCCCTGCTGCAATCAGGACTAGTAAGTGATAAGCCAGGGATGCATTCCCCCGCTGCGGGCTGCCCAGCGAGCCGAGGGCAGAGGCACTGGCAGCACCAATCCTGCTGTTCTGGGGAGGCTTCAGCAGCTCCTTCTGGCCTTTGCTCCGTCCGTGTTCCGCAGTCCTGCCTGGTGAGGCTGCACCTCCCGCACCAGCAGCAGCACGCAGCCTCCCCACAACTGCATGGCTGTTTGTAATACCATTTATTATTACTTTTTGGAGCACATCTCCAATCAGAAAGTGTAAGAAAATCCCATCCGCCTGCCAGTTGACTCATGTGTAGGGTTTCCGCTTCCCAGATCTGCATATTGTAAGCTCCTGACACAAGTTGATGTTGTAAGTACGGCTTCCATACGGTTCTCTCAAAGGCAACAGATTTTTTTATACATATATATTTATATACGGCACCTGGTTTGGCAGGAACCACATCCGAAAAAGGGAAATAAGGAAAACTAAAAGCTGACTCTACCTAGCTATTGCTGGCTTGGGAGGGGGTTTGGCCAATTCCAAACACAGCATCAATCTCTGATTCCTACTCCGGATCAGCATGGGAATTGGTAGGGCTGGGATGGCTCCCGAGTGCCGAGCGAACAGGTCGACAACAGGTCAGCAAATCCAGGTGTGACATCTGGATCCAGCTGCAGAAGAGCCAAATCTCACTGAGCATCCCGAGGAGCACAAAGCAGGCGGATGGCTGCTCCTCTGGCCTTGGCGCTTCCCACACTCCTGCCTGGCCGAATTTGGGTTCAGCACCTGAAACTGGGCGGCTTTTCCCACCGGACCTGACAGGCACCACTGTCCTGGGGTCCTGGGATGGGGGAACCCAGGCGGCCTGGATCCCTGTGCCTTTCTGCCCAGGTCCAGCTTGGATCCGAACATCCCTGCCCGCGCTCTCTCGGGGGGATCTGCGTGCTGAATAAGCCCGTTTGTGGGGCACTGGGCGTGCACCCCCGAGGGTCCCGATGCTCGGTCCCTCCGAGGGTCCCGCGGCCACCACAGGCTGTGTCCCCGTCCCCTCCCTCGCCCCTCGCAGCCCCCGCCCGCCCCTGAGGGGGCTCTGCCCGCCCCCGCGCGGCACCGCCCCCTGGCGGCGGGTCGGGCGCCGCCACCGCGGTG